>NC_071994.2:16334848-16637878 GCF_028885655.2 Pongo abelii
CTTAAAAATTTGATTTTTAAATTTTGAAATATTTAAAGTAACATTATCTTCTCTTCCTAGTAGAAGGCATCTAACTATGTCTCAGTGATGCTCAGACTCATTATAGTCTTGGGGTGTAATGCAAAAATCTGATGTATTTCAGTCACACTGTAACTGAAAATGTTATTCCAAGCTCATGAGCCTATCTTCCATTCAAATGACGGTTTGTCTAAGATCATTAATTTTGTTTGCCAATTTTTTATCTATTTGGTTCTGAGAATTTCACAATTTTGAGGAATTCTTTTGCCAATTATTTACATTTTTTGCAGTTTGAACAGAGGGGCATACATAAATTCCAGCAGCTGCAACGTTAGCTGTGACTGCAATAGGACCCATAATCATTACAATCAAAGTAAAAATGAACCTGTTGGATCTAGTTAGAACTCGTTTTAATACTTCCGTTAAAATATGGACAGATGGGGAAGCCTCCCGTGGTCAGTCCATGGACACAGGGATCTTCACGCCCTCTCTTGCCCTCACCAGCAGAATATGGTGCTGCCAATCAAAAGTCGAATCAATGCAAGTAAACAATCTACAGCTTTTACAGGTTAGAGTTTGGGAATCTGTTTTAATAAGTATGATTCCTACAACCAGCATATAAAGGAGTTTTACACAACTTTGCAAAGGAATTGTCAGATTGGAATTTAGGTTAATAGTATAATATGGCTTATGATTTTTTGTTCCTATAGTTTGATTTACAGACCAAATTCTAATGTGGTGCGAGGCCACAGTAAGCTTTCATCATTCTGGATATTCAGGACCAGTAATAGGACTAATTAACTTTGGTCGAGGTGAGAAAATTCTCATTTTACTCCATTTTAATGGATAGGGTGATTTTAACCTTTTATAAACCTGGTCCAGCTTTTTAAATTACTCTCATAGGCCAGATTAATGGGCCAGATGGATGGGGCTTGTGAACATGAGTGAGTCTGGCCCATACAATTATAATATAATTGGCCTCAAGGGGCCCAGTCTATAATAGTTCCAAATCCATTGTTTTGTGATATCACCGCAGTATCAGCGACATATTCTTTCCAAACTATGACTTTTGAGTCTTTTGATTCTTTGGGAATTTTTGGGGAGCAAGCCTTCCCCTTAGGCCTAAATTTTAATGATCTTTGATAAGAAGAATCCTGTACATTATTTATTTGTGGCCCGAGTGACATTCCACTTACCATGTGATAAGTAAATCTACTGGTGGCGCTGACAGTAGGTACTTCTACCAACCAATTTTGGGTTGGTAGAACCAATCTAAAATTTGAAGCATCTGGGTGCCTTCCCTAGGCAAATATGAAGATAATGATACCCAATAGAAATATTTATCATCATTCCTTCTTTCTTTAGCTTGGGCAGGGCAAAGACCATCTGTGGGGCCTGGTACCCATGTACAATTGTTAACATATACTTTAGTAGGATTATCTATTCTTGTGACTGCCCTAATCAAGGGCGGGAAAGGCACATAGGCCCAGTATGTATAATTAGTTGCAGCTGCTCCTGCAGACATGGGAAGACTGACCACCGTTGATACAGTCATCAAAGCTGCAAGCAGTATATTCTCTGGAGTTCTCGTTACCCTTGTTTTCTTCAGGCTTTTTCAGTTTGCTGTGTCAGCTTTTTTAACTGGGCCCAGCTTGGCGGCTCCACTTCCTTGGTGGATGGCAACTTCTTCTGTAAGTTGTAGGTATCTAAACTAGAAGCTGGTTTTTTCCTGGGGAAATACAATCAATACCTCTCCCCCATGTTATCACCTTTCCTATTTTTCATGTTTTATTTTTATTATTTTTTCACAAAATCAGTTTTCCTTTATGTGGACTGCCCTTTTTATCAGTAAAATATTGTTCTGTAGAAGTACTTGTCTGATTTCTCTAAATGTTTAAAAAATGTAAAGTATAGAGTGCTGGATTAAGTTGCATCTGGGGAGTGTTATACCCTTACTGTCTTTTTCATTTTTTTGTTTCTCCAGTTGGGCTTTTTGTATTGTATTAGTTCTTTCAATTAAGGCCTGTCTTTGGGAATTATAAGGGATTCCTTTTGTATGTGTAATTTTTCACTGATTTAAGAATTTTTGAAATGTTTTACTACAGTATCCTGGCCCATTATCTGTTTTAAGTTTTTCTGGGACTCCCATGACAGCAAAACAAAATAATAAACGTCTTTTAACATGGGAAGTACTTTTTCCTGTCTGGCAGGTTGCCCATACAAAATGTGAATAAGTATCAACTGTCACATGGACAAATGACAATTTTCTAAACGACAGTACATATGTGACATCCATTTGCCATAATGCATTAGGACATGGACCTCTGGGATTAACTCCTGCCTCCTGAGTGGGCAGGTGCAGGACTTGACACTGGGTGTAGTGTTGTACAATATTTTTTGCCTGTTTTTATGTGATATCAATTATATTTTTTAATACTGTTGCATTTACATGAGTCAAAGCATAAAGTTCTTGTGCTTCTATGAATGCAGATGATACTAGCAAGTCAGCTTGTTCATTTGCTTCAGTTAAAGGCCCTGGTAAATTAGTGTGTGCTCAAATACGAGTAAAATAAAATGGGAAATTTCTTTTTCTTACAGTTTGTTGTAACAAATTAAACAGCTGGTTTAACTGATCATCCATACTATATTTGATTAGGGCCATCTCAACATCCTTTGTAGACTGTACTACATATGCAGAATCTGATACAATGTTAATAGGCTGATTAAAATCTTGTAACACTGAAATGACAGCAAGTAACTCTGCTCATTTTGCTGAGTGATATTGAGTTTCAATGACTCGTTCTTTTGGCCTGTTGTAAGCTGCTTTTCTATTGCTGGAACCATCAGTAAACACCATCAGAGCATTCTCTAAAGGATTATGTCTGGTAATTTTAGGTAAAATCCAACTAGTCAATTTTAAAAACTGGAAGATTTTTGTTTCTGGGTAATGATTGTCAATAATTTCTACAAAATCAGCAAGACCAATCTGCCATGAAGAAGAATTGATAAAGACTTTTCTAACCTGTTTCTTGATTAAAGGAACAATGATTTTTTCTGGGTCACTTCCACTCAATTTTACTATTCGTAATCTTCCTTGACCAACTAATGTAGTTATTTGATCCCAGTAGAATGTAGAAGTATTAATCATATTGTGAGAAAGGAAGGACCACTCCTTAAGATGTGTAGTTTGAACGATAATGCCTGTTGGAGAATGCACAGTGGCAAAAATCAAAAGTTGGAGTGGGGCCAAGGGATGTATTCTATTGACTTCTGCTGACTGAATTTTTTCTTCAACTAATTCAATTTCTTTAGTTTCTCTGGAGTTAATGTTCTTTTACTATTCAATTCTGGATCCCCTCTCAAGACAGAGAACAAATTTGCCATGGCATAAGTAGGGATGCGTGCAGTTGGCCAAATCCAATTAATATCTCCTAGCAATTTTTAAGTCATTTAATGTTTTTAATGTGTGTTTTCTTATTTCTATTTTTTGTGGTTTAAATTTCCTTTCCACTACCTGCATTTTGAAATAATGAAAAGGAGTAGAGGTCTCAATCTTATCAGATGTTATTGTCAGTCCTGTGTTTTAAACCTCTGTTGGCAGAAAGGTGTAGCAGTCAATTAATTTGTCTTTCGTTTTTGCAGCACACAAAATATCATCAACATAATGAATGATATAACAGTCTGAAAACTTGTCTCTAACTGGTTGAAGAGCTTGAGCTACAAAAGTCGGACAAAGAGTTGGAGTTTTTTTTATTATTATACTTTAAGTTTTAGGGTATATGTGCACAATGTGCAGGTTAGTTACATATGTATACATGTGCCATGCTGGTGCACTGCACCCAATAACTCGTCATGTAGCATTAGGTATATCTCCCAATGCTACCCATCCCACCTCTCCCTACCCCACAACAGTCCCAAAAGTGTGATGTTCCCCTTCCTGTGTCCACGTGTTCTCATTGTTCAATTCCCATCTATGAGTGACAATATGCAGTGTTTGATTTTTTGTTCTTGCGATAGTTTACTGAGAATGATGATTTCCAATTTCATCCATGTCCCTACAAAGGACATGAAGTCATCATTTTTTATGGCAGCATAGTATTCCATGGTGTATATGTGCCACATTTTCTTAATCCAGTCTATCATTGTTGGACATTTGGGGTGGTTCCAAGTCTTTGCTATTGTGAATAGTGTCACTATAAGCATATGTGTGCATGTGTCTTTATAGCAGCATGATTTATTGTCCTTTGGGTATATACCCAGTAATGGGATGGCTGGGTCAAATGGTATTTCTAGTTTCAGATCACTGAGGAATTGCCACACTGACTTCCACAATAGTTGAACTAGTTTACAGACCCAACAACAGTGTAAAAGTGTTCCTATTTCTCCACATCCTCTCCAGCACCTCTTGTTTCCTGACTTTTTAATGATTGCCATTCTAACTAGTGTGAAATGGTATCACATTGTGGTTTTGATTTGCATTTCTCTGATGGCCAGTGATGGTGAGCATTTTTTCATGTTTTTTGGCTGCATAAATGTCTTCTTTTGAGAAGTGTCTGTTCATGTCCTTTGCCCACTTTTTGATGGGGTTGTTTGTTTTTTTCTTGTAAATTTGTTTGAATTCATTGTAGATTCTGGATATTAGCCCTATGTCAGATGAGTAGGTTGTGAAAATTTTCTCCCATTTTGTAGGTTGTCTGTTCACTCTGATGGTAGTTTCTTTTGCTGTGCAGAAGCTCTTGAGTTTAATTAGATCCCATTTGTCAATTTGGCTTTTGTTGCCATTGCTTTTGGTGTTTTCGACAAGAAGTCCTTGCCCATGCCAATGTCCCGAATGGTAATGCCTAGGTTTTCTTCTAGGGTTTTTATGGTTTTAGGTCTAATGTTTAAGTTTTTAATCAATCTTGAATTAATTTTTGTATAAGGTGTAAGGAAGGGATCCAGTTTCAACTTTCTACATATGGCTAGCCAGTTTTCCCAGCACCAATTATTAAATAGGGAATCCTTTCCCCATTGCTCGTTTTCCTCAGGTTTGTCAAAGATCAGATAGTTATAGATATGTGGCATTATTTCTGAGGGCTCTGTTCTGTTCCATTGATCTATATCTCTGTTTTGGTACCAGTACCATGCTATTTTGGTTACTGTAGACTTGTAGTATAGTTTGAAGTCAGGTAGTGTCATCCCTCCAGCTTTGTACTTTTGGCTTAGACTTGGCAATGCAGGCTCTTTTTTGGTTCCATATGAACTTTAAGGCAGTCTTTTCCAATTCTGTGAAGAAAGTCATTGGTAGCTTGATGGGGATGGCATTGAATCTATCAATTACCTTGGGCAGTATGGCCATTTTCACGATATTGATTCTTCCTACCCATGAGCATGGAATGTTCTTCCATTTCTTTGTATCCTCTTTTATTTCATTGAGCAGTGGTTTGTAGTTCTCCTTGAAGAGGTCCTTCATGTCCTTTGTAAGTTGGATTCCTAGGTATTTTATTCTCTTTGAAGCAATTGTGAATAGGAGTTCACTCACGATTTGGCTCTCTGTTTCTCTGTTATTGGTGTATAAGAATGCTTGTGAATTTTGTACATTGATTTTGTATCCTGAGACTTTGCTGAAGTTGCTTATCAGCTTAAGGAGATTTTGGGCTGAGACAATGGGGTTTTCTAGATATACAATCATGTCATGTGCAAACAGGGACAATTTGACTTCCTCTTTTCCTAATTGAATGCCCTTTATTTCCTTTTCCTGCCTAATTGCCCTGGCCAGAACTTCCAACACTATGTTGAATAGGAGTGGTGTGAGAGGGCATCCCTGTCTTGTGCCAGTTTTCAAAGGGAATGCTTCCGGTTTTTGCCCATTCAGTATGATATTGGCTGTATGTTTCTCATAGATAGCTCTTATTATTTTGAGATACATCCCATTAATACTCAATTTATTGAGAGTTTTTATCATGAACGTTGTTGAATCTTGTCAAAGGCCTTTTCTGCATCTATTGAGATAATCATGTGGTTTTTGTCTTTGGTTCTGTTTATATGCTGGATTACATTTATTGATTTGTGTATATTGAACAAGCCTTGCATCCCAGGGATGAAGCCCACTTAATCATGGTGGATAAGCTTTTTGATGTGCTGCTGGATTCGGTTTGCCTGTATTTTATTGAGGATTTTTGCATCAATGTTCATTAAGGATATTGGTCTAAAGTTCTCTTTTTTGGTTGTGTCCCTGCCAGGCTTTGGTATCAGGATGATGCTGGCCTCATAAAATGAGTTAGGGAGGATTCCCTCTTTTTCTATTGATTGGAATATTTTCAGAAAGAATGCTACCAGTTCCTCCTTGTACCTCTGGTAGAATTCGGCTGTGAATCCATCTGGTCCTGGACTCTTTTTGGTTGGTAAGCTATTGATTATTGCCCCAATTTCAGCTCCTGTTATTGGTCTATTCAGAGATTCAACTTCTTCCTGGTTTAGTCTTGGGAGACTGTATGTGTCCAGGAATTTATCCATTTCTTCTAGATTTTCTAGATTATTTGCATAGAGGTGTTTGTAGTATTCTCTGATGGTAGTTTGTATTCCTGTGGGATTGGTGGTGATATCCACTTTATCATTTATTATTGCGTCTATTTGATTCTTCTCTCTTTTTTTCTTTATTAGGCTTGCTAGTGGTCTATCAATTTTGTTGATCCTTTCAAAAAACCAGCTCCTGGATTCATTAATTTTTTGAAGGGCTTTTTGTGTCTCTGTTTCCTTCAGTTCTGCTCAGATTTTAGTTATTTATTGCCTTCTGCTAGCTTTTGAATGTGTTTGCTCTTGGTTTTCTAGTTCTTTTAATTGTGAAATTAGGTTGTCAATTTTGGATCTTTCCTGCTTTCTCTTGTGGGTATTTAGTGGTATAAATTTCCCTCTACACACTGCTTTGAATGTGTCCCAGAGAGTCTGCTATGTTGTGTCTTTGTTCTCACTGGTTTCAAAGAAAATCTTTATTTCTGCCTTCATTTTGTTATGTACCCAGTAGTCATTCAGGAGAAGGTTGTGCAGTTTCCATGTGTTTGAGCGGTTTTGAGTGAGTTTCTTAATGCTGAGTTCTATTTTGGTTG
This sequence comes from Pongo abelii, assembly GCF_028885655.2. NCBI lineage: Eukaryota > Metazoa > Chordata > Mammalia > Primates > Hominidae > Pongo > Pongo abelii. The sequence goes on from NC_071994.2 coordinate 16,341,952, forward strand.
CACTGTGGTCTGAGAGACAGTTTGTTATAATTTCTATTCTCTTACATTTGCTGAGGAGAGCTTTACTTCCAACTATGTGGTCAATTTTGGAATAGGTGTGGTGTGGTGCTGAAAAAAATGTATATTCTGTTGATTTTGGGTAGACAGTTCTCTAGATGTCTATTAAGTCCGCTTGGTGCAGTGGTGAGTTGAATTCCTGGGTATCCTTGTTAACTTTCTGTCTTGTTGATCTGTCTAATGTTGACAGTGGGGTGTTAAAATCTCCCATTATTATTGTGTGGGAGTCTAAGTCTCTTTGTAGGTCACTCAGGACTTGCTTTATGAATCTGGGTGCTCATGTATTGGTTGCATATATATTTAGGAGAGTTAGCTCTTCTTGTTGAATTGATCCCTTTATCATTATCTAATCACCTTCTTTGTCTCTTTTGATCTTTGTTGGTTTAAGTCTGTTTTATCAGAGACTAGGATTGCAAGCCCTGCCTTTTTTTGTTTTCCATTTGATTGGTAGATCTTCCTCCATCCTTTTATTTTGAGCCTATGTGTGTCTCTGCACGTGAGATGGGTTTCCTGAATACAGAACACTGATGGGTCTTGACTCTTTATCCAATTTGCCAGTCTGTGTCTTTTAATTGGAGCATTTAGTCCATTTACATTTAAAGTTAATATTGTTATGTGTGAATTTGATACTGTCATTATGATGTTAGCTTGTTATTTTGCTCGTTAGTTGATGCAGTTTCTTCCTAGTCTCGATGGTCTTTACATTTTGGCACGATTTTGCAGCAGCTGGTACCAGTTGTTCCTTTCCATGTTTAGTGTTTCCTTAGGAGCTCTTTTAGGTCAGGCCTGGTGGTGACAAAATCTCTCAGCATTTGCTTGTTTGCAAAGTATTTTACTTCTTCACTTATGAAGCTTAGTTTGGCTGGATGTGAAATTCTGGGTTTAAAATTCTTTTCTTTAAGAACGTTGAATATTTTCCCCCACTCTCTTCTGGCTTGTAGAGTTTCTGCCGATAGATCAACTGTATTCTGATGGGCTTTCCTTTGTGGTTAAGCCGACCTTTCTCTCTGGCTGCCTTTAACACTTTTTCCTCATTTCAACTTTGGTGAAACTCACAGTTATGTGTCTTGGAGTTGCTCTTCTCGAGGAGTGTCTTTGTGGCGTTCTCTGTATTTCCTGAACTTGGATGTTGGCCTTCCTTGCTAGATTGGGGAAGTTCTCCTAGATAATATCCTGCAGAGTGTTTTCCAACTAGTTTCATTCTCCCCGTCACTTTCAGGTACACTAATCAGATGCAGATGTGGTCTTTTCACATAGTCCCATATTTCTTCGAGGCTTTGTTCACTTCTTTTTATTATTTTTTCTCTAAACTTCCCTTCTCGCTTCATTTCATTCATTTCATCTTCCATCGCTGAAACCCTTTCTTCCAGTTGATCACATTGGCTCCTGAGGCTTCTGCATTCTTCACGTAATTCTCGAGCCTTGGCTTTCAGCTGCATCAGCTCCTTTAAGCACTTCTCTGTATTGGTTATTCTAGGTATACATTCGTCTAAAGTTTTTTCAAAGTTTTCAACTTCTTTGCCTTTGGTTTGAATTTCCTCCTGTAGCTTGGAGTAGTTTGATCGTCTGTAGCCTTCTTCTCTCAACCCGTCAAAGTCACTCTCCATCCAGCTTTATTCCAATGCTGCTGAGGAACTTCATTCCTTTGGAGGAGGAGAGGCCCTCTGATTTTTAGAGTTTCCAGTTTTTCTGCACCGTTGCTTCCTCATCTTTGTGGTTTTATCTACTTTTGGTTTTTGATAATGGTGAAGTATAGTTGGGTTTTTGGTGTGGATATCCTTTCTGCTTGTTAGTTTTCCTTCTAACAGATAGGACCCTCAGCTGCAGGCCTGTTGGAATTTGCTAGAGATCCACTCCAAACCCTGTTGGCCTGGGTATCAGTAGCAGTGTCTGCAGAACAGTGGTTTTTTGTGAACCGCGAATGGTGTTGTCTGATCGTTCCTCTGGAAGTTTTGTCTCAGAGGAGTACCCAGCCCTGTGAGGTGTCAGTCTGCCCCTACTGGGAGGTGCCTCCCAGTTAGGCTGCTCAGGGGTCAGGGGTCAGGGACCCACTTGAGGAAGCAGTCTGCCCATTCTCAAATCTCCAGCTGCGTGATGGGAGAACCACTCATCTCTTCAAAGCTGTCAGACAGGGACATTTAAGTCTGCAGAGGTTACTGCTGTCTTTTTGTTTGCCTGTGTCCTGCCCCCAGAGGTGGAGCCTATAGAGGCAGGCAGGCCGCCTTGAGCTGTGGTGGGATCCACCCAGTTCCAGCTTTCTGGCTGCTTTGTTTACCTAAGTGATCCTGGGCAATGGTGGGCACCCCTCCCCCAGCCTTGCTGCCACCTTGCAGTTTGATCTCAAACTGCTATGCTAGCTATCAGTGAGATTCCGTGGGCATAGGACCCTCCAAGCCAGGTGTGGGATATAATCTCCTGGTGTGCCATTTTTTAAGCCCGTTGGAAAAGCGCAGTATTCAGGTGGGAGAGAACCGATTTTCCAGGTGCCGTCTATCACCCCTTTCTTTGAGTAGGAAAGGGAACTCCCTGAACCCTTGCACTTCCCGAGTGAGGCAATGCCTCACCCTGCTTTGGCTCTCGCAAGGTGTGCTGCATCCACTGACCTGCGCCCACTGTCTGGCACTCCCTAGTGAGATGAACCCGGTACCTCAGACGGAAATGCAGAAATCACCCATCTTCTGCATCGCTCACACTGGTAGCTGTAGACTGGACCTTTTGCTATTCGGCCATCTTGGCTCCTCCCCAATAGTTGGACTGTTAAGCATTCCCTGAGGCAACACTTTCCACTGAAACCTGGTGGCTGGTTCTTTATTATTTATGGCTGGTATAGTAAAAGCAAATTTTTCAAAATCCTGTTTTGCCAGAGAAGAGGTAAAAAAGCAATCCTTCAGATGAATTGTAATTAAAGGCCAATCTTTGGGGATTATGGCCAGAGAGGGCAACCTGGTTTGGAGAGCCCCCAATGGGTCGAATTACTGCATTAACAGCTCTTAAGTTGGTCAGCATGCCCCATCTGCTGGAATTTTTCTGAATTACAAACACTGAAGAATCTAAGGAGAGAACATTGGTGAAACGTCCATTTTACAATAGTTTTTAAACTATTTTATGTAGCGCCCCCAACTATTCCTTAGGGAGCAGCCACTGTTTGACTCAGATGGGATGCTGCAGGGTGAGTCGGAATTCCTCCTTCACCATAGTGAACTGCAGGTTGGGCAACAATGGGTGCCACAAGCCGAGTCACAGTGAGCCTAGTTTCAGGCTCCCTCCCCCAGCACTCACTCGGCTGAGGAGGAGGTGACCATCGTGGTTTTAGCCCCAATGGCCCCTATGGTTCTGGACCTTTTTCTTCTAATTTTAATCTTTCAGTATATATTACCTCCTGCAATTGATTATACCCCACATTTTGTGTTGACCGAGCCATTAAAGACACTGCTACATATTTACAATGTGAACTCTCCGTTCCTTTCAGGGATTCTGTCCCTGCCTCTTCTTCACAGTATATTACACAACATTCAGGGGCATGAGAAACTGAAACACTACCTTTTTCTGTTTCAAATGGTTCTAAAGTTATTTTAGTAATAGCCCAATCATTCCATACTGTAAGTGGGATAATTTTACCTTCCCTACTTGCTTGTTTCAATTCTTTGCAAATTTTTTCCCAATATTTTAGATCTAAAGTTTCCTGTTCTGGAAACCATGGGCAGAATTGTTCTATTGTTTGAAATAGCATAATTAGATTTTCTGTAGAAGCTCTAACTCCCCCTCTTCTTAAAATAATTTTAATGAAGATGAGATAAGAGGCATATTTACTTTCAGTTTGTCCCATTGTTACCCTGGGTTCCTCTGAGCACACAAGGTTACCACGAGGCTGACTGTGGACATACTGGGAAATCTCTCATTGACTGTCCTCAATGCTCATGTTCTTAGCATACCTTCACCCCAGAGAAAGACCCCACATTGGGTGTCAGATGAAGGGGGCCAGCCCCTCCACACCTGTGGATATTTCTCCTCAGGTGGGATGAGAGACAGAGGAAAGGCATAAGACACAGAGACAAAGCATAGAGAAAGAAAAGTGGGCCCAGGGGACTGATGCACACCATACAGAGGACCCTCACTGGTACTGGTTTCTGAGTTCCCTCAGTATTTATTTATTACTATTTTCACTATCTCAGCTAGGGAAATGTGGCAGGAGAACAGGGTGATAGTGGGGAGAAGGTCAGCAAGAAAACATGTGAGCAAAGGAATCTGCATCACAACTAAGTTCAAGGGAAGTTACTATGCACCGATGTGCACATAGGCCACATTTATGCTTCTCTCCACCCAAACATCTCGGTGGAGTAAAGAGTAACAGAGCAGCATTGCTGCCAGCCTGTCTCACCTCCCAACACAGGGCAGTTTTTCTCCTATCTCAGAATAGAACAAATATACAATTGAGTTTTATGCCAAGACATTCAGTTCCCAGGGGCAGGCAGGAGACAGAGGCTTTCCTTTTATCTCAACTGCAAGAGGCCTTCCTCTTTTACTAATCCTTCTCAGCACAGACCCTTCATGGGTGTTGGGGTCGGGAATGGTCAGGCCTTTCCTATTCCATGAGGCCATATCTCAGGCTATCACAAGGGGAGAAACCTTGGACAATACCCGGCCTTCCTGGGCAGAGGTTCCTGTGGCTTTCCACAGTGCATTGTGCCCCTGGTTACTAGACAATGGAGAAAGGTGATGACTTTTACCCAGCATACTGCCTGTAAACATATTGTTAACGAGGCACATCCTGCACAGCCCTAGATCCCTTAAATCTTGATTCTACACAACATATGTTTCTGTGAGCTCAAGGTAGGGGCTAAAGTTACAGATTAACATCATCTTAAGGCATAGCAATTGTTCAGGATACAAGTCAAAATGGAGTTTCTTATGTCTTCCTTTTCTACTTAGACCCAGTAACAGTCTGATCTCTCTTTCTTTTCCCTACATTTTTACATGTATACCTGCATACATAGATGTCAAATGTACTGAGTTTTCCAGGATTGCAAAAAATATTAATGGCTTCCTTGCAAGCCATCAGGATGTTGTAGAAATTTTTCTATTTGTTACTTCTTAGAAAATATGGCCGTTCTTATATATTGCCTACAAGTATATGAGAGGTCAGGTGTATATAATGTAAATATATATTATATATTTATATATATGGTCAGCCATGTGTATATGGCTGGAAGAAAGTTCAAAAGTTCGTATTTATATCTCATTTATATAATACTGTATTTCAGAAAGACTTTCAGGTGGGTACAGGCAAATATATATATACACAGGTAACCATTCACCTATGCATCATCGTATTTATTATTTATTTATTAATTTAATTTTCATTTTTTTGAGAAGAAGTCTCACATTGTTGCCCAAACTGGAGTGCAGTGGTGCGATATCAGATGACTGCAACCTCCTCTTTCCGGGTTCAAGCGATTCTCCTGCCTCAGCTTCCTGAGTACCTGGGACTACTGGCACTCAACACCACACCCGGGTAGTTTTTTGTATTTTTAGTAGAGACGGGGTTTCACTATGTTGGCCAGGCTGGTCTTGAACCCCTGACCTCATGATCTGCCAGCCTTGGCCTCACAAAGTGCTGAGATTAAAGGCTGAGCCGCTGCACCCGGCCGAAATCTTTATATTATTAATTTGGGATTACATCATATGTTTTCCTGACTTTGTAACACAGACGTTTTCCTATGTCATTAAACACTTATGAAAGACATCATTTAGATAGCTGCCTGATAATCTATTATTTGGATATACCGTCATTAACTTGATCGTTTCTTCATAATGAATTTTGTATTATATCTAATATAAAATATCATATTACAATAAATTTTATTACAAGTACATCCTTAAACATATCTATTTTTATTTCCTTTGGATGAGTTTCTAGATGTGGAAATACTGAATAAAAGGGCTTGCTCTATTTTTAAGGTTGCTAACATCTAATTCCAATTCGCAGATCTTGCCAATTACTACTTGGTGGTATCACTACTAATCAACGATTTTTTCTTCCTATGGTTTTTTTCCTAAGGAGAAAAAGGACTATGCACAATATAGTCTGCAAGGTTTTTTCCAGATGATTACATTCTTTCTTTATAGCTGAAAATAGTACCCATTCTATGGCAACATTAGAGCAAGTATTTCAATGCTTGGGGTTGGGGGGCTCCCCATAGTGACAATCCCTGAAGAGATGCATTATTTTTTATATGTGTCTGGACAGCTGAAGGCATTCACTCTCCATATTCTTTTGCTGATTCGAATCAAATGAGCATGGGAGATATATTTTGCCAGATATGTTAATGTACTTTTTAAGTGGAATTGTATGGAGATTACTAAGGAGTCCTGAGGTCTAGTTGCATCTCTGGGCTTTAGTTTCTCATTTGTAAACTGAAAAGTTTGGACTAGATAATTTCTGAAGCCCTCACTGTTAACAGTGTATGATGTCCCTGGTGACTTCTCCTTTCTCTTCTTTCTGAACACCTATCATATCTCGGTAGGTATTTTTATTTTTGTGTTTATTTCCTTAGATCGTATCCTTGAGGGAAGGAAGCTGAAGCATTACATAAGATGTTTGTGCTTCATGACACTCAGAAGCTGCAGATTCTGTATAAATCCTTGGAAAAGAGCATCCCTGAATCCATAAAGGTAAGGGAGTAGGAGGAGATCAAAGGAGAGAGTGTGGAGTTGAGAGGAGGACAGATTCAGGGTTCAGTACCTTACTGGGGAGATAGGAATGCAAGTCTAAAGTCAGAATCTGTGCAAAGATAACCTTAATATCTATATCCAGTCAATCACCTACTTTACTTCCTTTTTGTGACCTCTGAAACATCTTTTGAATTTATCCTTCTGCTATCTTTGGTGTACTTTGTCATCTCTTTCAGATAATTGCAATATTTCCTTATATCCAATCTTAACAGCCTAGTTACAACTTTGTGATGAGAGTCATTTATATGACACATATAGGATCATATCACTCCCTGGTTTTAAAATTTGCCATAGCAGTTTGCAAAGTCCATCTCTAAGGCTTAATTGGGTTACAGGGTTTATTACGAAGTTCTCCAGCCCTTTCTATTTTGCCTCTCAACATTCTACTGCCATATACCACATGCTACAAATATTGAGCTTCTCACAGTTCAGCAGGCATGATATCATCTACCGTACTATTAATCATTTCACTCATGCTTTTTCTCCTACTTGTAATAACTTGCTCTCATTCTCTGTTTTTCCAGAAAAAGACATTACATATGTATCAAGACCCAGTTCAGATATTACTCCTTATGTAAGTCTCCTTATCATTTCCTAGACAGGTAGTGCTTTTCCTCCTTGGGCTCCTATACCACCATATACATATGTCTCTCAGACCATGTGTCCTACAATGGTTGAACTATGTACTCTCTATCCTTCTAAACTTAACTTTAGGGTTGTGGCCATATCATATTCACCTTTCAGTTTGTCATGCTTCAGAGAGACCTGATACACAATAGATACCCAATAAATAGTATGTTATGAAATAAAGAAAAAAATGAGAAAATGGCATGAATTTTTTAAAAATGAATGAATATCAGGGAAGCCAGTTCCTAATGATTCAAGTGCTAACATGGATTTTTGGGGATGCTTATTTGTCCCTCTTGCAGCATAACTCTCAAAGAGTAACCCAATGAGCCACCTTGGAAGCACCGGCACCATCCTAAGTCCTCCTAGACTTGTTATCCTTATTTCCCATGCCTCATATAAGACTTTATATTGGAGAAAAACTTCATCCCCTCTTGTTTCGTTCTGTTGCATTATAGGCATACGGCACCATTTTCAACATAAAAAATAAAAACCCATTCAAAATGGAAGTGATGGTAGATGCCTGGACAGATTACCAATTCGTCATTACTCGGCCTCAGAACCGGGTAGGAGCAATAGTTACTGAATACCAGGGCAGTCACTCTCCAGATATTCTCTGTGTGGCAATGAGGGAACCGAAACTGAGGGGTGGTGAGAGGAATGTTGACACTGTTGATGTACACAAGTTTGGGAAGGGCTGTTTGGGAGAGAGGGTAGGGAAGTGAGATAAGGCTTGAACTTAGATCCAGTGATCAATAACCCTGGATGTGTAAATAAAATTCGGATTCCAAGCAGTCAATCTATTCCATCAAGATTCTGATCATAGGAATACATCCCAACCTAGACTTCTATGGCTGAAAGTGATTAAGAAGTGTTTTCACCTGCAGGGACTCTCAAGTGGAAGTGTCATCAGCAGAGGGTAGGCAGGCATTTAGAGGCAGACTGAGCTGTCTTTTCTAGGTACTACTCTGGCTCTGGAATGACAGTTCTTTCCAAAAGTTTATCTATTCACATTCACTCCAAGAGCCAATCACTGAGCCAGCCGCACAGTCCTGGGTTAGGATTAGCTCAGGTGTCACCTTGCCAAAAACCCAGAGCCTTGCCAAACCTGTCCCTTATATTTTTTCCATACCTTAGGCACCTTCTCTTTTAAATCCTTAACATACACCATTTTGCTTACACTTCCCATTCCAAACAATGGAGCTATTTACTCACCCCCTCAAGGGCAGCTCACTTTAGTACCTTCAAAGAAAGAAACTATCTTCAGTGTATAAATAGTGAGTTATTCTTGGAGCAACTGCAAGGCCATTTTCTACACCTATCTTAGAAAAACAGAATGTTTCAAACAAGTGAATCTCTAGTACTCTAGGCCCATGCAAGAGCATTTTGTAATTGTAGGGCTATGTGTGATATTTGTTGTATCAGGAGGTAAAAAATGACTGGGATCATTATACCAACACTTACCACATCTTCACCAAAGCTCCTGACAACTTAGAGGAGGTCATGCTCCGAGGTTATCAATGGGAGCAAACTTTCCAAATCCAATCTAACTAGTCTGAGTTAAAAGAAAAAGATCCATGGTTTATTCCTAGCTGATATGAAAGGTAAAAAGCAGTACCTGTCTTTCTCCTCTCTCCAGGTTGCCAGGAGGGCTTGGATGAAGTAATAAGAAAGGTTGCAACTTCAAAATCAGTGCAGATAGATTACGTGAAAACCACGCTCTTTATACTGGAGTTACCAAAGAAACACAAGACTTCAAGTAATGACAAGATGCAGTTGTTTAAAGTGGGTGATGATAACAAGTGAGATTTTAACTTTTGCTTCCCAAATTCCTTGATAGAATTATTGAGTTGCCACAAAGGCTGTACTTGGAAATGTAGAATTTGAAACTAAATTATCATGGGGTACGAAATTGAATAGGTAAGGAAAGGGAGATATGTTAGCAACTGTGTGCTGAGCATAGACAAAGCCTTCATTAGACAAGGTCTTTATGCATATTATTTCACTTAGGTCACAGGGGTCCTTCTGAGAGGGTAATGGACATCATGGTGACATCAAAAAATGTTGACAAACTATATCTTACAAAATGCTACATGCTTATAGAAAGTACATAAGCATACAAAGTGAAAAATAAAATCTGTCCTCTTGGGTTCCCCTGCTAGGTGTAAATAATTTTGACCCGATATGTATGCTTTTAGTACTCTATATGAGTTATGTATTTATTTTTCCAACAAGTACACATAATTTAAGGCACCTTCTGAAATGAATATCATCATAAATAGATTATTGAACAGTTGCATAAATATGTCTGAAAGATGAATTACCAGGATTTAAACTATTGAGTCAAAGAATACACATAATAAATGAATGATATTTCTAAACTGGATGGTAAGATTTTCATAAATTTAATGTGTGATATCATAACTTATGAAACAACCTAAACATCCAGTGATGGGGAAATGGAAACAATTATTATGGTACATTAAAACATTAGAATACTAAGAAGCCATTACAAAGAATGAAGCAGCTCTACATGACAGATTAGAAAATATTTCCGAAATAGTTTGCTAAGTTAAAAAAAACTAAGGTGGATAGAACAATGTATATAATATACTACCATTTGTGAAAATAAAGAAATGTATGTACATATCTAAAATTGCATAGATTGATGGGAAACTTGCACAAAATATATTGGTATTAGTGGTTGCTTCTAGAGAAAGTAATTGGGTAATAGGAGATCAGAGAAAGAAGAGAGATTTGCTTTCCTCTAGTAATCCATTTATGCTTTATAATTTTGTTACGAATTGAAAAAATAAATAGAATTTAAACACACATTCACAGATATGTTTGATTTAGCCAGAAAAGTTAACAGTCTTCAAATTCTGCTTTGCCCCACCAGTGTTCCCATGAGATTTTTAAGGGGAACCTATACACAGGGAAAAATGATAAATGGGGATTAAATTATATTTAGTAATATAACTCTGGAAGTCTGGCATGAAGTACTTGCCCTAAGGTGATTCCTCTAAGCCTACACATGGATATCTTTATATCTTGCCATTCTCGGTTTGGCTATCCACAGGAGGGAGGTGCAGGAAAGGGTACTTGAGAACTTTCAGGAAGCAAGCCCAGGATCAGGTTAGGCATGGAAGTGAGCAAAAACAAAGCATCACCCATAGAAAACAGCGTTCTGTTACCCACCCACTGGCAAACATGAAGTGACCCTGAAACTGACAAACTTCTCAAAACTCTTCCTCCCAGGAGAGGGGCAAAAATTCCTGGAGATCTTCTCTCTTTCACTATTTCCATATTTACAGGGGATATTACTATAATTTTACAAACAAGAAAACTGAGTCTCACATAACTTTTCCAAAAGAAAATAATCAGGATTAGAATCTCAATGGTTATCACCAAAAATTTAGTACTCTTTTTTCGTGTATTGCAGCTTCTTAAACTGCGTTTCTGTGTATGTGATGACAGGCTTTTGGACACATGAAGATGTAAGATCAGCATTGTTCTCATCTTCCCGTAAAATAAGTTTGATTGGAATATCTGTTCAATGAATTACTATCTTGTATATTTAGATATTTTGTGGAGTAGATCTCAAAATGCACATGGTTTCAAACATGCATCTTTCAAGTAAATTCAGCCATGTGGAAAGCTTCTCTTGTCTATATCCTCACTCTTTTAAAGAGGTGTTCATTTTCTTCCTTAGGGTACTTAATGGGACATTTTGAGATGTCCTATAATATATCATGCTATCTGTCTGCTATTTAATATACCATAAAACACAGTGTTCCCCAAACAATTATTTGGAAACATTTTGAAGCAGGAATAGAAAAGGTAGTTGTTATGCAGCTATTGCCTCTTCTAGGCTGTAGGATCCTTAAGGAAAGGAATGGTGTTACATATATATATGTATATTTTTTTTTTTGCAATTCCAGTGTTTGATAATATTAACTGAATAAAGGTAACTTTTTTTTCTTCACAGGGAAGGAAACTTTTCAAACATGTTCTTAGGTGCTTGACATTCAGGTCTTGTAAATGAACACTGGGCCTTTGGGAAAAATGAGAGGAATTTGAAATATATTGAACGCTGCCTCCAGGATTTTCTAGGATTTGGTGTGCTGGGTCCAGAGGGGCAGCTTGTCTCTTGGCTTGTGATGGGACAGTCCTGTGAGTTGAGAATGGGTTATACTGTCCCCAAATACAGAAACCACGGCAACATGTTGAAAATTGGTTATCATCTTGAAAAGAATCTTTCTCAGAATGAAATCCCATTTTATGCTCATGTGGCAGATAATAATAAGAAAAGCCTGCAAGCACTGAAAAATGTTGGGTTTAAGATTTGTCCTTGTGGCTGGCATCAGTGGAAATGCACCCCCAAGAAATATTGTTGATTAGTTCCATTGTCCATTTCAAATCTTATCAGTAGGAAATCATTAATTAAACACAAATATGGTGGTGTACATTAGCACAAAAGACATCTGATTATCCAGGATCTGGGTATTATTTAAGGTCACTGTTAACATTTTTACCCTCCTCCTCCTCTGTATTCTTACAGAAAATTAGAAGCTCAATCCTATGGTCTCATAATTTCCTTTATGATGACAGACATCTCAGAATTAAAATCACCCAATGCCAATCATTAGTGACAAGATAACCCTTTATCTCAACACTTTCTTAAATGAAGATGACTTCTTTGATGAAAAAAATTGCTTTTTATTCTGAGTGTCCTCTGAGGAGCTTTGAGATGCTCAGCTAAATTAAATTTTGTGTCTATGAGTGAAAATTTGTTTTTCTTACTTGCTTTTTATCACAAGGGGTTGCTAGGTTGATTTGCAAATTTAAAGCTTAACTTTAAATTTTCAAGATGATTTTTATGTCTGTGATGTATTAGTTTTCTATTGTCATTATAACAAATTATGATAAATATTATTACTTAAAGCAACACAATGTGTTATATTTATGGCAGTTAGAAGTTCAGAATAGGATTTATGGGGCTAAAACTGACACGTTGGCAGGGCCAGCTCTTTCTGGAGGCAATGTGGGTAAATCAACTCCCTTGCCTTTTCCAGATCATAGAGGCTGTCCTCACTCCTTAGCTTGTGTCTCTGAATCACATCATCTTTTATCTCTCTGCTTTCATCATCATTTCATCACCTTCTTCTCTTCTGCACTCAAATTTCCTTCTGCTTTCCAATTCTTTTTCTTTCTTTCTTTCTTTTTTTTTTTTTTTTTGAGACATTCTCACCCTGTAGTCCAGGGTGGAGTACAGTGATGCGATCTTGGCTTACTGCAACCTCTGCTTCCCAGGTCCCAGTTCAAGCAATTCTCCTGCCTCAGCCTCCCGAGTATCTGGGATTGCAGTCATGTACCACCATTCCTAGGTAATTTTTGTATTTTTAGTAGAGACGGGGTTTCACCATGTTAGCAGAGTTCCAATGGCAAATATCAATGGAAGGGTGGAAGACCAGAGCCAAAGGAGGTCACCTTTTGATCATGAAGTGTAATTGTTTTTAAGATCAGATTGTGTTTAGAACTGTTTGTTTTTAGATTGTTTAAGATCTGTTTTTAGATTGTTTAAGATCAAATTATTTTTAAGATTCAGAATTATAATATTAGAAAGTTAGAAAGTTCTAATGATAGCTCAGTTAGAAAGTTCTAATGATAGTGCATGGCACGTGTCCTTTCCATCATCTAGATTTTCCACTTTTTTTGTCTGGCTCACTCCTACTCACTCTCCAGTCCTCATCTTAGTGGTCACTTCCCCTGGAATGCCCCTGACCCTTTAAGATAACAGTGGTGCAAACACCAAAGGCTGAACTTATAACCAGATTCACATGCAACACCTTGCCCTGTGTCATGCTTCAATAATGATGAGGAAGTGAGAAAGAGTAGGGGAAAGGAGGCATAACAATTGGTATTTCTGTAGCAGAGGCCCCAAAGCCAGTCCACTTGATTCTCTAGATTTCCTTTTCTGCGTAACAATGATGAAAGGTAGCCTAGGAAATCCTTTTGTCTGAGGCTTTTATTTGATACCTTGCTAGTCACTAAACAAAGAGAATGATTCCATTCTTTAGTGTAGCCATTGCCTCAAAAATCCATATGTAGCAGGGGTATTTATTTCCAATAATGTATCCATATAGATTAGGTATATTCTATTGACAATTTTATTAAAGTCCTTCATTTCTCTTCCAGATAGCAGATTCTGCCAACCACATTTCATAAAGAGTTCTGATTCCAAGAGGTAAGAACTGAGCCTGGCTTTCTGGTTACATGTTTACTGCTAACCCTGTCCTTCCCTACTACACTTATGCATATTTAAAGACTATACCCTCCATTGCCCACAGCCTGGATTGTAAGTTCCACAAGAGCATGGCTGTGTCTTCTAACATCAAGTCTCTATGTTAGAAAAGCTCTTCGCATATCATAAATGCCAAATAAACATTTGTAAGTGAAGAAAACTATTCTATGGTTTCTACTATGGATATATTAAGAGATGGCTGGCACAAGATTGCTAAGTAGCATCATTGTCTAAAACGGAACTAGATTCTCTGGGTATCCAGTCCATTGGTGGTACTCACACGTGGCCTCAAAGGAACAGAACTGCCCCACAAATCCGTGGAAGTCTTCATTTACTTCTAGAAAGGAGAAGTAAAATGGACTATTATTCTGATGCAGATATTTAACGAATCCCACTATCACCCTTGCCATGTCACCTGTCCTTTGGTATTTTTCCATGCTGTAAGCTATTCCTACATCAGAAGACGAGTCCAAGGTTAACCATGATACCGGAACCCCATCTGGACCCAGCATACATGCTGCTGGCAGGGCTCCTGTACAGCCCTTGATGTAACGCCGGCTCCTCTCATTCTTCCCTCACCTCCAGTTATCATTTACCAGCCCTGAATAAGAGACAACCAGCAGGGCATTCTTAAAGTTGGGAGTTTCACAGTAGAAAACAAAAAGAAAGACAAAAACATTCATTCTCACCCCTATAATTTCTAGGTGCTGTCACATTCTAGAGATCCCAGGGACTCTTCTTGTCTAACGACCCACCATTGCAAAGTTGTGTATTTTGACCATTGACAACTTTTATTCATCCCAAAGAATGAATTCATCCTCTTTTCATTCCAAAATTCACTTATGTGAATAACAAAAATGTACAAGGAATAGCAATTATAAATGATGAGCACATGTTTTTGTCTCTCAAATTCATCATCTGGGTGGCCTGACTCAGCTCAGCTTCCAAGCTTGCTTTTATTGGATTCATGGAACTTCAGGGTATTCTCCATAATAAAGAGGACTGCTCTCGATTGCTTTACCTTCAGTGACATTGAAAATGCAGCCTCATGGACACAGCAAGGGGAACATGACACTCTGGGGACCGTTGTGGGGTGGTGGGAGGGGGGAGGGATAGCATTAAGAGATATACCTAATGCTAAATGATGAGTTAATGGGTGCAGTACACCAGCATGGCACATGTATACATATGTAACTAACCTGCACATTGTGCACATGTACTCTAAAACTTAAAGTATAATAATAATAATAATAATAATAATAATAATAATAATAATAATAATACAGCCACTCATCCCCTCACCGAAACTTTCTTGAAGACATGGGAAGAAAGCCAAGAAAGCAATAGTGTCAGACTTGGAGTTCTCTACTTACACTGCTCCCACCTGATTAACACATCAATGCTTAGTCGTTATCAAGCTTGAATTTACCCCACAATCTGCTGGAGTCTTTGTCACACCTCAGATTTCTCTACTTCTCCCAGCCCCCAGAGTTTTTGTAAATTTACAGTTCTAGTGAGCTCTCAGGTGATGCTAATAATATTAGTTGATGACTCAATTTGAGAAGCACTGCTGCTTTCCCATTTCTTCAGACTCATTATCTTGGATTTGGAGTATCTGTTTCCAGTTTATGATCTCACATATTTCAAAACTTCTTGTGATTTTTTAGTTTCTTTGGAGAACATACAATATAGGTTTGTGTATGAATCCATGTTGTCAGTCATTTTCTGTTTAGGATGGTGAGAGGTCAGATCATTCAGTTGAACTTTTTATTCACCTCTCACTGATTGCATTTATCAGAAAAATGAAAGTTCAAAAGAAAATTTTACCAGTGGCCCATGATGGCTGCAGGTGGGCACATGGATAATAAAACCTAGGCTTATAAGCTACTGCTGACCTCTTGCCTGTGTAAGTGGTTTGTTAAATATTTCACTGACAGGTACTGGTTATAAAACTGCTTATCAGATCCAGAAAAAAGACAGGATGAAATCAGCCAGCTTCCACCAGGTCTTAAGATGCCTCAACTTTCTCCCTACTCACTCAACTGCACACTTACTTTCTTTTATATATAGCATCACCGAGAACCCAGCAGAATCAGAAGATTGCAACAGTTGCTTCTCTCCCTGCTTCTCTCACCTCCTGGGCCACAGGTATCCCCCTGTTATACATACTGTGCCCCCACATAACCTCCTGTGTGACACATTCTGGGACGTACTGAGTCTGTGTCTCTAGGACTAAGTCCTTAAACTTGGATCAAAATAAATTTCACTGTGATTTCTCTAAATTTTAGTGCCTACTGTTTTACCAGACACATAGAATCTATAGTGTCCTAGAATCTACAGTGTCCAGGGCTTGGGCAAGATACTTTAGTGAATATAAACATTAATGAGACATTGCCTTTTCCCAAATCTACAGGATATCAGCCTATTCAAAGAGTGACACTGACTTTAAAGTCAAAAGCCTACAAAATAGAATGAAATAACTGAAATTTTGGCAGCACTCTGGGTAATTTATGTGGTGTTAGGCTTATGGGTTTGAAAAAAGAGATTGGTGATCACGTTCTGGCAAGCCACAAACTTCATGGGAAGATGAATTTCTGTTTCTCGGGGGAAATATAAACAATAAGTGTGAGAGTTTTAGCAGTGAATGTTAATATTATTTTAGAAAAAAGAGAAAATAGTGTAACTAATTTTAAAGAAAACTTCAAGAATTTGTGACTGTTTTTATGAATGGAAGTTCCTGAATTTGGCCAAAACCAAAACTTCCGTGAATTTAAAATAGTAGATGTTTTAAAAGACCCAATTTTTAAAAAATGACTGAAAATAGCCAAGGAAATATTCAAGAAATTATAAAAAGAATATGAAAGTAAACTAGAAGAAAACAAATGGAACTATCTATAAAAATGAAAGCTATATATAATGAAATGGAAAACAAGACAAAATGTAAAGGATATACAAAAACCAAAGTTCATTTTTAAATGGCAAAAACAGAAAGAGAAGAGAGAGAGGGATAAACTTCTGGTAAGGCATTTTAAGGAAATATGAGAGACAGAGAAAAAGCAAAAATAAAAAAATAAGCATAGAGTATGAGAGATGAGAATGGAAACAGAGGAAAGAACAAAAAAATTATAATAGAAGATTATATACTACTCAAAGGCAACATATTTATTGAGAAAAGAAATGGATGTTATCCCTCAAAAATAAACTACCAAAATTGACTTTCAAAAACATAGAAAACCTCAACAAACTAATATAACATATCAGAAACTAAATTTAAAATCTACCATTTAAAATATGGGCAAGTATTATGGACTCCAGCTCCACCCATGTTGCTACAAAGGACAATATTTTATTCTTTTCTGTAGCTCTGTAGTATTCCATGGGAATACATGTACCACGTTTTTTTAATCCAGTCTAGAATTGATGGCACCTGGGTTGATTCCATTTCTTTCCTATTGTGAGCAGTGCATAAAGGAGTATACAAATGCATGTATCATTTGGGCAGAATCATTCATTTTCTTTTGGCTATTTACCTACTACTGGCATTGTTTGGTGGAATGGTAACTTTGTTTTAAGTTCTCTAAGAAATTTCCAGACTACTTTCCACAGTGGAATAATCCTAGGCAAATTAATGCTGTAACTGAAAACCAAATATCACATGTTCTCACTCATAACTGACAGCTAAGCATTGACCATACATGGACATAAATGTGGGAACAGTAGACGCTGTGGACTACTAGAGGGTGGAGACAGAGGGGCTGGTTAGAAAACTATTGGGTACTATGCTCACTACCATGCAGATGGGATCTGTCTGTACTCCAAAATTCAGCATCATGCAATATTCACATGTAACAAATCTGCATATATACCCCATGTATCTAAAGAAAAAAATTAAAATTAAAAAATAAGAAGTAACCAAAATCAGATTATTTTACATTTAAATTGCACACAAGCCAAAACAAACACATAATTTTAATATTAAGCTTTGGAAAGAGAAGAAAAGTTCCTAATGTCAAATCTGTTAAAAAAATAACAAAAAGGGAATTATTGACCATATTCTCTTATGAATACATATATAAAAATTCTGCATAAAATATTCAGTAGCATATCAAAAGAATGTGAGCACTTCCCAGATGGCCAAATAGGAACACCTCCAGTCTGCAGCTCTCAGCGATTTAGACGCAAAAGATGAGTGATTTCTGCATTTCCAACTGAGATACCTGGTTTATCTCATTGGGACAGGTTGGAGAGTGGGTGCAGCCCATTGAGGGAGAGCCAAATCAGCATGGGGCATCACCTCACCAAGGAAGCAGAA
The DNA here is from genome assembly GCF_028885655.2 of Pongo abelii. Taxonomy (NCBI): domain Eukaryota; kingdom Metazoa; phylum Chordata; class Mammalia; order Primates; family Hominidae; genus Pongo; species Pongo abelii. Next base: position 16,359,984 of record NC_071994.2, read on the forward strand.
GGGGTTGGCGTATTTCTTCTTCCTAGCCAAGGGAAGCCATGACAGACTCCACCTGTGAAAATGGCACACTTCTGCCCAAATGCTGCACTTTTCGACAGTCTTAGCAACCAGCAGTCCTTGAGATTACCTCCCATGCCTGACTCAGCAGGTCTCAGACCCATGGAGCCTTTCTCGCTGCCAGTGCAGCAGTCTGAGATCAACCGTCAAGGCTTCAGTCTGACGGGGGGAGGTACATCCACCATTGCTGAGGCTTGAGTAGGTAAACAAAGTGGCCAAGTAGTTTCAACTGGGCAGATCCCACCACAGCTCAACCAGGCCTATGGCCTCTATAGACTCTACCTCTGTGGGCAGGGTATAGCTGAACAAAAGTCAGCAGACTACTTCTGCAGACTTAAAAGTCTCTGTCTGACAGCTTTGAAGAGAGCAGTCATTCTTCCAGTATGGTGTTTGAGCTCCAAAAACAGACAGACTGCCTCATAAAGTGGATCCCTGACCCCTGTGTAGCCTGACTGGGAGACACCTCCCAATAGGGGCCTACAGACACCTCATACAGGAGGTTGCCCCTCTGGGATGAAGCTTTCAGAGGAAGGATCAGGCAGCAATATTTGCTGTTCTACACTACTTCCTGTTCTGCCAGCTTCACTGGTGATACCCAGGCAAAAACGGTACAGAGGGACTTCCAGCAAACTCCAACAGACATGCAACTGAGGGGCCTGGCTTTTCAAAGAAAAACTAACAAACAGAAAGGAATAGCATCAACATCAACAAAAAGGACATCCACAGCAAAACCCCATCTGTAGATCACCAACATCAAAGACCAAAGGTAGATAAAACTACAAAGATGGGGAGAAACCAGAGCAGAAAAGCCCAAAATTTCAAAATCTAGAGCACCTCTTCACCTCCAAAGGATTGCAGCTCCTTGCCAGCAATGGAACAAAACTGGATGGAGAATGACTTTGACAAGTTGACAGAAGTAGGCATCAGAAGGTTGGTAATAACAAACTTCTCCAAGCTAAAGGAGCTTCTTCTGATCCATTGAAAGGAAGCTAAGAACCTTTAAAAACTGTTAGATGAATGGCTAACTAGAATAAAGAGTGTAGAGAAGACCTTAAATTACCTGATGGAGCTGAAAACCTTGGCACAAGAATTTCCTGAGGCATTCACAAGTTTCAATAGCCAAGTTAATCAAGTGGAAGAAAGGATATCAGTGATTGAAGATCAAATTAATGAAATAAAGTGAGAAGACAAAGTGAAAGAAAAGAGTAAAAAGCAACAAACAAGCCTTCAATAAATATGAGACTATGTGAAAAGACCAAATCTATGTTTGATTGGTGTACCTGAAAGTGACGGGGAGAATGGAGCCAAGTTAGAAAACACTCTTCAGGATATTATCCAGGAGAACTTCCCCAACCTAGGAAGGCAAGCCAACAGCCAAATTCAGGAAATACAGAGAACACTACAAAGATACTCCTTGAGAAGAGCAACCTCGAGAAGAGCAACCTCAAGACACATGATTGTTAGACTTACCAAGATTGAAATGAGAAAAAATGTTAAGGAAGCCAGAGAGAAAGGTCAGATTACCCACAAAGGGAAGCCCATCAGACTAACAGAGAATCTCTCAGCAGAAAAGCTACAAGCCAGAAGAGAGTGGGGGCCAATATTCAACATTCTTAAAGAAAAGAATTTTCAACCTGGAATTTTGTATCAAGCAAAACTAAGCTTCATAAGTAAAGGAGAAACAAAATCATTTACAGACAAGCAGATGCTGAGAGATTTTGTCACGACCAGGCCTAAGATCTCCTGAGGGAAGCACTAAACTTGGAAAGGAAAAAATGGTGCCAGCCACTGAAAAAACACGCCCAATTATAAAGACCATTGATGCTATAAAGAAACTGCATCAAGTAGTGGGCAAATTAACCAGCTAACATTATAATGGCAGGATCAGTTTCACACATAAAAATATTAACTTTAAATGTAAATGGGCTAAATGTCCCAATTAAAAGACACGGACTGGCAAATTGGATAAAGAGTCAAGATTCATCAATGTGCTGTATTCAGGAGACCCATCTCACATGCACAGACACACATAGGCTCAAAATAAATGGATGGAGGAAGATCTACCAAGCAAATGGAAAACAACAAAAAGCAGGGGTTGCAATCCTAGTCTCTGATAAAACAGACTTTAAGCCAGTAAACATCAAAACAGACAAAGCAGGCCATTACATAATGGTAAAGGGATCAATTCAACAAGAAGAGCTAACTATCCTAAATATATATGCACCCAACACAGGAACACCCAGATTGATAAAGCAAGTCCTTAGAGTCCTAAAAAGAGACTTAGACTCCCACACAATAATAATGGGAGACTTTAACACCCCACTTTCAATATTAGACAGATCAATGAGACAGAAAGTTAATAAGGATATCCAGGATTTGAACTCAGCTCTGCACCAAGTGGACCTGATAGACGTCTACAGAACTCTCTACCCCAAATCAACAGAATATACATTCTTCTCAGCACATCACCCTTATTCTAAAATTGACCACATAATTGGAAATAAATCACTCCTCAGCAAATGTAACAGAACAGAAATCACAACAAGCTGTCTCTCAGACCAGAGTGCAATCAAATTAAAACTCAGGATTAAGAAACTCACTGAAAACTGTACAACTACATGGAAACTGAAAAATATTTTCCTGAATGACTACTGGATAAATAACGAAATGAAGGCAGAAATAAAGATGTTCTTTGAAATCAATGAGAACAAAGAAACAATGTACCAGAATCTCTGGGACACATTTAAAGCAGTGTGTAGAGGGAAATTGATAGCACCAAATGCCCACAAGAGAAAGTAGGAAATATCTAAAGTCAACACCCTAACATCACAACTAAAAGAACTAGAGAAGCAAAAGCAAACAAATTCAAAAGCTAGCAGAAGGCAAGAAATAACTAAGATCAGGGCAGAATTAAAGGAGACAGAGACCCAAAAAGCCATTCAAAAAAATCAATGAATCTAGGAGCTGGTTTTTTGAAAAGATCAACAAAATTGATGGACCTCTAGCAAGAAGAGAGAAGAATCAAACAGATGAAATAAAAAATGATGAAGGGGATATCACCACCAATCCTACAAATACAAACAACCATCAGAGAATACTATAAACACCTCCATGCAAATAAAATAGAAAATCTAGAAGAAATTGATGAATTACTGGAACCATACACCCTCCAAAGACTAAACCAGGAAGAAGTTGAATCTCTGAATAGACCAATAACAGGTTCTCAAATTGCGGCAATAATTAATAGCCTACCAACCAAAAAAAATCCAGGACCAGAGGGATTCACAGGCGAATGCCACAAGAAGTACAAAGAGGAGCTGGTACTATTCTTTCTGAAAGTATTCCAATCAATAGAAAAAGAGAGAATCCTCCCTAACTCATTTGATGAGGCCAGAATCATCCTGACATCAAAGCCTGGCAGAGACACAACAAATAAAGAGGATTTTAGACCAATATCCCTGATGAACATCAATGCAAAAATCCTCAATAAAATACTGGCAAACGGAATCCAGCAGCACATCAAAAAGCTTATCCACCACGATCAGGTCGGCTTCACACTTGGGATGCAAGACTGGTTCAACATATGCAAATCAATAAATATAATCCATCACATAAACAGAACCAAAGACAAAAATCTCATGATTATCTCAATGGATGCAGAAATGGCCTTCAACAAAATTCAACAGCCTTTCATGATAAAAACTCTCAATATGCTAGGTATTGATCGAATGTATCTCTAAATAAGAAGAGCTATTTATGACAAACCCAGAGCCAATATCATACTGAATGGGCAAAAATTGGAAGCATTCCATTTGGAAACCAACACAAGACAAGGGTGATCTTTCTCACCACTCCTATTTAACATAGTGTTGGCAGTTCTGGCCAGGCCAATCAGGCAAGAGAAAGAAATGAAATGTATTCAATTAGGAAAAAAGGAAGTCAAATTGTCCCTGTTTGCAGATGACATGATTGTATATTTAGAAAACCCCATCGTCTCAGCCCAAAATCTCCTTAAGCTGATAAGCAACTTCAGCAAAGTCTCAGGGTACAAAATCAATGTGCAAAACTCACAAGTATTCCCATACACCAATAACAGACAAACAGAGAGCCAAATCATGGGTGAACTCCCAATCACAATTGCTACAAAGAGAATAAAATACTGAGAAATCCAACTTACAAAGGATGTGAAGGACCTCTTCAAGAACTACAAATCACTGCTCCATGAAATAAAAGATGACACAAACAAATGGAAGAACATTCCATGACCATGGATAAAAAGAATTAATATTGTGAAAATGGTCATACTGCCTAAGGTGATTTATAGAGTCAGTGCCATCCACATCAAGGTACCAATGACTTTCTTCACAGAATTGGAAAAAAGTACTCTGAAGTTCATATGGAACCAAAAAGGAGCAAGAATAGCCAAGACAATCCTAAGCAAAAAGAACAAAGCTGGAGGAATCATGCTGCCTAACTTCAAACAATACTAGAAGGCTACAGTAATCAAAGCAGCATGGTACCAAAACAGATATACAGACCAATGGAACAAAACCCTAGCCTCAGGAATAACAACATACATCTCAACCATGTGATTTTTGACAAACCTTACAAAGACAACAAATGGGGAAACGATTCCCTATTTCATAAATGGTGGTGGGAAAACTGGCTAGCCATATGTAGGAAGCTGAATGTGGATCCCTTCCTTACACCTTATACAAAAATTAACTCAAGATGGTTTAAAGACTTAAGTGTAAGACCTAATAGCATACAAACCTTAGAAGAAAACATAGGCAATACCATTCAGGAAGAGGCATGGGCAAAGACTTCATGACTAAAACACAAAAACAATGGCAACAAAAATCAAAATAGATGAATAGGATCTAATTAAACTAAAGAGCTTCTGCACAGCAAAACAAACTATTATCAGAGTGAACAGGCAACCTACAGAATGGGAGGAAATTTTTGCAATCTACTCATCTGATAAAGGGCTAATATCCAGAATCTATAAAGAACTTAAACCAATTTAAAAGAAAAAAACAACCCCATCAAAAAGTGGGCAAAAGATTTGAACAGACACTTCTCCAAAGAAGGTATTTATGCAGCCGACAGACACATGAAAAAATGCTAATTATCACTAGTCATTAGAGAAATGTAAGTCAAAACCACAATGAGATACCATCTCACGCCATTTAGAATGGTGATCATTAAAAAGTCAGGAAACAACAGATGCTGGAAAGGATGTGGAAAAATACAAATGCTTTTACACTGTGGGTGGGAGTGTAAATTAGTTCAACCATTATGAAAGACAGTTTGGTGATTTCTCAAAGATCTAGAACTAGAAGTACCATTTGACCCAGTGATCCCATAACTGGGTATATACTGAAAGGATTATAAATCATGCTACTATAACGATACATGCACACATATGTTTATTGCGGCACTATTCACAATAGCAAAGACTTGGAACCAACCCAAATGTCCATCACTGATAGACTGGATTAAGAAAATGTGGCACATATACTCCATGGAATACTATGCCGCCATAAAAAAGAATGAGTTCATGGCCTTTGCAGGGACATGGATGAAGCTGGAAACCATCATTCTCAGCAAACTATCACAAGGACAGAAAACAAAACACTGCATGTTCTCACTCATAGGCGGGAATTGAACAATGAGAATACTTGGACACAGGATGAGGAACATCAGGGCCTTTCAGGGGGTGGGTGGCTGGGTGGCTGGGGGTCTGGGGGGCTGGTGGAGGAATAGCATTAGGAGAAATACCTAAAGTAAATGATGAGTTGATGGGTGCAGCAAGCCAACATGACACATGTATACCTATGTAACAAACTTGCACGTCGTGTACATGTATTGCAGAACTTAAAGTATAATAAAAAAAAAGGTAAAAAAAGTGAATAGGAACAGTTTGTTTTAGAAAGGCTAGAATGGCTTTGATTGGAAGATCTTTTAGTGTGATAAATTAAAGGAAGAAAAATTACATGAGTATGTAAGTTGCCAAATAGGAAAGACAAAAATGAAAGAATATAAAATTTACTCTCCATTATAAATATAAGTTCTATGAAAGTAGGAACAAGAGGAAAATGCTCTAAACATGTAAAGACAGAATCAAATGTAATTCTAAATATATGTTTTTATTGCTATTTTATTAAAATCAGGAATGAGACAAGTATAAAAATATTATTATTGTTAGTTGGTATTGTTTCCTTAGGTTGCACATTATGCAATAAGTCAAGAAACTAAAAACCCTTACAAATATTGGCAAAGAAGCAGCAAATAACTTTGTTTGTAGATTACAGTATTATGCATTGAGAAAATCCAAGAGACTTTGACAAAAAACAAAAACAAATAACACCCTACACAAACAGGATTTTAAAGAATAGTGTGACATATTTGGAAATCAAAAATACAAATGAAAAGCAATAACAAAACAGTAATTCTCAGAAATAGAAAAGGAAATATTATTTAATAATCTTAACAAATAGTATAAAATACATAAAAGTAAACTTAATGGAAAATCACATAATTTACTACAGGAAAACATTTAAATTTTTACAAGATGGCATAGAACAGAAACTGAAAAGAGTGAGAAAAAGACCATATTTCTAGATGACAAGATGTAGTACCACAAAAATAGTAATCTTTCCACAACTATCTTTTAGACAATACTAACCACAATTGCAATAGTTAGTTGGGGTAGTTGTTGGGGAACTGGAAAAATTAATTGATGTTCATATGGCTCTTAAGTGTATAAGAAATAGGAAAGTAAGAAAAGTATTGGTGAAGGGTGATTTGCTTTATTAGATAATAAAATTTACCACAAAACAATGAAATAGCTTAAGAAAAGACTAGAAACAAATACAGTAATAGATACAAAAATATGTAAAGGTTATATGACAAAATAGACATCTATGTTTCAGTAGTGGAATGACTTATTTAATAAACAGTACTAACGTAATTAGCCAGCCATAATGAAGAAAACTATAAAAGAATGTTATTTCATGCTATTCAAAAACATTATAAATAGAATGAAGATTGAAATGTCAAAAGCAAAAATTAACTCACTGTAAGACAAAATAAGAAATCACTTGCATGATCTTGGAGTAGGAAAAATCTTCCTAATTATTAACTAAAGAAAACAAAACCTCGGAAGTCATAGTGAAAAATATAACATATTTGATTACACGAAAGTTAAAAATTTCTTCATGTTAAAATCTCCATCAATAAAATAGAAAATAATTCTAAATTGGGCAACAAATTTGTAGCATACGCCTTGTGTTAGTATCCCTAGTATCCAAAACACTTACAGAATTTTTAGAATGACACAAAACCCCAGTGTAAACGTGGTCAAACAATATAAACAGTTCAGAAGTAAACCCCAAGTAACTGATCAACATATGAAAATATAATATATTGACTATCACTAGTCATGGAAATGCAAATTAAATCTACAATAAGATGCCATGTTTCACCCACCAGTTTGGCATAAATTAAAAGAGGGATAACATTCAGTGCCAGAGAGAATGTGGGGAAACAATTCTTCCACACATTGCTAATGGAAACAAAACTGGAATCCTTTGGGAAGGTAATCTGGCAGTGCTTACTTATGATAAAATAAACTCTGACTTGGAGATATCCCTTTTGGAAATCAATTGTATTGAGAAAAGTTTCTAGGATGTAAAGACACGTATACGAGGACATTTTTTGAAGCATTGTTTGTACTTGCAACAAATTATGAACAATTTGAACCTAACTGCAGGAGAAACACTGACTAAATAGCATTGTATCAGCTTTGTGGAATGCCACAGTTATTAAAACGAATATATTAGTGTTGTATTGATTTTCCCAAATGGATGCCCATATGTCAAAGGCAAATTAAAAAGTGATGACAGGATATATTCCCTGTAATGGGATGGCTGGGTCAAATGGTATTTCTAGTTCTAGATCCCTGAGGAATCACCACACTGACTTCCACAATGGTTGAACTAGTTCAGGTCCTTTGTAGGGACATGGATGAAGCTGGAAACCATCATTCTCAGCAAACTATCTCAGGGACAAGAAACCAAACACCGCATGTTCTCACTCATAGGTGGGAATTGAACAATTAGAACACATGGACACAGGAAGGGGAACATCACACACCGGGGCCTGTTGTGGGGTGGGAGTGAGGGGAGAGATAGCATTAGGGGATATACCTAATGTTAAATGAGGAGTTAATGAGTGCAGCACACCAACATGACACATATATACATATGTAACTAACCTGCACGTTGTGCACATGTACCCTAAAACTTAAAGTATAATAAAAAATAAATAAATAAATAAAGTGATGACAGGAGATATCATCAGTGTATGTTAATATGCACAAGGACATTGATTACCCCAAAGGGTAGGAAATGAGGAGAGGAGGGGAGGGGAAGTGAGAGGTTGTTAACTTCTTAAAATCATGTTAAATTTTTCCCTTGTATAATCAGCATATATTATCATTGTGATTAAAAACCAACAAGAAAAAAATAATTTTTTCCTAGATAAATTCTGTATCCCACCCTAAAAAGTTATTATTCAAGATCAAATTGACTTTCAGCACTGAAAGTAACATGGTATACTGTGGAATCTGAGAAGTTGAATGTAATTCAAAGTAAATTGCAGCATATTTCATTCTTTCCTTTTTTCTTTTTTTTTGGTCATATATGTGTCCTGTGGAACTTTTATATTTTAATATTTTTGTTTATTGACTCACTTTATAAAAACTAGCCTTGTTCAAAGCAATGCATATATGAAGTTATGGTTTGATGCTATAGTTACGATGCTAAAATACACATAATAAATACAAAGTTAGTGAAGTAAAAAGAACTATTTGGCTTCCTACAATTATTTAGCATATCACACTTTGAAGAAATTGGACCATGGATTAAATAAACTAAGCATTCATCTTCAATTGCAAATTGTCAGAAAGCCAGGAAATCAAAAGAACATCCTTAGGGAAGGTGTTAGGCTCTGCCTGGCTCTCACCCCCTTTACCCCTTTGTTCCTCAATCTAGGGTCACTTTGTCACTTTCCACATTCCAATCCTGACCCAGTTTGCACACTAGTCTTGACTTCAGGTGGCTTATTACTATTTGGAGGCTCAGCGCCTATACCCACATGAAGTTGGGCTGGCAATGAGGCTTCAGTTCACTAACCAGATTTGCATAAAATACATACAAAAAGGGGAAGTCTTTAGGGCAAAAAAATAGAACCAGGTTTGTATTACTATTTCAGCTTAATAGTTTATTCCTTATTTCAGCTTAATAGTTTATTCCAATTACCATAATGGCTAATTATGGTAAATACTATTTAAAATCATGTGCTATGTACTAAGTCTTTGATGTACAATATCTCATTTAAACCTCGTGTAATCCTCTGAAGAATGTCCTGTTATTTCTCCCATTTTAACACATGATGAAACTCAGAGAAGGGTCTATGGTTACTGTCAGTCCATTGAACTTTAATTCAGATTGGGCAATGCTTTAATGTCTGGTATCCAGCTGCTACATGACTTAATATTTCTCAGTGTCATTTCCTTGTCTCTAAATTGGAGACATTAATGGTCACTTCATAAGATTGTTGTAATGATAAGTCACTAACAAGATGATTGCTTCCAAATAGTTGACACACAGTAATTATGATTCCCTTCTCTGGTTCCTGCAAAGTAACCTCCTGGTTCTTGTTTTTTTGTTTGTTTGTTTAAGACAGAGTCTCACTCTGTTGCCCAGGCTGGAGTACAGTGGTGTAATGTTGGCTCACTGCAGCCTTGACCTTCTGGGGCTCAAGTCATCCTCCCACCTCAGCCTCCTGAGCAGCTAGGAGTATAAACCTGCACCACCATGTCCTGCTAATTTTGTTTATTTTTTTTTGTAGAGATGAGGTCTCACTATGTTGCAGAGGGTAGTCTCAAATTCCTGGGCTCAAGTGATCCTCCTGCCTTGGCCTCCTGAAGTGCTGGGATTACAGGTAGAAGACACCATGCCTGGCCAAAAGAGGAAATTTTTACTGGTAGACTTCTGCTTTGGTTTTTGTTTCTAAGTCACTGTTCTGATATCTCAGACACCCAACTTTCCCTGTAAATTTGCCTCCTCTCAGCCCCTGCAGGTGACCCCTGCAACTTCAAAGGACCCTTAGTCTGTGAGTGTCAGCCTTATCATTTTCTTCCTCTACCCCCTCCACCCCTTTTCCTAGATGAGTCATGCTTTACAGGAAGGGTGGGAACACATGACACTCTTGCCAGGTGTGAAGTACTTAAGGAGTCTTTTAAAATACTCACATTTCCTTTCACTCTATAAAAGCAGCCCTGGTGTCTCAACCAGTCAGTTCCTTAGGCCCTTTGGACCAACCTGGTTCCACCAGTCTCTATCTGTGTGCCTACCTGCTTTTGAGGCTGGATAATAGCCATCTGATACTCAGGCCAGGAGTCCACTAGCACCTCCATGTTGAAGGGGTTCCTGTGATTTATGTGGTACACAGAGCCGTACACCTGAAGGAGGGATGGAAAGACTAGGAGAGCCTGGGATCCTGTTCTGATATCTCAGACACCCAACTTTCCCTGTAAATTTGCCTCCTCTCAGCCCCTGCAGGTGACCCCTGCAACTTCAAAGGACCCTTAGTCTGTGAGTGTCAGCCTTATCATTTTCTTCCTCTACCCCCTCCACCCCTTTTCCTAGATGAGTCATGCTTTACAGGAAGGGTGGGAACACATGACACTCTTGCCAGGTGTGAAGTACTTAAGGAGTCTTTTAAAATACTCACATTTCCTTTCACTCTATAAAAGCAGCCCTGGTGTCTCAACCAGTCAGTTCCTTAGGCCCTTTGGACCAACCTGGTTCCACCAGTCTCTATCTGTGTGCCTACCTGCTTTTGAGGCTGGATAATAGCCATCTGATACTCAGGCCAGGAGTCCACTAGCACCTCCATGTTGAAGGGGTTCCTGTGATTTATGTGGTACACAGAGCTGTACACCTGAAGGAGGGATGGAAAGACTAGGAGAGCCTGGGATCCTCAGAGATGGAGATCTGGATGTGAAGAGAAAGAGAAAAACAGAAGTCAACAGACAGTACTGTGACCAAGTCAGTGATGGTGAGATGAGCAGCATCCCTAGGACCCTTCTGATTGACACGAAGTCACCAGCAAGTAGGCAGAACTCACAGGTTCATGTCGTTCTGATACCAAAGAGCTACTGTGCACTAGCTGGGCACTTGGCAATGCTTTTAGCACTTACATTGTATGGATTTATTTAGTGTCCACAACAACTTTAAGAGGTAGGCGCTAATATTGTTCCTATTTCCTTGATGAAAAGACCAAAGGGAAAGGCACAGAAAGGTAAAGAAACATGCACAAAGCCATCTGACTCTCTCACTGTTCCCTCACCTTCAGGTACTCAGGTATGCTCCAGGCCAAGGGTTTGTATAGGGCCAGCAGCTTCTGGGAGTTATTCAGTAGAATCATTTTGTGGGATGCTTCAGTCCTTGAGCCATTCAAGAAGAAACTCTGAAAAGATAATTAGATCCCATCAGTCAATTTTGGCTTTTGTTGCCATTGCTTTTTGTGTTTTAGACATGAAGTCCTTGCCCCTGCCTATGTCCTGAATGGTATTGCTAGGCTTTCATCTAGGATTTTTATGGTTTTAGGTCTAACATTTAAGTGTTTGATCCATCTTGAATTAATTTTTGTATAAAGTGTAAGGAAAGGATCCAATTTCAGCTTTCTACATATGATTAGCCAGTTTTCCCAGCACCATTTATTAAATAGGGAATCCTTTCCCCATTTCTTGTTTTGTCAGGTTTGTCAAAGATCCGATGGTTGCAGAAGTGTGGTATTATTTCTGAGGGCTCTGTTCTGTTCCATTGGTCTATACCTCTGTTTTGGTACCAGTACCATGCTGTTTTGGTTACTGTAGCCTTGTAGTATAGTTTGAGGTCAGGTAGTGTGATGCCTCCAGCTTTGTTCTTTCGGATTAGGATTGACTTGGCAATGCTGGCTCTTTTTTGTTCCATATGAACTTTAAAGTAGTTTTTTCCAATTCTGTGAAGAAAGTCATTTGTAGCTTGATGGAGATGGCATTGAATCTGTAAATTACCATGGGCAGTATGGCCATTTTCATGATATTAATTCTTCCTGTGCATGAGCATGGAATGTTCTTCCATTTCTTGGTGTCCTCTTTTATTTCATTGAGCAGTGGTTCATAGTTCTCCTTGAAGACGTCCTTCACATCCCTCGTAAGTTGGATTCCTAGGTATTTTATTCTCTTTGAAGCAATTGTGAATGGGAGTTCACTCATGATTTAGCTCTCTGTTTGTCTGTTATTGATGTATAAGAATGCTTGTGATTTTTGCACATTGATTTTGTATCCTAAGACTTTGCAGAAGTTGCTTATCAGCTTAAGGAGATTTTGGGCTGAGATGATGGAGTTTTCTAAACATACAATCATGTGATGTGCAAACAGGGACAATTTGACTTCTGCTTTTCCTAATTGAATACCCTTGATTTCCTTCTCCTGCCTGATGGCCCTGGCCAGAACTTCCAACACTATGTTGAATAGGAGTGGTGAGAGAGGTCATCCCTGTGTTGTGCCAGTTTTCAAAGGGAATGCTTCCAGTTTTTGTCCATTCAGTATGAAATTGGCTCTGGGTTTGTAAAAAATAGCTCTTATTATTTTGACATACTTCCCATCAATACCTAATTTATTGAGAGTTTTTAGCTTGAAGGGCGTTGAATTTTGTCAAAGGCCTTTTTCTGCATCTATTGAGATAATCATGTGGTTTTTGTCTTTGTTTCTGTTTATATGCTGGATTACATTTATTGATTTGTGTATGTTGAACCAGCCTTGCATTCCAGGGATGAAGCCCACTTGATCATGATGGATAAGTGTTTTGACGTGCTGCCGGATTCAGTTTGCCAGTAGTTTATTAAGGATATTTGCATTGATGTTCATCAGGGATGTTGGTCTAAAACTCTCTTTTTTTGTTGTGTCTCTGCAAGGCTTTGGTATCAGGATGATGCTGACCTCATAAAATAAGTTATTTTGAGCCTATATGTGTCTGTCTATGTGAGATGGGTCTCCTGAATACAGCACACTGATGGATCTTGACTCTTTATCCAATTTGCCAGTCTGTGTCTTTTAATTGGAGCATTTAGCCCATTTACATTTAAGGCTAAGGTTGTTATGTGTGAATTTGATCCTGTCATTATGATGTTAGCTGGGTATTTTGCTCATTAGTTGATTTGTTTCTTCCTAGCCTTGATGGTCTTTACAATTTGCCCTGTTTTTGCAGTGGCTGGTACTGGTTGTTCCTTTCCATGTCTAGTGCTTCCTTGAGGAGCTCTTGTAGGGCAGGCTTGGTGGTGACAAAATATCTCAGCATTTGCTTGTCTGTGAAGGATTTTATTTCCTTTCACTTATGAAGCTTACTTTGGCTGGACACGAAATTGTGGGTTGAAAATTCTTTTCTTTAAGAATGTTGAATATTAGCCCCCACTCTCTTATGGTTTATAGAGTTTCTGTTGAGAGATCCACTGTTAGTCTGATGTGCTTCCCTTTGTGGGGAACCCGACCTTTCTCTCTGGCTGCCCTTAACATTTTTTCCTTCATTTCAACTTTGGTGAATCTGATAATTGTGTGTCCTGGAGTTGCTCTTCTTGAGGAGTATCTTTGTGGCATTCTCTGTATTTCCTGAATTTGAATGTTGGCCTCCCTTGCTAGGTTGGGGAAGTTCTCCTGGATAATATCCTGCAAAGTGTTTTCCAACTTGTTTCCATTCTCCCTGTCACTTTCAGGTACACCCATCAGACGTAGATTTGGTCTTTTCACGTAGTCCCATATTTCTTGGAGGCTTTGTTCATTGCTTTTTACTCTTTTTTCTCTAAACTTCTCTTCTCACTTCATTTCATTCATTTGATCTTCAATCACTGATACCCTTTCTTCCAGTTGATCAAATTGGCTACTGAAGATTGTGCATTCATCACGTAGCTCTCTCCCCATGTTTTTCTGCTCCATCAGGTCATTTAAGGACTTCTCTACACTGGTTATTCTAGTTAGCCATTCATCTAATCTTTTTTCAGTGTTTTTACCTTCTTTGCTGTGTGTTCAAACTTCCTCCTTTAGCTCGGATAAGTTTGATCATCTGAAGCCTTCTTCTCTCAACTCAGCAAAGTCATTCTATGTCCAGCTTTCTTCTGTTGCTGTCAAGGAGCTGCATTCCTTTGGAGTGGGAGAGGCACTCTGAATTTTAGAATTTTCAGCTTTTCTGTTCTGATTTTTCCCCATCTTTGTGGTTTTATGTACCTTTGGTCTTTGATTATGGTGATGTAAAGATAGGGTTTTGATGTGGATGTCCTTTCTCTTTGTTAGTTTTCCTTCTAACAGTCAGGACCCTCAGCTGCGGGTCTGTTGGATTTTGCTGGAGATCCACTCCAGACCCTGTTTGTCTGGGTATCAGCAGTGGAGGCTGCAGAACAGCAAATATTGCTGAACAGCAAATGATGCTGCCTGATCATTCCTCTGGAAGCTTTGTCTCAGAGGGGTACCCAGCCGTGTGAGGTGTCAGTCTGCCCCTACTAGGAGATTCTTCCCAGTTAGGCTACTTGGGGGTCAGGGACCCACTTGAGGAGGCAGTCTGTCCATGCTCAGATCTTGTACTCTTTGCTGGGAGAACCACCACTCTCTTCAAAGCTGTCAGACAGGGACATTTCAGTCTGCAGATGTTTCTGCTGCCTTTTTCTTGGCTATGCCCTGCCCCCAGAGGTGGAGTCTACAGAGGCAGGCAGGCCTCCTTGAGCTGCGGTGGGCTCCAGGGTACTTTGTTTACCTACTCAAGCCTCAACAATGGCAGATGCCCTTCCCCCAGCCTTGCCGCTGCCTTGCAGTGCAATCTCAGACTGCTGTGCTAGCAATGAGTGAGTCTCCCTGGGTGTGGGTCCCTCTGAGCCAGGCACAGGATATAATCTCCTGGTGTGCCATTTGCTAAGACCATTGGAAAAGTGCAGTATTAGGGTGGGAGTGACCCGATTTTCCAGGTGCTGTCTCTAACAGTTTCCCTTGGCTAGGAAAGGGAATTCCCTGACCTGTTGCACTTCCTGGGTGAGGTGATATCTCACCCTGCTTTGGTTCATGCTCAGTGGGCTGCACCCACTGTCCTGCACCCACTGTCTGACAAGCCCCAGTGAGATGAACCTGGTACCTCAGTTGGAAATTTCAGAAATCACCTATGTTCTGCATCACCCATGCTGTGAGCTATAGAATGGAGCCGCTCCTATTCTCCCATCTTGGAACCGCCCCCCAACATTTCTTTTCTATCAGTTAGCTGGTAAAATCCTGGGTAGACCCCTCCCCATACTCTTTTAAAAAATTTTTGTAAAGTACACATAACAGAAAACTTACTGTTTAACCATAGTTAAGTGTACAATGCAGCGGTTTGTGATCATTCACAATGCTCTATAAGCATCACCACTATCCATTTCCAGAACATTTTTGTCATCCTAAACAGAAACTATATCTATTAAACCACAATTATTCATTCCCTCTGTCCCTAGCCCATGGCTAGGGATATATATACAAAATAACTTTCATTTTACTTTATGTCTTTAGGAGTTTGCCAATACTAGGTACTTCATATAAATGGAATTCTATGATATTTGTCCACTTAGGCCTGACTTATTTCACTTAGCATAATGTTTTTGAGGTTCACCTATGTTGTATCATGTGTCAGAATTACATTTCATAACTAAAATAATTTTCCATTATATATGGGAAATAAGTTTAAAGTTCACTGAAGAGAAATAATAAATTTGTGAATGATACTTAGTAAATATCAGTAGCACAAAGTCAGTGGTCACTGGGAAGACTATAGAAAAGCGATTATAATAAATAATGTGTAAAAAAGCAAAATATATAACTTGTTCATGTCTACTCAAAGTATGTATGCATGTGGACAAGGTCTTGAAGGGAATAAGTAAACATGAAAGTTGTTTTTGGGTGGCTAAAGTATGTGTGATTTCCTTCTTATTTCAGAATTTTCTTTTGTACCGTTGACGTTTTTATTTTTATGCAAGATTGAAAAAAATGGAAGGCACTAGAACCATAAAGATGAGAATTATGAAAACAGAATAAATGCTATTTTTCTTTATTTTTCTTTTTTCCCAGTAGTCCCATCAGCTATCAAATTTCCCCTCTTTTAAGAGGAAGAAAAAAGCTCCCTATGTATCATGATTCTTTACATGCTTAATCCTGTCACCCACAGCCATCAACAAAGAATGCAAGGCAGATTATTCGAAAGAGAATAGCAGTTGACATCCCATAGTGCCAAACCTGTTTTTAGACAAAAAAGACTTTACTGAGAGCCCTCATTTTTAAATGTACTTCAATGCATTGTTGTTCAACTGGAATGTTCCACTCTAAGTTATCTTTAGTAAGATTTTGCCATTTCCGTATGACTTTGCTGCCTCCGAGGCCTAATGTATAAGCCAGAAGGAACTCAGTTTTCCTGAAATTAAGGATTCAATTTTTACCTATAAACACTGGCTTTACTCTCAGGCTGTCTTGATTAACTTAGCCAATGATTTTTTTTCCTCCCTATGTGCGCACACATACCCACACACACAAAGGGGTAGAATACAAAAATCCCAGTGAATTGTCAAAAGTTAAATTTTATAACTCCTGTAAATTACTGCTTACTACCAGTTTCTTTCTGACTGAGTGAGATATAAATGGCATCTAACTGGATCCAAGCCAGTTAATTCCCAGATCAAATCCATTCCTAGACCCAGTCCATTTTCTGTTGCAACTCCAAACCCAGTTTGGATCAGAAATTTGCTCAAAGAAACTCAGCTCAAAACACAAATGTGTGAAGCTCCAAAATGTGAGATTAAGCTTACCTATGATTCTCAGCCGTTGCAAGAGACCAATGGACACAAATGGATCCTGCAGGTACCTTCCATATTTACTCAGTGCTCCTGGGGATACTAGAAACTCCACTTCGGATTCGCTTCTGACATAATCTGATAAAATAAAAACTTCAGCTGAATTAAATTTAAAGGAATATAAGTGAGCAATGAACAATTTGTGAATCCAGCAGCCTTCAGAATCACAGTAGATTCACAGAGCCTCCCGGGGTGCCTCATGGTCAAAACGAATTTATAGACCAAAAAAGGTAAAGTGATGTACAGGAATGAGAAGTGAGATACAGACACAGTGAGATTGGTAGCAACTGTGCATTTGCTTTATATGAACACAGTTTGAACATTCAGCAGTCTATGAGTGGCTGAAGTATGGCTGCTGGGATTGGCTAACACTCAAGCATTGTCAGAGGTGCACACTACTAAATTAGGTTTTCAATTTGTCTGACTATTAAGGTAGGTTACAGTTCCCCCATGAGGACTCAAATGTAAAAGAACAGAGTCCTTCTGAGGCCATATTTAGTTTGCTTTAACAATTTGTGGCAAAATTCATTGAAAGGATTGTCTATACATGCTATCTCCAATCCCCTCCTAAACTTATCTAATTGGGATTTTGCTGCTACTATCCTACTGAAACACTTTTTAAAGCCTATGTTATTAAATCTAAGGGTTAATTATTGTTTCTCATCTTAATAGCTCATCCTTTAAAAAACTTTCTTCACTTGCTTTCCAAGAAAACACACTCTCTTGGTCGTCTTTTAACTTTACTTGTTACTTCTTCTCAGTCTCCTCTGTGGAGCCTTCTTTTCCCCCCAATTTCTTAATTTTGGATCACCTCAGAGTTCAATAATTGGCCCTCATTTTTATCCACACTTACTTCCTGGTTATCCCATCTGATCCCATGCCTTTAATATCAATCTACCTGCCAATGACTAATACATTTATATTATTACTCAAACTCATTTCCAAACTCAAGACATATTTATCTAATGGCCTGTTTGACATCTCCTGGATTCCCTCCAGTAGCCATCTCAAACTCATTATGTCTCAGATCAAACTCCTTATCCACCCTCTCCACCCAGCCTACTTTACCTGTAGTCTTTCTCAACTTAGTTGATGGCAACTCCATCTTTTCCCTTGTTCAAATGTAAACACTTGGAGTTATCCTTAAGTATCTTTTCCCCTCCCACTTTACATCCAATCCATTATGACATCTTGATAATTCTGGTTGGGGGAAAATTCTTCATGGCCTCTCACATTTCTGCATATCTTATGAGCAGAGACTTTGACAGTCTTTGCTCCTGACTAGCTTTTCAAAGATGTTTGTAAAGAGGACAGCTTGGAAGCTAGAGATACTGTTTTCTTCTGAAGCAGAGGGCAGGTTTGCTTACTGTTAAGTATAAAAAAGATAATGTCTTCCTCTGGAGCAAAGTTCAGATAGGTTTGCTTGTAGTTCACTATAAAACATCCATGTTCCCTAAATTTAGGGTTCCTTGGCTGCAACACACAACTATTGCATTTGCAACATTAATCTGCTGTTCTGTATTACCTCTGTAGGACTTGTGGAGCAAGGATGACTGACACAAACACAAAAATCATTCTGCCCATTGAATGAATCATAAAATACTGTCTTTGACCCAGGAGGCTTGTGTCATCTGCCAGCATTTATGAAACTGTGCCCCAAGTAGGGTAAGCTTTTAGATACTTCAGAGTTCCTGGCAGTCTTTTCTGGATGGAGAATGTCTTTAGTCTTTTCTCAATGGAAAAACAGAATGCTCCTTTTAAAACAAAAGCCAGATTTTGTTATTCCTTTGTGCAACCCCTGCTACTGCAGGGGTAACACCCAGTCTCATTCAGAGAGACACAAATTCCTTATAACAGCCCTCTAAGTTCTCCATGACTTAGACTACAGTAACCTCCCTGACATCCCTGAGTGGGAGGCGCCTGGCGGTTTCGCGCTTTCCCCGCGTTTTGATTGCGCCAGAGCAGCGCGCTGGAGGGAGCTGAAGGGCAAATATCCCGCCCCGGTGCCTTGGTGTGTGGCACTTGCTGCCATTCTGCCGCTGTGGGGTGAGCGGCGGTGGCGGGACTAGCATTCAGGCGGGATCCGTTGGCAGCAGCAAAGAGAGCTCAACCCTGATGATGCAGAAGCCCAGACTCCAGCCTACTGCAAGTTCCAGAGCAGGCTGTACCCGTGCGTGCGTGAGCGCTAGAGGGACTTGGCCTGCTCCGCAAATGATCCAACTTCTCGGACGCCCTGGCGAACACAGACAATGCCAGCCTGGATAAGGAAGTGGCCAGCACTGCTTAGGCTGTGTTCCCAGGACGCGCATTACTGAGTGTGGAACTTTACCCTCCTGATGAAGACGCCAGAGTTGTGTATCCCCAAAGTGATGATCAAAGAAGTGCTTTGCACAGGGCTTGAGAAACATCTTTCTGTTTAAGAACAGAACGTCTTACTATCTAAGAAACTGAATAGAAGGAGATGCCTTCAGTATTGGGTGTTTGAAAAGTTGGTCAAAGAAGGGGAGAAGATGGTTGATTAAGGGGCGATGGTGACAATTATTTTGTAACTCATAGAA
Organism: Pongo abelii; assembly: GCF_028885655.2. Lineage (NCBI taxonomy): Eukaryota > Metazoa > Chordata > Mammalia > Primates > Hominidae > Pongo > Pongo abelii. The sequence continues at coordinate 16,379,564 of NC_071994.2, forward strand.
GGACAGATGTTTATGTAAAAGTTGATGGTTTTGATGGAATAATCATGAGTATGTTTCTGAAATTAATGTGAAATATAGAGAGACCCCTGAAATCACTGCTTAAATTACACCAGTCTTGTGGTGCTTGGAAAGAGAAAACTTTGGAAGTATAATTGTAAAAATAATATTATATAGAAAAAGAGAAGAGAAAACTTAAGGACAGCTTTCTCAAATCACTGTTATTCTTGAATCATCTGAAAGCAGTATACATGACTGGCACCAATATGCATCAGGGAGTAAACCATTGCACAGGAGACTTGATTTTCTTTTCATTATAGAATCTGGAGGAAAAAAGCTATGAAAAGCAAGAGGTGGTAGAGAATGGTGCTGTTGAAATTGCCTGACATCACTGGAGATAATTTGTCCTGGAAAGAAGTGCTCCTTAGGGAGGAGCATCTGCACATTCCGTTAGAATAAAGCACCTGGTGGGCCATATGAAGAAGTCTGGGTTTTGTTTTAAATGTGAAATTTATTTTAAATGGAGGATTTGAAGCAAGGGAGTGATATAACATGACATATTTTAAAAAATCACTCTGGCAGCTGCGTGGGGGACAAACTCTGGGAGGACAAGAGGAGATGTGGAAGGGAGAAGGTGACTAAGAGTCTGTCCCAGGATTGCAAAGATTTTGGAGCCCAGCCTCAGCTGGTAATGGTGGAGGTGTTAGAAAAGGCTGGATTCCACATATATTTTGAAAGGCCAGCACATGGAATTTGCTTATGGATGTTCCATAAATAAGAGAAAAAGAGGGCTCAGTGATGATTCCTGGGCTTTTGACTTAAGCAACTAGAAGGATAAAGTCTCCATTAACTGATATGGGGAAGACTGAGGAAGGAGACACTGTGTATGCCAGGATTGGGGTGTGTGTGTGTGTGTGTGTGTGTGTGTGTGTGTATCAGTAATTCTACTTTTGACCTATTGACGTGGAGATGCTAATCCATGCCAGCTAAAAAATAAGGAGGGAAGTGGACATTCAACACATGAGGGTGAATGCCCAGGGAGCCTTAAGTAGGGGCCAGAGGGTTAATCTGGGAGAGAAGAACATAGATCAAAATAAAAGACACATGGAGGGAGAAAGAGGGAAGCTAGGACTTATGATGGTAACAATGTTGTTCATTAACTGAGTAGTCTTTTTTTTTTTTTTTTTTTGAGACAGAGTTTTGCCCTATTGCCCAGGCTGGAGTGCAGTGGCATGATCTCAGTTCACTGCAACCTCCACCTCCTGGGTTCAAGTGATTCTCATGCCTCAGCCTCCTAAGCAGCTGGTATTACAGGTGCCTGCCACCGCGCCTGGCTAATTTTTGTGTTTTTGGTAGGGACAGGATTTCACCATGTTAGCCAGGCTAGGGTAGAACTCCTGACTTCAGGTGCTCTGCCCGCCTCAGCCACCCAAAGTGCTGGGATTACAGATGTGAGCCACTATGCCAGGCCTGAGAAATTGCCAAGACCAGCTCAGACATGGATACCCTAACCCAGTCACACTAGAGGAATTAAAGACACACACACAGAAATATAGTGTGTGGAGTGGGAATCAGGGGTCTCACAGCCTTCAGAGCTGACAGCCTCAAACAGAGATTTACCCACATATTTATTAACAGCAAGCCAGTGATAAGCATTGTTTCTATAGATTATAGATTAACTAAAAGTATCCCTTGCAGAAAACAAAGGAATGTGCCAAAATAGAGGGATGGGCTCTGGCTAGTTATCTGCAGTAGGAACATGTCCTTAAGGCACAGATGGCTTATGTTATTGCTTGTGGTTTAGGAATGCCTTTAAGCTGTTTTCCTCCCTGGGTGGGCCAGGTGTTCCTTGCCCTCATTCCAGTAAACCCACAACCCTCAGCGTGGGCTTCATGGCCATCACGAACATGTCACAGTGTGCAGAGATTTTGTTTATGGCCAGTTTTGGGGCCAGCTTATGGCCAGATTTGGGGAACTGTCCCCAACAAGAAATGTAATTAAAGTACAGAGAAAATTAAAAGGGATAAGAAAGTTCACGGAGAGATATCAGAGCAAATGATAAATACAAAAGTCTGCCTTATTTCCCAGACCCCTTGTCTCTTAGGTGCCCTATATTTTACCTCCCAGTGAACCACTCTTGTCCCTTTGTGATAGCACTCCAAGCAGCACTGCCACACACCCAATTCCAGAACTTCCCTGCTCCTTGAGCCTAGGAATAGCCATGCTTCTAATTCATCTTTATTTGCTCATCACTGGAGTAGCAACTGAACCACATGATTGGAATAAGTAACATGATGTCATTTTTGGTAGCAATCTTCCATTTCTTCCTTATGTATAAAATTTAACCTCACAGAGAAACTAACTGCCTAGAGCTATGGGTCCAGAGTAGAGCTCTAGCTTTGCTTTTCTCTTTGCAGCTGTGGTCTGAGAGATTTGATGCAATCCCACTGCAATTTGATATCAGCGACAGCGTAGGGATGCTCAGGGAATCTTTTGAGCCACCAAGGAAGCTTCACTTCCAGCTAATATTTATGGGGCTGTGGAAGTTGTCTCACATTCCTGGGGACAGAGTGTTTGCCCTGAAAAGGAACGTTCACTTGCCACAAAGCATCTTGTTGGCTGGATTTGATTATAATGTGACAAGAATTCTTTTGGCCACATAACTGGTGGTAGGGTCATTTTGTGTTTCTCAAACCAATAAGAAGAAAAGTCCTCTTACATGGTCAGGAGAGGTGGGAATGGATGAAGCACTAAGGTCAGGTCTCATGAAGTTAGGGAATAAGGCCAGCATTTATGGAAAGTGATTTCTCCATGAACCCCTAGAAGATGCTCCTGAACCCTAACAGTAGGCTGATGTCTGTATTTAGAGTTGCAAACAACATGTTCTGGGAATACAGAGGAAGGCACCACTGCCTCCAACTTGAGAGTATATCACAGAGAAAGATTTATATTTGGACTTGATGGATGAGAGATGAGTCGGAGTTTGATAGAAGAGAAGAAGGGAACCGTCTGGATGTACAATGGAAGAAGTGGCAGGAAGGGCTAAGGAGATTTGGCTTCTGGGGATGGGTTAGAGATAAGGGCCCAGGCACCACATTCTGGAGCTTGCAATGGGGTACGTAAAAGTTTATATGGGATGCTCGTTTTCTCTCCTCCCATGGGTTCATAGCGGGGTCACCTCAGTCACTCTTGCTAACAAGCTGCCCTAATTTGAGAGAGAGCTGGAGTGGGGTCTCTAACCCTCCAGCAACCGCTTAGGAGCCAGCCTTGAAATCCCGGCAGCCAACACTTTCCATATAGACCCTGTTGTCCATCTTATCTTAGGAAGACAATGCACTCATGAGGAAGGTAACATCTACCTTCGGACTCCAGAGGCTCCAAGGAGCCTCTCTCTCTCTTCAAGATAAGGAATATTCACTGAGCTGCGGGTGGAGGTGGACATGGTTTGGGACCAACATGCGGCTGGGTGGCTTCACCTCCACCTTCATACAGTGGTACTGGGAGATGAACGGGGATAGGGCGATCAAGATTTAGTTCAACTTGTACTTCCAGTTGGGTGGTGATTGGTAGTTGACTCATTTTGGTCCCATTTGATATTCGCAGCCACTGGCTGGGGTAGGTGTAACTGTTGCTCCTATTTCACAGATTAGGACAGGATAGTTTGCTAGAGGTCAGAGGACTAGTTGCGGGAGGGAATGGTTGTCAGTTAGGATTTTAACCTGAGAGCCTCACGTTTTCTTAGGATCTTGCAGGGAGACCTTGGGCAAATTCCTTTTCCTATTTAGGGGGTCTTCATTCCCTTTTTGTAAGTTAAAGAGTTCTGCCAGTTCGTGATACTCTGTACTTTAACGTTCAAACGTATCACTTGGATAGGTTTTTTAAAATGGGGATTCTGGGTACCCCCAATATATTTAAGTTCTCTGGGGTGAGGCTGAGATTCATCTTCGCTGAGCTACATCTGTAGAGATTCTGTTTTGATACCATTGGTTGGACTGTAGCTCGGTAATTTGTATTTCTCAGAAGTGAGTCCAGTCAGCTGGTCAACCGCCCCGCCTGTGTCTCTGTGAACCCTTCCCGGGGTCCCCGCTGCTTCTGTACTTGCATCTTGTGGGAATGAGATGGGCGCAGGCAGCCATCTTTTAGTACCGCCTGGGGCACGCTAGCCAAGCCTTTAAAAACCATGCGCAGCCCTCCCTTTGCAGGTACTCAGGGCAAGCTGAGGCGTGTTTCCGGGTTTGGTATGTTCCTGAGTGTGGCCAGCAGATGAGGAGAGAGAACTAGCCAACAGAATAGGAAGGGGCAAGGAGGCCAGGAAGAAAAGCAGCAGGTGAAGATTGACATTCATTAAAACCAATGGTAGCTTCCGTTCTCTGACTCCCAAGCTTACCTTAATGGTTGACATCCATTAAGGCCAATGGTTGCTTCCGTTCTCTGACTCCCAAACTTCCCATTCTCTTAAGAGGCTGCATTTGTGGAGCTAAATGGAAGGATGGGCGTGGGGACATGTGCTGGGACATGTGCTCGCTGAAGATACACCTGTTAGTCCAAGGTTGCTGCTGCTCGTAGTGGCTCAACCCTCTTTGACAATTAACCTTCCTTTCAGTTTACTAAGTCTGCCTCACCTGTCTCTAGGCAAACCTATCCCCCATCACGCTGGGTTTTTGGAGTTTTTTAAAGCGTCGCGGGGTAAAGCCAGCATTGCACTTTTCGTTTTCTTAGCAGATAATTATTTCTGGTGCTAACAGCAGGGAGCTGCCAGGCGGGAGTACGGGTGAAGACAGAATAGGGTGAGCGATAACAGGTGTGAAGCGTCCCTTAATGCCAGGCATCGTGCTTTGGCACTTTTTATAGATTTGTCTCAATTATCTTTTTATTTAATTCATTTTCTGTTTCACAGATTATGAAACTTCAACTAAATTGCCAAGGACAGCCCTTGAATAATTTTAACTTCTGTCAGACCCCAAAGCCTAAGGTCTTTTATTTTGCAGAGGCTTCTTTGTCAGGATTTCAATGCATGCAGGTCCTGCAAATCACAGCTCCTCACTCACAGATCCATCCCGCTGTCCACGCATTCATTCACCCATTCATTTCATAGGGGCTCATCTGCAAGGCGTGGGGCTGGATAATAATAAAAATACAAAAGAAAGGGGACTCTGCTGTAAAGTAGAAGATTTTTTTTGAAAGATTTACAGAGAATTCCGGTGCTCAGCATGGTTTCGATCTTTCCCCCCAACATACTGCTGATATTTATTATGTTCCACATAATATGATGGATTCTGAAGATACAGAGATGGATGAAATCTACCCTTGCCTATCAGGAGTTCCCTGCCATAGGCAAGAGTAATCTATGAGCTTTAATTTTACATACCTAATTTTTAACGATTTGAGCATCAACTATACATATATATATATATAATGATATAGTTTTGAAGTTAACATATTAAATAAATATCAGGCACATTTAATTTCTTATTTTTTAGATGAAGATGAATCTAACTGGTGGTTCAAGTATGTTCTTTGTTCACCCTAGTGGACCATCTTGGGTGCTTCCTGGAGTGCTTCTTCAGACTGCAACCCTACCCTCCGGTATGTGCTTGGCTCTCTTCATTCTGCAGCACTCTGTCAAATGCCAGGCTTTTAGGGAGGCCTGCTCTGACCCCTTTCTGTTTCCTCTCCCTTTTATCTGCTCACATCTGGAGTCTCTTTTCCTATTTATTTGTTGTTCTTTCTCCCTCTATCATCTTCTGTTCCTGTATCATGTGTTTTTTTTTTCATATACTACCTCTCAGTAGGTAGGAAATATGTTTACTGAGTTTTTTTTCAATTTTTTGTTCAGTTTCTGTCTCCCTGCTCCAGAATGTAAGCTTCAAGAGAGGCAGTGAAGAGTTCTTATCACCCCTTACTGACTGAGAAACAGTTGGGGATCGAGGGAGACATCTTTGCCTGGTACATCCTGAAATCCCCCGAGGTGGGGGAGGAAGTTGAGGGATCAGGAAATGTCCATTCATTTTATGAACTTCAAGTTGGGTTAAACACTGTTGTCTTCTGTGACATTTGTTGTTAACCTCAACCCGAAACCCTCATCGCTAGTCATCCACTTCTTACTAGCTTTGTGACTTTGAATGAATGTTCAAGTTTTCCTTCTTTTTTTGCACCTCAGTTTCCTTATGTATGAAGAGGAAAAAAATAAATTTGTTAAGCCTAAAATGTGGGGTCATATGGCATCAGTCCCCTGAGGGTAAAAGAAAAATATCTGTGGATTTATAAGACTTCAGAAGTTATATTCTTTTGAGGATCAAAGAAAGGTATTTGTGAATTTGAGAGTCTTCAGCTATCATATTAGTAGCACAATTACATGCAGAAAATATTGGAGAAAGAATTTTAACAAATCAAATGGGAACAGAGATCTCAGATAGGAGCAGATAAAAAGGAGAAGAAACAGTGGTGAGCCAAAAAAAAATCTGACAAATTTTATGTAGACAGTTAACTCTGAATGGACAGTGATAGACTCTACAGGAATGTGTAATAAAAGTTTTAAAGAAGAATTCTTTAAATAGAAGTGACACACCACAAGGAAAATTCTATGACACCTGGAAATAAAACACCCAGGGACTGGGCTCAGGGGGATGAGGGGTAGAGAAATAAAAGCATTTTGTATCACTTAGCACACTCATCTGGATGGGAGGAGGTAGCAAAACAGGGAAATGAATATATTGGAAGATGTCATCTTATTAAGGTATGGGAGAAAAAGTGGAATAGCTGGTACTTTATTTTATATAATAATAAAGGAATTTTTGCTCAATTATGAGCAATAGAAGCAAATACTAGTGATTGAATAAAAAGTTAATAACGGAATATGATGGATAAGTCAGTTAATAAGAGAACTTGGTGGATAAGTGAATTAATAAGAGTCCACAGTGGAGACAATTTCCCTGTTTATAAAACGTTATCTGTTGAATATACACAGGATGTACTTTTTGAAAGAAAAAAAATTTATATAGGGGAAACAATTTTCACTCATTCTCTAGACACCCATCACTTTTCCAGAGGTAATCCATTGCTATACAAGCATAATAATTCCATTTCAATACATTTTCCCAGCAACTAAGAAATTCAGGATTTGTAATTCTAATAAAAAGAGTGCTGATCTGGGCTGAAATGAAAAGTTTTACCTTAGATGATATATGTCTCATAAATAGTTTTTATGAAGTCAGGGAATATCCTTAAAAAGCAATTACCAAGGCTCTACAACACATGAGTTTGAAGGCACAGGAAGATTAGGATTTAGAATAAATTTAGGTGAGATCTAGGGCCAAAGAATAGTAGGATGGTGTGTTTGTGTGTGTGTGTGTGTGTGTGTGTGTGTGTGTTGGCTGGGGCAGGTGAAATCCTTTGAAGATTGCCTGTAGACTGCTAGTGAGGTGCTATCATCTCTAGGCCTTGGCAAGTCCTTGCAAAGACACACGGTTCTGAAAGGTTGGCACTGGTGTAGGTTTTTAAATATTTTTGTTATAAACAGGGGTAACCCTGGACACCATTATAAAAATTTTAAAATTTCACCCCTGGGCACACAGGTTACCTTTCTCATGGTGGCATGGCAAGGCTTGATTTGCAAGAGTTTCTTTTGAACTGTCATCAATTTTTGCCTTTAAAAACAGGAGCTCCTTCATGGTGACAAAGGATGGAGGAAATCATCCCTTCTAACCTACTTTGTCATCTTCATTCCAAGAACTCTAGAAAGGCACAGCAGGTTTGGTTTTGAAACCTGTGGAATTTTAGTGCTGTCCATTCTCCCAAGTGGATGCCTTTAGTGAAGGTAAAAGGAAAGACTGTTTTCTGTGTCAAGGGAAGATTCATATGCAAATCCCAAGACTCAGATGTTATTTCAGAAGAGTTGGTGTCCATAATAAAGTAGAACTGGCCCGGGTTTATCTGCCTACAAGGGCAACTGTTTGAGGTAGAGGGAACTGGCAGAATAGGAGGGGTGGAATCTTCCTGGGAGAAAGTAAAAAGAATTCTAGGTGGAGAGGAGATCAAGATGTGAACCAAACACATGTCTTCTAAGTTACTATAGGAAATGTTGGAAAGGACTTTAGAACAAACAATAAATATGTCATAGCAGGAAAACAAAGAGAAGTCTTTGGGCCAGAAATAGAAACTGTTAAAAACAAAACAACAACAACAAAACATAAAAATAAAACAAAAAAACACCTTTAAGTTTGAAAATGACAGAAGTTAAGAAGTGGAAAGTTGCATGGGATATGCTTTTATTGCGGCCTCACTGATAAACCATTCCCCAGTCCATCTTTGCATCCTTGCTTGTCCTAAGCAGCATGATAGCAGCCGTGGCGTTCATCAGGCTAAAGTGGTTATTTTTGGCACTTGGGCTAGAGATGGAAGTGAAGCAGAATCATTTGGATAAATGCCAGAGGATTTTTGTCTCACAATAAGGAAATTGAAGATGTAGACACAAAAGGAGTGGATCCCTCTCCCTCTCCCTCTCCCTCTCCCTCTCCCTCTCCCTCTCCCTCTCCCTCTCCCTCTCCCTCTCCTCCCTCCTTTCTTCAGTCTCCCTCTGTTGCTGAAGCTGGACTGTACTGCCATGATCTCAGCTCGCTGCAACCTCCCTGCCTCAGGCTCCTGTGATTCTCCTGCCTCGGCCTGCCGAGTGCCTGGGATTGCAGGCACGCACAGCCACGCCTGACTGGTTTTTGTATTTTTGGTGGAGACGGGGTTTCGCCATGTTGACCGGGCTGCTCTCCAGCTCCTGGCCTCGAGTGATCTGCCTGCCTCGGCCTCCCGAGGTGCTGGGATTGCAGATGGAGTCTCACTCACTCAATGCTTACTGTTGCCCAGGCTGGAGTGCAGTGGCGTGATCTTGGCTCGCTACAACCTCCAACTCCCAGCAGCCTGTCTTGGCCTCCCAAAGTGCTAAGATTACAGCCTCTGCCCACCCGCCACCCCATCTAGGAAGTGAGGAGCATCTCTGCCTGGCTGCCCATCATCTGTGATGTGAGGATCCCCTCTGCCCGGCTGTCCCGTCTGGGAAGTGAGGAGCGCCTCTTCCTGGCCGCCACCCCATATAGGAAGTGAGAAGCGTCTCTGCCCAGCTGCCCATTGTCTGGGATGGGAGGAGTGCCTCTGCCCAGCCACCCCGTCTGGGAACTGAGGAGCGCCTCTGCCCGGCTGCCCCATCTAGGAGAGGAGCGCCTCTGCCCAGCCGCCACCCCATCTGGGAGGAAGTGAGGAGCGCCTCTACCTGGCCGCCCCGTCTGAGAAGTGAGGAGAACCTCTGCTTGGCTGCCCCTTCTGGGAAGTGAGGAGCGCCTCTACCTGGCTGCCCCGTCTGGGAAGTGAGGAGGGCCTCTGCCCAGCCGCCCTGTCTGGGAGGTGAGAAGCGCCTCTGCCCGGCCACCCCATCTGGGAAGTGAGGGGCGCCTGTGCCCAGCCGCCACCCCATCTGGGACGAAGTGAGGAGTGCCTCTGCCTGGCCACCCTGTCTGGGAAGTGAGAAGCGCCTCTACCTGGCTGCCCCATCTGGGAGGTGAGGAGCGCCTCAGCCGGGCCACCCATCTCTAGGATGTGAGGAGTGCCTCTGCCCAGCCGCCCCATCTGAGATGTGAGGAGCGCCTCTGCCTGGCCACCCATCATCTGGGAAGTGAGGAACGCCTCTGCCCGGCTGCCCCATCTGGGAGGTATACCCAACAGTTCCCAAGAGACAGCGACCATCGAGAATGGGCCATGATGACAAGGGTGGTTTTGTTGAAAAGAAAAGGGGTAAATGCGGGGAAAAGAAAGAGAGATCAGATTGTTACTGTGTCTGTGTAGAAAGAAGTAGGCATAGGAGACACCATTTTGTTCTGTACTAGGAGAAATTCTTCTGCCTTGGGATGCTGTTGATCTATGACCTTGCCCCCAGCCCCGTGCTCTCTGAAACATGTGCTGTGTCAACTCCGGGTTAAATGGATTAAGGGCGGTGCAAGATGTGCTTTGTTAAACAGATGCTTGAAGGCAGCATGCTCGTTAAGTCATCACCACTCCCTAATCTCAAGTACTCAGGGACATAAACACTGCGGAAGGCCACAGGGACTTCTGCCTAGGAAAACCAGAGACCTTTGTTCATGTGTTTATCTGCTGACCTTCTCTCCACTATTATCCTATGACCCTGCCATATCCCCCTCTCTGAGAAATACCCAAGAATGAGCAATAAATACTTAAAAAAAAAAAAAAAAAAACACCTGGAGCAGGGTAAATATGAAAATGTGGTCAATGATTGTCTTTAGATTATGCATTGTGCTTATTTTTTTCTAATTTTTCTATAATGAACATGTATTATTTTTGTAACTATAAACTATTAAATAAGGACTATAACACTTCCAATAAGCAAAAAGTTTTGTGTGCCTCCCTATCATAGATAAATTAAAGCCCTAATTTGACTTGATATTTTTAGACCCTTTTCCCAGTTGAGGTTATTTTTACAACTTTATTTCATGCTTGTTCCCCAGCCCTGGGTATTGAATGTTATGGTTTTTCTTCTTCTTCCCCTCATTTGTGTTGGTTTTCCTTTCTCTCTGCTCTTGCCCAATCCCAACATTTGCCAGGTTAAATCTTTGTCTTCTTTCACAACCCAGCTCAAATCTGACTTCCTCCAAGAAATGTCCTTCTTTTCTCTAAGTCTGAAATTTTCTCCCCTCAGGGAATCCAATTTTTGAACTTGTTTTATATCCTTTATCACAGCTTATTTAAAACTTGTTATTGTTCTCTTTTATTCTTATTACATCGTGAAGTCCTACAGGGCAAGAATAGTTATCATTATTTATTATTATTATTATTATTTGGGACAGAGTCTCATTCTGTCGCCCAGGCTGGAGTGCAGTGGTGCGATCTTGGCTCACTGCAACCTATGCTTCCTGTGTTCAAGCGATTCTCATGCCTCAGCCTCACGTGAAGCTGGGATTACAGGCGCCTGCCACCACACCTGGCTAATTTTATTCTTAATAGAGATGGGGTGTCACCATGTTGGCCAGGCTGGTCTCAGACTCCTAACCTCAGGTAATCCACCCGCCTTGGCCTCCCAAAGTGCTGGGATTACAGGCATGAGCCACCGCGCCTGGCCAAGTTATTTTTAAAAATCTTTGAATCTAATGCTATGAGTGCATTAAATTTGGGTGTGCAAATGACATTTTTGAATACATTTCAACAGTATTTGTAGCAAGGCATTATGTTTACCATCGCCTTGTGTCTATGATCTATTGGTCATGTGAAATATGTTCACTAATGTTGGTGATAGTCGTTGAAAATATTTATTGAACAATGTTTTAAGCATATAAGATCCCATTTAAATTGTTTTTGTTATATTTTAAATAACTGTTTTGTTATCTTACAAGTGGATGCTATCCCTGATAATTTTGACAGCAATGCACCACAAAACTCGAAAGACAGAATTTTAATTGGCTGTGTTACCTCTGTAAAGAAAGATGTCTAGGCTAATAAAAAAATTTAGGAGGAGCCAAGATGGCCAAATAGGAACAGCTCTGGTCTACAGCTCCCAGCGTGAGCAACACAGAAGACGGGTGATTTCTGCATTTCCATCTGAGGTACCGGGTTCATCTCACTAGGGAGTGCCAGACAGTAGGCGCAGGTCAGTGGGTGCGCACACCATGCGTGAGCTGAACAAGGGTGAGGCATTGACTCACTCAGGAAGTGCAAGGGGTCAGGGAGTTCCCTTTCCTAGTCAAAGAAACGGGTGAGAGATGGCACCTGGAAAATCAGGTCACTCCCACCCAAATACTGCGCTTTTCCAACAGGCTTAAAAAACAGCGCACCAGGAGATTAATATCCTGCACCTGGCTCAGAGGGTCCTACACCCACGGAGTCTCGCTGATTGCAAGCACAGCAGTCTGAGATCAAACTGCAAGGCGGCAGTGAGGCTGGGGGAGGGGCGCCCGCCATTGCCCAGGCTTGCTTAGGTAAACAAAGTAGCTGGGAAGCTCCAACTGGGTGGAGCCCACCACAGCTCAAGGAGGCCTGCCTGCCTCTGTAGGCTCCACCTCTGGGGGCAAGGCACAGACAAACAAAAAGACAGCAGTAACCTCTGCAGACTTAAATGTCCCTGTCTGACAGCTTTGAAGAGAGCAGTGGTTCTCCTAGCAAGCAGCTGGAGATCTGAGAACCAGCAGACTGCCTCCTCAAGTGGGTCCCTGACCCCTGACCCTCGAGCAGCCTAACTGGGAGGCACCCCCCAGCAGGGGTACACTGACACCTCACACGACCTGCTGGGTACTCCAAGAGACCTGCAGCTGAGGGTCCTGTCTGTTAGAAGGAAAACTAACAAACAGGAAGGACATCCACACCAAAAACCCATCTGTACATCACCATCATCAAAGACCAAAAGTAGATAAAATCACAAAGATGGGGAAAAAACAGAGCAGAAAAACTGGAAACTCTGAAAAACAGAGTACCTCTCCTCCTCCAAAGGAATGCGGTTCCTCACCAGCAATGGAACAAAGCTGGATGGAGAATGACTTTGATGAGCTGAGAGAAGAAGGCTTCAGAAGATCAAATTACTCTGAGCTACGGGAAGATATTCAAACCAAAGGCAAAGAAGTTGAAAACTTTGAAAAAAATTTAGAAGAATGTATAACTAGAATAACCAATACAGAGAAGTGCTTAAAGGAGCTGATGGAGCTGAAAACCAAGGCTCGAGAACTACGTGAAGAATGCAGAAGCCTCAGGAGCTGAAGAGATCAAATGGAAGAAAGGGTATCAGCAATGGAAGATGAAATGAATGAAATGAAGTGAGAAGGGAAGTTTAGAGAAAAAAGAATAAAAAGAAACGAGCAAAGCCTCCAAGAAATGTGGGACTATGTGAAAAGACCAAATCTACATCTGATTGGTGTACCTGAAAGTGATGGGGAGAATGCAGCCAAGTTGGAAAACACTTTGCAGGATATTATCCAGGAGAACTTCCACAATCTAGCAAGGCAGGCCAACATTCAGATTCAGGAAATACAGAGAACGCCACAAAGATACTCCTCGAGAAGAGCAACTCCAAGACACATAATTGTCAGATTCACCAAAGTTGAAATGAAGGAAAAAATGTTAAGGGCAGCCAGACAGAAAGGTCGGGTTACCCTCAAAGGGAAGCCCATCAGACTAACAGCAGATATCTCAGCAGAAACTCTACAAGCCAGAAGACAGTGGGGGCCAATATTCAACAATCTTAAAGAAAAGAATTTTCAACCCAGAATTTCATATCCAGCCAAACTAAGCTTCATAAGTGAGGGAGAAATAAAATACTTTACAGACAAGCAAATGCTGAGAGATTTTGTCACCACCAGGCCTGCCCTAAAAGAGCTCCTGAAGGAAGCGCTAAACATGGAAAGGAACAACTGGTACCAGCCACTGCAAAATCATGCCAAAATGTAAAGACCATTGAGACTAGGAAGAGACTGCATCAACTAACGAGCAAAATAACCAGCTAACATCATAATGACAGGATCAAATTCACACATAACAATATTAACTTTAAATGTAAATGGACTAAATGCTCCAATTAAAAGACACAGACTGGCAAATTGGATAAAGACTCAAGACCCATCAGTGTGCTGTATTCAGGAAACCCATCTCATGTGCAGAGACACACATAGGCTCAAAATAAAAGGACGGAGGAAAATCTACCAAGCAAATGGAAAACAAAAAAAGGCAGGGGGTGCAATCCCGGTCTCTGATAAAACAGACTTTAAACCAACAAAGATCAAAAGAGACAAAGAAGGCCATTGCATAATGGTAAAGGGATCAATTCAACAAGAAGAGCTAACTATCCTAAATATATATGCACCCAATACAGGAGCACCCAGATTCATAAAGCAAGTCCTGAGTGACCTACAAAGAGACTTAGACTCCCACACATTAATAATGGGAGACTTTAACACACCACTGTCAACATTACACAGATTAATGAGACAGAAAGTCAACAAGGATACCCAGGAATTGAACTCAGCTCTGCACCAAGCGGACCTAATAGACATCTACAGAACTCTCCACCCCAAATCAAGAGAATACACATTTTTTTCAGCACCACACCACACCTATTCCAAAATTGACCACACAATTGGAAGTAAAGCTCTCCTCAGTAAATGTAAAAGAACAGAAATTATAACAAACTATCTCTCAGATCACAGTGCAATCAAGCTAGAACTCAGGATTAAGAATCTCACTCAAAACTGCTCAACTACATGGAAACTGAACAACCTGCTCCTGAATGACTACTGGCTACATAACGAAATGAAGGCAGAAATAAAGATGTTCTTTGAAACCAACAAGAACCAAGACACAACATACCAGAATTTCTGGGATGCATTCAAAGCAGTGTGTAGAGGGAAATTTATAGCACTAAATGCCCACAAGAGAAAGCAGGAAAGATCCACAATTGACACCCTAACATCACAATTAAAAGAACTAGAAAAGCAAGAGCAAACACATTCAAAAGCTAGCAGAAGGTAAGAAATAACTAAAATCAGAGCAGAACTGAAGGAAATAGAGACACAAAAAACCCTTCAAAAAATAAATGAATCCAGGAGCTGGTTTTTTGAAAGGATCAACAAAATTGATTGACCACTAGCGAGATTAATAAAGAAAAAAAGAGAGAAGAATCAAATAGATGCAATAAAAAATGATAAAGGGGATATCACCACCGATCCCACAGAAATACAAACTACCAACAGAGAATACTACAAACACCTCTATGCAAATAAACTAGAAAATCTAGAAGAAATGGATAATTTCCTCAACACATACACTTTCCCAGGACTAAACCAGGAAGAAGTTGAATCTCTCAATAGACCAATAACAGGATCTGAAATTGTAGCAATAATCAATAGCTTACCAACCAAAAAGAGTCCAGGACCAGATGGATTCACAGCCGAATTCTACCAGAGGTACAAGGAGGAACTGGTACCATTCCTTCTGAAACTATTCCAATCAATAGAAAAAGAGGGAATCCTCCTTAACTCATTTTATGAGGCCAGCATCATCCTGATACCAAAGCTGGGCAGAGACACAACCAAAAAAGAGAATTTTAGACCAATATCCTTGGTGAACATTGATGCAAAAATCCTCAATAAAATACTGGCAAACAGAATCCAGCAGCACATCAAAAAGCTTATCCACCATGATCAAGTGGGCTTCATCCATGGGATGCACGACTGGTTCAATATACGCAAATCAACCGATGTAATCTAGCATATAAACAGAACCAAAGACAAAAACCACATGATTATCTCAAAAGATGCAGAAAAGTCCTTTGACAAAATTCAACAGCCCTTCATGCTAAAAACTCTCAATAAATTAGGTATTGATGGGACATATCTCAAAATAATAACAGCTATGTATGACAAACCTACAGCCAATATCATACAAAATGGGCAAAAACTAGAAGCACTCCCTTTGAAAACTGGCACAAGACAGGGATGTCCTCTCTCAC
Organism: Pongo abelii; assembly: GCF_028885655.2. NCBI lineage: Eukaryota > Metazoa > Chordata > Mammalia > Primates > Hominidae > Pongo > Pongo abelii. The sequence continues at coordinate 16,395,045 of NC_071994.2, forward strand.
CACTCCTTTTCAACATAGTGTTGGAAGTTCTGGCCAGGGCAATTAGGCAGGAGAAGGAAATAAAGGGTATTCAATTAGGAAAAGAGGAAGTCAAATTGGCCCTCTTTGCAGACGACATGATTGTATATCTAGAAAACCCCATTGTCTCAGCCCAAAATCTCCTTAAGCTGATAAGCAACTTCAGCAAAGTCTCAGGATACAAAATCAATGTACAAAAATCACAAGCATTCTTATACACCAATAAGAGACAAACAGAGAGCCAAATCATGAGTGAACTCCCATTCACAATTGCTTCCAAGAGAATAAAATACCTAGGAATCCAACTTACAAGGGATGTGAAGGACCTCTTCAAGGAGAACTACAAACCACTGCTCAAGGAAATAAAAGAGGATACAAACAAATGGAAGAACATTCCATGCTCATGAGTAGGAAGAATCAATATCATGAAAATGGCCATACTGCCCAAGGTAATTTACAGATTCAATGCCATCCCCATCAAGCTACCAATGACTTGCTTCACAGAATTGGAAAAAACTACTTTAAAGTTCATATGGAACCAAAAAAGAGGCCGCATTGCCAAGTCAATCCTAAGCTGAAAGTACAAAGCTGGAGCCATCGTGCTACCTTATTTCAAACTATACTACAATACTGCAGTAACCAAAACAGCATGGTACTGGTACCAAAACAGAGATATAGATCAATGGAACAGAACAGAGCCCTCAGAAATAATTCCGCATATCTACAACTATCTGATCTTTGACAAACCTGAGAAAAACAAGAAATTGGGAAAGGATTCCCTATTTAATAAGTGGTGCTGGGAAAACTGGATAGCCATATGTAGAAAGCTGAAACTGGATCCCTTCCTTACACCTTACACAAAAATCAATTCAAGATGGATTAAAGACTTAAACATTAGATCTAAAACCATAAAAACCCTAGAAGACATCCTAGGCATTACCATTCAGGACATAGGCATGGGCACGGACTTCATGTCTAAAACACCAAAAGCAATGGCAACAAAAGCCAAAATTGACAAATGGGATCTAATTAAACTAAAGAGCTTCTGCACAACAAAAGAAACTACCATCAGAGTGAACAGGCAACCTACAAAATGGGAGAAAATTTTCGCAACCTACTCATCTGACAAAGAGCTAATATCCAGAATCTACAATGAACTCAAACAAATTTACAAGAAAAAAACAAAGAACCCCATCAAAAAGTGGGCAAAGGACATGAACAGACACTTCTCAAAAGAAGACATTTATGCAGCCAAAAAACACATGAAAAAATGCTCACCATCACTGGCCATCAGAGAAATGCAAATCAAAACCACAATGAGATACCATGTCACACCAGTTAGAATGGCAATCATTTAAAAGTCAGGAAACAACAGGTGCTGGAGAGGATGTGGAGAAATAGGAACACTTTTACACTGTTGGTGGGACTGTAAACTAGTTCAAGCATTGTGGAAGTCAGTGTGGTGATTCCTCAGGGATCTAGAACTAGAAATTCCATTTGACCCAGCCATCTCATTACTGGGTATATACCCAAAGGACTATAAATCATGCTGCTATAAAGACACATACACACGTATGTTTATTGCAGCATTATTCACAATAGCAAAGACTTGGAACCACCCCAAATGTCCAACAATGATAGACTGGATTAAGAAAATGTGGCACATATACACCATGGAATACTATGCAGCCATAAAAAATGATGAGTTAATGTCCTTTGTAGGGACATGGATGAAATTGGAAATCATCATTCTCAGTAAACTATCACAAGAACAAAAAACCAAACACTGCATATTCTCACTCATAGGTGGGAATTGAACAATGAGAACACATGGACAGAGGAAGGGGAACATCACACTCTGGGGACTGTTGTGGCGTGGGGGGAGGAGGGAGGGATAGCATTGGGAGGTATACCTAATGCTAGATGACGAATTAGTGGGTGCAGCGCACCTGCATGGCACATGTATACATATGTAACTAACCTGCACATTGTGCACATGTACCTTAAAACCTAAAGTATAATAAAAAAAAAAAATTGCTTCTCAAAAAAAAAAAAAAAAAGGAGTGGATTTTAGAGTGGAAGGTTAATAGGCAAAAGAAAGAAGAGAGAGTTCCCTGTGCATTGGAAGGGTGCCTAAACGGGTTTCTAGGTTTGGGGCAAGTTGCGGTTGGTTTTATAGATGAGCTTGAGGAAACAGTGTCTGATTTACACAGCGTTCAGAGGGTTGGTTGGACCAGGTGTGAATGCATGAAGAGGCTGGCCATCCCATCCTAATCTTTTATTATGCAGATGGAGTCTCTACCTAGCCAGCGCCATATCGTCTGAACACTTGAAGACAAAGAAAAGGGAAGAGGAGGCAGGGCGCCATAGCTCACGCCTGTCATCACCGCACTTTCTGAGGGCAAGGAGGGTGGATTCTGAGGTCAGGGGTTCAAGACCAGCTTGGCCAAGATGGTGAAAACTCATCTCCACTAAAACACACACACACACACACACACACACACACACACACAAATTTAGCCGGGCCTGTTGGTGGGCGCCTGAAATCCCAGCCACTCAGAAGGCTGAGGGAGAGAGCTGCTTGAACCCGGGAGGCAGAGGTTGCCGTGAGCCGACATTGCCCCGCTGCCCTCCAGCATGGGCAATAGAGCGAGACTCCGTCAAAAAAAAAAAAAAAAAAAAAAAGAAGGAAGAGGAAACCTCCATGTTGAACATGCGAATATGCGTGGTTTCTAAGTATCCCTTTTCTATTGGCAAAGGTGCTGGCATCCACCTTTGCAAGCTTTTAGCTTGCTTATCTATGCTTGCAGCTGATTTTTCAGGCTGATCGTTGTTGGAAAAAAAAATTAAATGAGGGCTGCTTTTTTATTAAAAGGAAAACGTTACCAACGACTCCCTTACCCACACTAACTTTCATGCGCATCCGTGTGAAGAGACCGCCAAACAGGCTTTGTGTGAGCTACATGGCTGTTTATTTCACCTGGGTGCAAGTGGGCTGAGTCCGAAAAGAGAGTCAGTGAAGGGAGATAGGGGTGGGGCCATTTTATAGGATTTGGGAAGGTAATGGAAAATTACAGTCAAAGGGAGTTGTTCTCTGGTGGGCAGCGGTGGATCTCACAAAGTACATTCTCAAGGGTGGGGAGAATTACAAATAACCTTCTTAAGGGTGGGGGAGACTACAAAGTACATTGATCAGTTAGGGTGGGGCAGGAACAAATCACAATGGTGGAATGTCATCAGTTAAGGCTGTTTTTACTTCTTTTGTGGATCTTCAGTTACTTTACGCCATCTGGATGTATACGTGCAAGTCACAGGGGATGTGACGGCCTGGCCTGGGCTCAGAGGCCTGACACTAACTGCCTAAATAATTGATTTTTTAGCTCCTGTATCAGCAGTGCTTGCCCCTGATAGATGATGATCATTGGGGGACCAGGATCCTCTAGACTTAAAGAAGTTTCCCCACCCTCCCTATCTAGTGTTTCCCTCCCCAGCACCCCCTGCAGGTCAGTTTGACAAACAGATGAACAGAAGTTCTCAAATACACAGTAAGCAGATAACCCCAACATCACCAGAAATATCAACTTGTGATGGCATTTTGTCAAGTTGTCTTTGTTATCTGCATCATCTGTTGCTTTCTGAGGGAAGTATTTTGAGTTCTCCTACTGAGACTGTGGATTTGCCTATTTCTTTTTGTATGTCTGTCAGCTTTTGCCATATGTATTTTGTAATTGTGTTGTGAGGAAGATTCATGATCTATCTTGTGGGAGAATTCTGTATTTAGCAGATTTTCATCTTAAGTTCTATTTTGCCTAGTATTGATGTTATTACTTTGCTTTTTCAGTTTCAAAATCATTTAGTATATGTTTTTCCTTTAACCTTTGTGTTTTTATTTCAGATGTGCTTTATTATGTACTGACTGTGATCCCCAAATTCATGTCGAAGTCCCAACTCCAGATGTATCTGGAGGTGGGCCTTTCAGACGTAATTGAGTTTAGATGACGTCATGAGGGTGGAGCCCCCATGATGACATTAAGTCCTTCTAAGAAAAGGAAGAGAGTCTGAGCCCTCCTCTACACCATGTGAGGGCACAGAGAGATAGCAGCCATCAACAAGCTGAGAGAGGAGGACTGAGAATGAAACCTACCTCGCCAGAACCTTGTCATATCCCTTCCCAGTTTCCAAACGAGTGAGAAATCAATTTCTGTTGTGTAAGCTACTCAGTGTATGAAACTTTGTTATGGCAGCCAGAGCAGATTAATGCGTGCTTCTTGGACTTTGCGTTTAACTCAATATGAAAAACATGTTTTAATAAAAAAATCACCCCATTCATTTGTATTGTGTTTACTGATAATTTTGGACTTATTTGTGCCATATTTAAGAAATCCTTCTTCCTCTTTCCCATGCTTTCTTGTGTTTTTTAATCCAAGTGGATGATAAGGTTTGGGAATCACTATGGTAACAGGACCATGAAGGGTTAGATAAGGGAAGCTGGCTTGCATTCAGGGAAGGGGCAGAGGAGGGAAGCTGCCAGCTGGGCTGCGCTAAGATGACCTGAGCTACAGACCCTGGATGAGCATCCTCTTCTGGATACAGGACCTGCCCGAGGCACCATTTTGAAATAGGCAAATTTTATTTGCTTTGTCTTCTTTCATCATCTATATTAGCTTTTGCATCTTGAGTGAAAAATATAGCTGTTTTCATATTACCCCAAGTTCCCGAGTTTATTTTTTATGTAAGAATGTTCCACTCTTTGAAATCCCAAATGACATGTTTCTTCTCTTTCTCAGACCATGCTTTCATTTCAGTCAATGTAACAATCAGCCAGGTCTTAGGAGTTTAGAAATCTGATTGGATTGAATCATACTAAGCGGTAACAGATCTACCACAGCCTTCAAAGATGAAGTTTTTTTAAAATGCTCCAAGACCTACACAATTCTTTAATTGCTGGGATTGCACGCTTTAATATCACGTCAAATAGAAACATGCAATTTTGTGGAAGTTTTGTTTTTTATGGAGAGAGGAGAATAGGTGTTTCTTAATACTGGCAGACTTTACTCTCAAAGCCAATTCTATTAAGGTATCTTTTCTGCTTTAAATCTAGACTATCAGAAAGAATGAAAATGACAATTATTTACTTATTTATTTATTTTTGCTATAGCTACAACGTTCACAGTAATCTAAGTTCCAATGGCAGTGTGGCAGAGTGGAACCAAAAGGGGCCAAGTTTTGTTGGTGAAGTGTAATTATTTTTTTAAGATCAGAGATTCAGAATTGTAATATCAGTGTTCAGTTAGGAAGTTCTTATGATAGTGCATGGCACATGTCCTTTCCATCATCTGCATTTTCTGCTTTTTTTTGTCTGGCTCACCTCTACTCACTCTCTAATCCTCATCTTAGTGGTCACTTCTCCCCGGAATGTCCCTGACCCCTTATGATAGCAGTGGTGAAACACCAAAGGCTGAACTTACAACCAGACTCGCAGGCAACACCTTGCCTTGTGCCACGCTTCAATCATGAAGAGGATATGAGAAAGAGTAAGAGAAAGGAGACACAAAAAATGGCATTTCCATAGCAGAGGCCCCAAGGCCAGTCCATTTGATTCTCTGGATTTCTTTTCTGCACAATGATGGAAGGTAGCCTGGGAAAGCCATTCGTCTCAGGCTTCACCTTGGATACCTTTCTACTCACTGAACTAAGAGACTGATTCCATTCTTTAGTGTACCAATTGCCTCATAAATCCAGAAATAGCAGGGACATTCGTTTTTGATAATGTATCCATATATATTAGGTTTATTCTATTGAAAATTTTATTAAAATCCTTCATTTATCTTCCAGATAGTAGATTCTATTAACCAAGTTTCATAAAGAGTTCTGGTTCCCAGAGGTAAGAACTGAGCCTGGCTTTCTGGTTACATGTTTACTGGTAACCCCGTCTTTCCCTACAACACTTAAGCATATTTAAAGACTATACCTTCCCCTGCCTCCAGCCAGGATTGTAAGCTCCTCAAGAGCATGGCTGTGTCTTTTAACATCAAGGCTCCATGTGAGAAGAGTTCCTGCTGTATTATAAGTGCCCAATATGCATTTGTAAGTGAAGAAATCTATTCTGTGGTGTCTGCTTTAATATTAAGAGATGGCTTGGCAGAGATTACAAAGCAGCTTCATTGTCTAAAATGGAACTAGATCCTGTGGGTAGCAGGTCCATTGGTGCCACTCACAGGAGGCCTCAAAGAAACCAAACTGCCCCACAAATCTGCGGGAGTCTTCATTTTCTTCCAGCACAGAGATGTAAAATGGAATATTCTTCTGACGCAGATATTTCATGTATCGCACCATCACTCGTGCCATGTTGCCTGTCCTTCGGTATTTTTCCATGCTGTAGGCCATTCCTACTTCACAAGAAGGGTCCATGGTTACCCATGAGACCGGGACTCCCTCTGGGCCAAGCAAACAGGCTGATGGCAGGTCTTCTATGCAGTGCTTGATGTAATGCAGGCTCCTCTCATTCTTCCCTCGCTTCCAGTTGTCATTTACCAGGCCAGCATAAGACACATCCAGCTGGGCATACTTAAAGTTGGGAGTTTCGCTGTAGAAAACAAAAAGAAAGCCAACAACTTTCATCCCCACTCCTGTAATTTCTAGGTGCCATCCCAATCTAGAGATCCCAGGAACTCTTCTTGTTTAAAGACTCACCATTGCAGTTTTGGATTTTGAACTTTGACAACATTTATTCATCCCAAGGAATGAATTCATCCTCTCTTCATTCCAAAACTGATTTATGTGAATTACAAACATTTACAAGGAATAGCAATTATAAATGATCAGCACATGTTTTTGTACCTTTCAAATTCATCATCTGGGTGGCCTGTCTCAGCCCAGCTTCCAAGCTTGCTTTTATTGGAGGCATTGAGCTTCAGAATATCTTCTGTAACCAAGAGGAGTGCTCTCGAATGCTCTACTTTCACTGACTTTGAAAATGTAGCCGCTCTTATCCCCTCAGCTAAACTTTCTTGAAAACCTGGGAAGAAAGCCAAGAAAGCAATATTGTCAGACATGGAGTTCTCTACTTACACTGCTCCCACCTGATTAATACCTCAGTGCTTAGTAGTTCTCAAACTTGAGTTTACACCACAATCAGATGGAGTCCTTGTCACACCACAGATTGCTCCAACTCTCCCAGTACCCAGAGTTTCTGTGAATTTACATTTCTAATGAGCTCTCAGGTGATGCTAATGCTGTTACTTGAAGACACAATTTGAGAAGCACTGCTGCTTGCCCATTTCTTCAGACTCGTTACCTTGGATTTGGAGTCTCTGTTTCCAGTTTATGATCTCACAATTTTTCAAAACTTCTTCTGATTTTTGAGGTTCTTTGGAGAATATATGATATACGTTTGTGTATGAATCCATGTCATCAGTCATCTCCTGTATTGGATGGTGTAAGATCAGGTCATTCCCTTGAACTTTTTCTTCACCTCTCACTGGTTGCAATTATCAGAAAAATGAAAGTTCAAAAGATAATTTTAACAGTGACCCATGATGGCTGCAGCTAGGCACATCAATAATAAAACCTAGGCCTATAAGCTACCACTGACCTCTTACCTGTGTAACTGGAGTTTGTTAAATATTTAACCCTGACAAGTATTGGTTATAAACCTCTTTAGCACATGCAGAACTAAGACAGGATGAAATCAGTCACCCTCCACCAGGCCTTAAGAAGCCTCACCTTTCTCCCTACCCACTCAACTGCACACTTACCTTCTTTTATGTATAGCATCACCAAGCACCCAGCAGAATAAGAAAATGCAACAATTGCTTCTCTCCCTGCTTCTCTTACCACCTGTGCCAAACGGATACTCCTGTTATATATACTGTGCCCCAGGTAACCTACTGTGGGACACATTCTGGGTTGTACTGAGTTTGTGTTGTTAAGACTTAAGTCCTTAAACTTGGCTCAAAATAAATTTAACTGTGATTTCTCTAATTTTTAGTGCCTACTGTTTCACCAGACACCTAGAGTCAATAGTGTCCTAGAATCTACAGTGTCCAGGGCTTAAGTAAGATACTTTAGTGAATATAAACATTAATGAGACATTGCCTTTTCCCAAGCCTACAGGATATCAGCCTATTCGAAGAGTGACACTGGCTTTACACCCAGAAGCCCACAAAATAGAATGATGTAACTGAATTTTTGGTAGCTCTCTGGGTAATTTATGTGGTGTTAGACTCTTGGGTTTGAAAGAAAGAGACTCGTGATCCCATTCTGGCAAGACAGAAACTTCATTGGAAGATGAGGATCTGTTTATCAGGGGAAATAGAAACAATAAGTGTGAGCGTTTTAGCAGTGAATGTATTAATATTATGTTGGAAATCATATTGCTAAAGAGTTAAAGAGAAAATAGTGTAATTAATTTAAAGAAACCTTCAAGAATTTCAGGGTGCTTTTATAAATGCAAGTTCCTGAATATGGTCAAAACCAAAACATCAGTGAATTTAGAAGAGTAGATGTTTTAAAAGACCTGATTTTAAAAGAATGACCAAAAATAGCCAAGTAAATAGTCAAGGAAATATATAAAAGAATATCAAAATAAACTAGAAAATAAGAAATGGAACAATTTGTAAAAATGAAAGCTATAAATAATGAAATGGAGAGCAAGACATAGTGCAAAGGATATATAAAGCCAAAAGTTCATTTTTAAATGGCAAAAAGGGAGAGAGAAGAAGAAAGAGAGATAAACTTCTGGTAAGGCATTTATTAAAAGAAATACAAGAGAAAGAGAAAAAAGCAAAAAAAAAAAAAAGACTATAATCTATGATAACAGAAACAGAAGAAACAGAGAAAAGAACAAAAGACTTCTAATAGAAGATTACATACTACTCCAAGGCAAGATATTTACTGATAAAAGAAATGGATGTTATCCCTCAAGAATAAACTATCAATATTGACTTTCAAAAAAATAGAAATCCTCAACAAACTAATAGAAAATATCAGAAATGAAATTAAACATCTACCTTTTAAAAAGTAGACAAGAGTTATGGCCTCCAGCTCCATCCATGTTGCTACAAAGGACATGATTTTATTATTTTCTATTGCTGTGTAGTATCCCATAAAAATATATGTACCAAGTTTTTTATCCAATCTACCTTTGATGAGCACCTGGGTTGATTCCCTGTCTTTGCTATTGTGAACTGTGCAGCAATGAACATACAAGTGCATGTGTCATGTTGGTAGAATGATTCATTTTCTTTTGGGTATTTACCTAGTAAAGACATTGCTGGGTCAGATGGCAACTCTGTTTTAAGTTCTCTAAGAAATTTCCAGACTACTTTCCACAGTGCAATAATCCTAAGCAAATTATTGCTGTAATAGAAAATCAAATATCACATGCTCTCACTCATAACTGGGAGCTAAGCATTGACCACACATGGGCATAAATGTAGGAACAATAGACAGTGTGGACTACCAGAAGGTGGAGTAAAAGGGGCTGGGTTAGAAAACTACCTATTGGGTACTATGCTCACTACCAGGGTGATGGAATCTGTCCATACTCCAAGAATCAGCATCATGCAATCTTCCCATGTAACAAATCTGCACATGTACCCCCTGTATCTAAAAAGAATGTTGAAATTAAAAAATAAAATGTAGCTAAAATCAGATTATTTTACATTTAAATTCTACATAAGCCAGAAACAAACACATGATTTTAATAGTAGACTTCAGTAACAGATGAAAAGATCCTAATGCCAAATCTGGCAAGGAAATAACAAAAAGAGAGTTATGACCACATTCCCTTATGCATGCAGATACAAAAATTATGAATAAAATATTCAGTAGCATATACAAAAAATGTGAACATGAACGGTTGGTTTTAGAAAGGCCAGAATGGCTTTGATTGGAAGGTCTTTTAGTGTAGTAAGTTAAAGGAGAAAAAAATTACATGAGTGTATAAACTGCCAAATAGAAAAGACAAAAATGAAATAACATAAAATTTACCCTGCATTCTAAATATAAGTTCTATGAAAGTAGGAACAACAGGAAAATGCTCTAAACCTGTAAATACAGAATCAAATGTAATTCCAAATGTAAGCTTTTATAGCTATTTAAAATCAGGGATGAGACAATATAGAAATATTATTATTATTAGTTGGAATTGTTTTCTTAGGTTGCATATTATGCAATAACGCAAGAAACTAAAAACCCATACAAATATTGGCAAAGCAGCAGCAAATTACTTTGTTTGTAGATTACAGTATTACACACTTAGAAAATCCAAGAGACTTCAACAAAAAACAAAACAAATAATCCCCCACACAAACAGAATTTTAAAGAATAGTGGGACATATTTGGAAATCAAGAATACAAATACAAAGCAATAACAAAATAATAATGCTCAGAAATATAACAGGAAAATAATTTAATAATCTTAACAAATAGTATAAAATACCTAAGGGTAAACTTAATGGAAAAATCACTTAGTTTATCACAGGAAAACACTAACATTTTACCAGATGGCATAGAATGCAAACTGAAAAGAGTGAGAAAAAGACCATATTTCTTGATGAAAAAATTTAGTGTCACAAAAATAGTAATCCTTCCAAAATTGTCAAAAAATGCTCCTCCAATACCAATCACAACTGCAATAGTTATTTGGGGTAGTTGGTGGGAAACTGGAAGAATTAGTTTATCTTCTTATAGCTATTAAGTTTACAAGAAATAGGAAAGTAAAAAATGACTGGTGAAGGGTGATTTGCTTTATTGGATATTAAAATTTACCACAAAAACAATGAAATACCATGAAAAAAGACTAGAAAAAATACAGAAACAGATACAAAAATGTATAACTTGTTATATTACAAAATAGACATTTATGTTTCAGTAGGGAATGACTTATTTAAGAAATGGTACTAACATAATTAGCCAGCCATAAGGAAGATTAATATAAAAGATTGTTAATTCATGCTATTCAAAAATATATTCCAAATAGAATGAAGTTTGCAATGTCAAAAGTAAAAATTAACTCATGATAAGACAAAATGAGAAAACAGTTGTATGATCTTGGAGTAGCAAAAATCTTCCTAATTATTAACCAGAAAAACCCAAAACCTCAGAAGTCATAGTGAAAAAGATAATATATTTGATTACATGAAAATAAAAAATTACTCAATGTCAAAATCCCCATCAATAAAATAGAAAATAATTATAAATTGGGCAACAAATTTGTAGCATACACCTTTTTTTAGTATCCTTAGTATCCAAAACACTTACAAAATTTTGAGAATGACACAAAACCCCAGTGTAAAAATGGTCAAAGGATATAAACAGGTCAAAAGTAAACACCAAATGACTGAGAAACATGAAAATATAATATGTTCAATATCACTAGTCAGGGAAATGCAAATTAAATCTACGAGAAGATGCCATTTTTCACCCACCAGTTTGGGATAAATTAAAAGAGGGATAATATTCAGTGCTGGTGAGAATGTGGGGAAACAATTCTTCCATACATTGCTAATAAATATAAAATTGTGGAATCCAATCCTTTGGGAAGGTAATTTGGCATTGCCTGCTTAGAATAAGATAAACTGTAACTTGGAGATATTCCTTTTGGAAATCAATTGTACTGAGAAAAATTTCCAGGATGTAAAGATATGTATATGAAGATGTTTATTGAAGCTTGTTTGCAGTGGCAAAGAAGTATGAACAGTTTGAACCCAACAGCAGGAGAATGATTGACTAAATAGCATTGCATTGACTCCATGAAATGCCACAGTTATTAAAACGAATACTTTAGTGCTGTATTGATTCACCCAAAGTGATTTCCATATGTTAAAGGCAAATTAAGAGTGATGACAAAAGAGATCATCAGTGAATATCCCTCTTTGCATTTTTTTGTTTTGTTTTTTTAGATGGAGTCTCGCTCCGTCGCTCGAGGCTGGAGTGCAGTGGTGGGATCTCAGCTCACTGCAAGCTCCGCCTCCCAGTTTCACACCATTCTCCGGCCTCAGCCTCCTAAGTAGTTGGGACTACAGGCGCCCGCCACCGCGCCTGGCTAATTTTTTTTTTTTTTGTATTTTTAGTAGAGACGGGGTTTCACTGTGGTCTCGATCTCCTGACCTCTTGATCCGCCCACCTCGGCCTCCCAAAGTGCTGGGATTCCTTCTGTGTATTAATATGGGCAAGGACACTGATTACACCAAGGGGTAGGAAAGGAGGAGAGGAGGGAAGGGAAGGTAAGAGGTTATTAACTTTTTAAAATCATGTTGGATTTTTTTACTTGTATAATCAACATAGATTATCTTTGTGATTAAAAACCAAGAATGAAAAAATTAATTTTTTTCTAGATAAATTCTCCTACATCCCACCCTGAAAAGCTCTTATTCAAAATCAGATTGACTTTCAATACTGAAAGAAACATGGTATGCTATGGAATCAGACTAGGTGAATGCACTTCCAAGTAAATTGCGGCATATTTCATTCTTTCCTTTTTGTTTTTTTTTTTTTTTGGTCTCATATCTGTGGTGTGGAACTTTTATATTTTCATATTTTTGTTTATTGACTCATTTTATAAAAACTAGCTTTGTGCAAAGCAATGCATATCTGAAGTTATGGCTTGATGCTATAGTTGCATTGCTAAAATACATATAATAACTACAAACTTACTGAAGTAAAAAGAACTATTTGACTTCCTACAGTTATCTAGCATATCACACTTTGAAGAAATTGGACCACTGATTAAATAAACTAAACATTAATCTTTGATCCCAAATTTTCAGGAAGCCAGGAGATTAAAAGAACATCCCTAAGGAAGGTGTTAGGCTCAGCCTGGTTCCCATCCCCTTTACCCCTCTGTTCCTCAAGCTAGGGTCACTTTGTCACTTTCTGCATCCCAATCCTGACCCAGTTTGCAAACTAGTCTTGACCTGGTGTGGCTTATTATTATTTGGGGGCTCAGCGTTTACACCCACATGAAGTTGGGCTGGCAATGACGCTTCAGTTTACTAACCAGATGTTTATGAAACACACAAACACAAAGGTGAAGTATTTAGGAAAAAAATACACCTAGGTTTGTATTACTATTTCAGCTCAATCATTTATTTCTTGTGTGTCCTCAGCCAATAATGGCTAATTATGGTAAACACTATTTACAGTTATGTGCTATGTACTAAGTGTTTAACATACAGTATCTCATTTAAACCTTGTGTAATCCTCTGAAGAAGATCCTCTTATTTTCCCCATTTTAACAGATGATGAAACTCACAGAAGTGCCTATGGTTATATAGCTAGTAAAAGTGGTAGAGTCCACTGAACTTGAATTCAGATTGGGCAATGCTTTAACATCAGGAATCCAGCAGCTACATGACTTAATATTTCTCAATGTCATTTCCTTATCTCTAAATTGGAGATATTAATGCTCCTGATGATAACATTCACTAACGAGAGAAGTGCTTCCACGTAGTTGACACACAGTAATTATGAGTCCCTTCCCTGGCTCCTAAGAAGTAACTTTTTTTTTGAAAAACAAAACAAAAACAACAGAGTCTTGCTCTGTTGCCCAGGCTTCAGTACAGTGGTGTGATCTTGGCTCACTGCAACCTCGATCTTCTGGGGCTCAAGCTATCCTCCCACCTCAGCCTCCTGAGTAGCTAGGAGAATAAACATGCACCACCATGCCCTGCTAATTTTGTTTATTTTCTGTAGAGATGAGGTCTCACTATGTTGCACAGGCTGGTCTCAAACTCCTGGACTCAAGTGATCCTCCTGCCTTGGCCTCCCCAAATGCTGGGATTACAGGTTGAAGACACAATGCCTGGCCCTGAGAGGTAATTTTACTGGTAGACTTCTGCTTGGTTTTTGCTTCTAAGCCACTGTTCTGATATCTCAGACACCCAACTTTCCCTGTAAATTGGCCTCCTTTCAGCCCCTGCAGGTGATCCCTGCCACCTCAAAGGGCCCTTAATCTGTGAGTGTCAGCCTTGTCCTTTTCCTCCACTTCCTCCTCCACCCCCTTTCCCAGAAAAGTCCTGTGCTTTACATGAAGGGTGGGAACACGTGGTACTCATGAAGGTGCCCAGTACTGAAGGAGTGTTTTTAAACACTCACGTTTCCTTTCACCCTGTGAAAGCAGCCCTGGTGTCTGAACTCATCACTTCCTCAGGCCCTGTGGACCTGCCTGGCTCCACCAGTCCCTGTCTGTGTGCCTACCTGCTTTTGAGGCCGGATAATAACCATCTGATATTCAGGCCAGGAGTCCACCAGCACCTCCATGTTGAAGGGGTTCCCGTGATTGATGTGATACACAGAGCCATACACCTGAAGGAGGGATGAAAGAGACTAGGAGAGGTTGAGATCCCCAGAGGTGAGGATCTGGTTGTGAAGAGGAAGAGAAAAATGGAGATTAAGAGAAGGTACTGAGACCAAGTCAGTGATGGTGAGATAAGCAGCATCTCCAGGACCATACTGATGGACGTGAAGTTACCAGCAAGCAGGCAGAACTCACAGGTAGGACTGTCCTTGTGATATGAAAGAGCTACTGTGTACTAGCTGGGCACTTGGCAATGCTCTTAGCATTTATATTGTGTAGATTTTTTCAGTGTCCATAGCAACTTTAAGAGGTAGGTGCTAATATTATTCCCATCTCATTGATGAAAAAACCAAATGTAAAGTCAGAGAAAGGGAAAGAAACATCCACAAAGCCATCTGACTAGAAAATGGCAGCCTTGGAATGCATATCCATTCAGACAGGCTCCAAACCATGTTTGTAGCCACCATGCTCCACCGCCTCTCCAAATGAGTGGCAAAACCTGCAGAGTGGGCCTAGCTGCCTCTTTCCAAAGAGAAGCAGCAGTTCTTGATATGTAGCCTGTGCCCCCAATCCCATCCTTTTTCCCAGCTTCAACCCTCTGGAAAAAGTCAGGAAGGACTAGAATCACAAGCCTGCTATTTTCTCATCCTCAACACCCTACTCTCATGTCCTGACCTCCCACTGTTCCCTCACCTTCAGGGACTCAGGGATGCTCCTGGCCAAGGATTTGTATAGGGCCAGCAGCTTATGGGAGTTATTCAGTAGGATCATTCTGTGGGATGCTTCAGACCTTGAGACCTTGAAGAAGAAACTCTGAAAGATAAGAAGTGAAGGGAAAATGTTAAGGAAACAAATGAATTTAAAATGCGCTTTATACATCTCCATTCAAGTAACACTCATGATGTAGGTACTGTTAGTATCATATTCATTCTGAATACACCAAATCTCAGAGGGACTAAGTAAATTTCTCAAGTTCTTAGAGATAAATGCAGAGTCAGATTTTGAAATCATATATGAATGGCTCCAAAACCCATGCCCTTCCTCCCTTGTGGAAATAATTAAAAGTGAATATTAAGAGTTCTGTGAGCTTCCCAAATGCCTGTAACAGAACACTCCACCACCACCATCATAAGTTTTTTCCTGTATTTTGGTCATTATATGCCTGAAAATTCTTCTTTCATCTGGAATAGAAAATATCAGCCCTCTAAGAACAGGTATGACTAAAAAACTTAGAGCAGGAGTAGGCACAGATTTTCTTTAGTTTCTCAGGGCCAAATATTTCACACCTATGACCATTTTGGAAATTGTCCCAGTTTCATTACAAAAATTAAAAACAGAAAAATTTTAACACATATCCGGAAACTTTTGTTGAAATATCATTCAGAATTCTTAGAAATGTGCCAATAATTTAACAATAACATGGAGAAGGTAATCATCACAACTGATAGGTTCAAAACTTAGGCTGGTTTCAAATTTTAGTTCCATCTCATACTTCTTTGTTAAGTTGCTTAACCAGTCAGAACCTCAAAGTGTTTTCTCACAACTTTGGAACTGGAAATTAGAATGTATGTTTTCCAAAGGATTGAGATTACACAATGTAATATATATAAAATGCATAGCATTATGCCTGGAATAAAGTAAGAACAAGTTTTAATATATGTTAGTTTTTTTAATTGACTTCATATTAATCAACATGTCATATAGAGATTTAGCAATTATATTCAACGATGCAAAAATATTTGAAAATGTGAAGAACTTACAACAAACTTAATTAATGTAAGAGAAGGAACCTACGAATCAGATATTTGAAACAGTCATTTGCAAATTAGTTAACACAGATTTTTGAAATTTTTTATCCATGAAGTTAAAATAGATAACAAATATGTGTTAAGTAATAGGCAAGGTGAAACATATTTTATCTTGTCTGGGGTCAAAGTCCTCAAAGTTAAACTCTGTTCTGTAGCTTGATGAAGCAATGTTTAAACAAAGGCATCCTTTTGCAAGATCTCATAATTTCAGAATGTTTGAATACCCAAGGAACTTTTAGTAAATAAAACTGGATCTCTGACATGAGCCTATCCCCTGTCTGACTCTGCTGTTCTTGTAGCTGTCAAAAAAAAAAAAAAAAGGTCTTTTTCTTCCCCCCATCTCCAAGTGCTTTCTTTGCTCTATTTCTCACTTGATTTAACTAAAATTGCCCATACCCATGTGTTTCACTATCGTCTTCTCCTTTGAGCTTTTGGTCAATATTTTAAAAGTTTTAATTCAAGATCTACCATGCTATATCACTCCCCGCAAAAAAACTTGTGTTCCATTTGCCCAGGGAATTATTATATCCTGGGCTGATATATGAGAGCAATCCCCACACCTATCAGCTGCCAATCTTTGTCCAAAATACCCCTCCTATCCATTCCCTACTCCATTCCCTTGCAATGACCTTAGTTGAGGGCCTCCTTCTCCTCATACTTAATATTGCCCTTGTGACCCTATCCTGGCCTCAGCTTCTAACATCTACCCAAATAAAAGTGTTCTCTACCTGTATTCCTACCATCAACATTTCTTTTCTAACTCAGGAAGCTGCTAAAAGCCTGAGGAGACCCCTCCCCACCTTCTTTAAAAAATTGTTGTAAAGTACACATAACACAAAACTAACCATTTAACCATTTTTAAGCATACAATGCAGTGGTATTATATACATTCATGGTGCTTATCCATTTCCAGAAACTTTTTGTCATCCTAAATGGCAACTATACCCATGAAATCACAATTACTCAACTTTTTGTCATCCTAAATGGCAACTATACCCATGAAATCACAATTACTCATTCCCTCTCTCCCTAGCCCCTGGCTAGGGGGATATATATATATATATATATATATATATATATATATATATATATAAAATAACTTTTATTTTACTTTATTTCTCTAGGAATTTGCCTATTCTAGGTACTTCATATACCATGGAATCCTATGATATTGGTCCATTTGGGTCTGGCTTATTTCACTTAGCATAATGTTTTCAAGGTTCACCTCTGTTGTATTATGTATCAGAATTTCGTTCCTTAACTAAAATAATTTTTCATAATATATGGAAAATAAGTTTAATGTCCACTAAAGAGAAATTATAAATTTGTGAATGACAGTCTGTAAATACGAATAGCACACAGTCAGTGGTCACTGTGAAGACTACAGAAAAGCAATTATAATGAATAATGGGTAAAAAAATCAAAATATATAACTTTTACATATGTACCCAAATTATGTTTGCATGTGGACAAGGACTTGAAGGGAATAAATAAACATGAAAATTGTTTTTGGGTGGTGAAAGTATGTGTGATTTATTTCTTATTTAAGAAGTTTAGTTTGTACCATTGAGATGTTTTTATTTGTATACAGGATTGAAAAAACATGGAAGGCAATGGAACCATAGTTAAATATGAGAATTAAGAAAACAGAATAAACGCTATATATTTTTTTTTTCCCCACAGTCCCATCAGCTGTCAAGTTTCTTTTTTTGTAGGGAGAAGGAAAAAGCTCCCCATGTCCCACAATTCTGTACATGCCTCATCCTGTCACCTACAGCAGTCAACAAAGAGTGCAAGGCAGATTAATCCAAAAAGAATAGCAGTTGACATCCCATAGTGCCAAAACTGTTTTTAGTCAAAGAGACTTTACCGAGAGCCCTCACTTATAAATGTACTTGGCATTGTTGTTTAAATGTGTTGGTATTGTTGTTCATTTGGAATGTTCCACTCTAAGTTATCTTTAGTAACATTTTGCCATTTCTGTAAGACTTAGTATACAGTCCTAATGTATAAGCCAGAAGGAACTCAGTTTTCCAGAAATTAAGGATCCCATTTGTATCTAAAATATTGGCTTTATTCTTAGGTTCTCTTGATGAACTTAGCCAGTGATTTTTTTCCTACCTAGGCGCACAAAAAAAAAAAAAAAAGAAAAAAAGAAACAAAGGGGTAGAACACAAAAATCCCCGTGAATTTTCAAAAGCCAAATTCTATAACTCCTGCAACATTACTGCTTACTACCAGTTCCTTTCTGACCCAGTGAGATGTAAGAGGCCTCTAACTGGATCCAGGCCAGTTAATTCCAAGATCAAATCTGTTCCTAGACCCAGTCTGTTTCCTGTTGTGACTCCAAACCCAGTTTGGATCAGAAATTTGCTCCAAGCAACTCAGAGAGCTTGAAACACCAATGTGTGAAGCTCCAAAATGTGAGAGGGAGCTTACCTATTATCCTCAGCCACTCTGAGAGATCAATGGACACAACTGGATCCTGCAGGTACCTTCCGTGTTCACTTCATGCTCCTGGGGATACTAGAAGCTCCACTTCAGATCCTTCTTGTGATACCATCTGATAAAAGAAAAACTTCAGCTGAATTAAACTTAAAGGAGTTTCATTAAGCAACAAACAACTCGTGATTCCAGCAGCCTTCAGAATCACAGCAGATTCACCGAGGCTCCGGGGGTGCCTCATGGTCAAAACGAATTTATAGACAAAAAAAGGTAAAGTGATGTACAGGAACCAGAAATCAGGTACAGAAACAATGAGATTGGTTACAATTGGGCACTTGCCTTATTTGAACACAGTTTGAACATTCAGCAGTCTATGAGTGGTTGAAGTATGGCTGCTGGGATTGGCCAACACTCAAGTATTGTTACAGGAGCAAACTACTAAATTAGGTTTTCAATTTTGTCTGATGATTAAGCTAGGTTACAGTTCACTCACAAGGACTGAAATGAAGAAGTACAGAGTCCTTCTCAGGCTGTAATTAGTTTGTTTCAACACTTTGTAGCAAAATTTATTGAAAGGATTGTCTATACATGCTATCTCCAATACCCCTCCTAACCTCATCTAATTGGGTTTTTGCCACTACCATTCTACTGAAACACTTTTTAAAACCATCAGGGATCTCTGTTATTAAATCCAGTGGTCAATTATTGCTTCTCATCTTAATAGATCATCCTTTAATAGACTTTCTTCACTTGGTTTCCAAGACAACACACTCTCTTTGTTTTTCTTTAACTTTACTGATTACTTTTTCTCAGTCTCCTCTGTGGACCCTTCTTTTCTCCCCAGTTTCTTAATTTTGGATCACTTCAGAGTTCCTGGTGATCCCATCTGGTCCCATGGCTTTAAAATCAATCTACCTGCCAATGACTAATACATTTAAATTATTACTCAAACTTTTTCCAAACTCAAGGCATATGTATCTAACGGCCTGTTTGACATCTCTTGGATTCCATCCAATAGCCATCTCAAACTCATTATGTCTCAGATGAATCTTCTTATCCACCCTCTCCACCCAGCTTCCTTCACCTGTAGTCTTTCTCAACTTAGTTGATGGCAACTCCATTTTTTTACCTTTTCAAAGAAAAATTCTTGGAGTTATTCTTAAGTATCTTTTCCCCTCCCACTTTACATCCAATCCATTATGACATCCTGCTAATTCTGGCTGGGAGAAAATTCTTCATGCCCTCTCACATTTCTGTATGTCTGATGAGCAGAGACATTGACAGCCTTTTCTCCTGACTATCTTTTCAAGGATGTTTCTAAAGAGGACAGCTTGGAAGCTAGAGATATTGCTTTCTTCTGAAGCAGAGGGCAAGTCTGCTTACTGATCAGTATAAGAAAGATAATGTCCCCCTCTGGAGCAAAGTTCAGACAGGTTTGCTTGCAGTTCATTATAAAACATCCAGGTGACCTAAATTCAGGGTTCCTTGGCTGCAACCCACATCTGTTGCACTTGCAACATTAATCTGCCTTTCTGTATTTCCTCTGTAGGACTTGTGGTGCAAGGATGACTGACACAAACACAAAAACCATTCTCCCTGTTGAATGAGTCATGAAACTCTGTCTTTGACCCAGGAAGCTTGTGTTATCTGTCAGCATTCATGAAACTTTGCCCCAAGTAGGGCAAACTTTTATATGCTTCACAGTTCTTAGCAGTGTTTTCTGGATGGAGAATGCCTTTAGTCTTCCATCAATAACAAATGAGGATGCTCCTTTTAAAACAAAAGCCAGATTTTTTCATGTCTTTGTGCAACTCCTGCAGCAACTCCCAATCTCATTTAGAGAAAGAGATACAAATTGCTTATAACAGTTCTCTAAATCAGACTCCAGTCACCTCCCTGACATCTGTCCAGTCAGGTCCTAGACCTCACTCTCTTTGGCCTCTCTGCTTCAGACACTTGGCTGTTCTTTTTCTTCTGCCTGCATTCTGTTTTCTCATTAGACCTATAAAAACTCTATTACCTTCTTTAAGTCTTCACCTAAAAGCCACCTGCTCAATATGGCCTCCTTTGGCCATCCTATTAAAAATTACAACTCCTCCCCTAGTCTCCCTGCAATGCTTCTGTGCCCCATTGTCATTCTCTGACTCTATTTGTCTTTTTGACAGGGTCTCACTCTTTCACCTAGGTTGGAGTGCAGTGGCTGAATCAAGACTCACTGCAGCCTTGATCATTCAGGCTCAAGCAATCCTCCAATCTCAGTCTCCTGAGTAGCTGAGACTATAAGCATGAATCACTGTGCTTGGCTAATTGTTTAATTTTTATTTTATAGAGATGGGGGGGGTCTTTGTTTCCCAGGCTTATCTCAAACTCCTGGTGACAACTTTATAAACTTCTGTGCCAAACTCTCATACCTCAAAATATCTAACAGAGACAAATATAAAACCCAGACAAAAATGTATGCTGACAATTATGATGACATTTCTAGTTTTGTTTTACAAAATTTTAATGCTAGCTTGCTAAAGATTTACTTAAGTAACATGAACATGAAAAATACTTTGGACTTATTTACTTAATCTATGAGCACTCTTTTATTTATAAGCCAATTGGGTAGTCACAACATTTAACGTAATACATATGCCTACACATTAACACATCTAGACCTACATACACCCAAAGATCCAATAGCTTTTACCTTGGAACTCTAGCTATTGAAATAGAAACTCACCAGTCTGCAAACATGTTCACATGGCTGAACTTTGTTAGCCTTGATAGGTAATCCAGTGAAGGCTGTGAACCAAAATTTTCAGTAAAACAGTTTCCATGGCAGTTTAATTTTTAAAGTCCAAACTTCTCCAGACTCCAAAGAACACTGGGGTCAAACAGCACCGCAGGAGAATATCACATACTAACTTGGCTCAGCAGCAGCAAAAAGCCTGGATACATGGAACTCCAACCCACTTTCCCATTCAAGGGCAAATACCAGATTCCAAACTATGCTGGGATCAAACAGTGTCACAAAATAGTGTCAGTTTATTAAATTCTAATTTCTGATGACCATATCAGACACTTGCAAACAGTCACTAAAACAATCCAACTGTTGCAGCATCAAACAAGCCCCAAAAGTCTACAAACTGAAAGAGTTGGGGTGATACCTCTCTCCATTGGTTAGGCTCAATCAACCTGCAAATCAAAATTCCTTCAGAATTTCTCAAATGGAGAGGAGCTGATCCCACTATCTGGTACCCACAACAGACACACACTTGCCTGGACACACACACAATGACAAAGAAGCTCCCAAGAATGTCCATACTGATATAGTCAGGGTATTTCCCTCTCTTCATCAGTTGGGCTTATTCAACCAGCAAGTGGAAATTCCTTTAAAAATTTCCCAAACTGAGAGGAGCAGATCTTTCTGTCTGGGCCCACAAAGGACAGTCACCTATCTGGATGCTGATATCAAATTCCAAGGGCAGTTCTTCCAAGGCAATCAGGAACACGGTTGGGGCCAGCTGTGGTGGTCCCAGAGAGAGTGTACTTATCTCCAGCCAAAATGGGTAAGCAGCTTCTTAGTAGTTCTGTGAGACTCCCGGCCCATGGCAGCTGAGCCAAAGTGTTCCTGGTCGGGGAACAAAAAGCTGTTGCTGAAACACCAGGGGTGTGGTCTAGGTCCTGCAGCTCACCACACAGAAAGCCAATCAATATAACCAATTGCCAAGGAAGAAGGCTGAGTTGGATGCTGTAGCAGAAAAGATGCAAGCTCGGTCTCAAATCCATCTTGCTGATCAACTAAAATTATGAGTTTTCATAGCACTGAAGAAATGTAACAATGTGTAGAAAAACAGGAACTCAGGAGACCTAAGGAAGCAATCATAACTTATGAGGGGTCTGGTGTCCTATTGTCTGGATGGGATCATCTGGTGAGTTTCAATTCTTTGATACTTTTTGAGGGACCTAGGGTTCCTTTATTAAGGATGAAATTCATATAAAACAAACAAAAGTTTCAAGCATTAAGATCAGAAGGGTCAATTTCTACATCTATACAAAAAAAAGTCTGTATGGGACTACAGGAGAGGTTTCAGTTCCACTGCCAGTGCTAGGTCCAGTTGGCCTCAAGTCTGCCTACAATTCTGGCAAACTGACTCAGGACCTTGGCCAGGAGAATAGCTTCCTCTCCTATCTCTGGGCTCCTCACCCATCTGTAGGGCTGCTGAGCTTGCCAGTTTCTTATAACACTTCAATTCCAGAGCAGACTCCTTTGCATCAGCCTTTCAGACCATTTTTATTGCATCTATTCGAGTCTTCCATCTTTTCTTCTTTATTAGTTTTGCTATTGGTCTATCAATTTTGTTGATCTTTTCAAAAAACCAGCTCCTGGATTCATTGATTTTTTTTGAAGGAGAACTACAAACCACTGCTCAATGAAATAAAAGAGGACACAAACTAATGGAAGAACATTCCATGCTCATGGATAGAAAGAATCAATATTGTGAAAATGTCCATGTTGCCCAAGATAATTTATAGATTCAATGCCATCCCTATAAATCTATCAATGACTTTATTCACAGAATTGGAAAAAAACTACTTTAAAGTTCATATGCAATCAAAAAAGAACCACATTGCCAAGACAACCCTAAGCAAAAAGAACAAAGCTGGAGGCATCACACTACCTGACTTCAAACTATACTACAAGGCTACAGTTACCAACACAGCATGGCACCAAAACAGAGATATAGACCAATGGAACAGAACAGAGCCCTCAGAAATAACACCACATATCTACAACCATCTGATCTTTGATAAACATGACAAAAACAATCAATGGGGAAAGGATTCCCTATTTAATAAATGGTGCTGGGAAAACTGGCTAGCCATATGGAGAAAGCTGAAACTGGATCCCTTCCTTACACCTTATACAAAAATTAATTCAAGATGGATCAAATACTAAAATGTTGGACCTAAAACCATAAAAACCATAGAAGAAAACCTAGGCAATAACATTCAGGACATCGGCATGTTCAAGGACTTCATGACTAAAACACCAAAAGCAATGGCAACAAAAGCCAAAATTGACAAATGGGATCTTATTAAATTAAAGATCTTGTGTACAGCAAAAGAAACTACCATCAGAGTGAACAGGCAACATACAGAATGGGAGAAAATTTTTGCAATCTACCCATCTGACAAAGGGCTAATATCCAGAATCTACAAAGAACTCAGACAAATTTATAAGAAAAAAATCAAACAACCCCATCAAAAAGTGGGCAAAGGATATGAACAGACACTTCTCAAAAAAAGACATTTATGCAGCCAACAGACACGTGAAAAAATGCTCATCATCACTGGTCATCAGAGAAATGCAAATCAAAACCACAATGAGATACCATCTCACACCAGTTAGAATGGCGATCATTAAAAAGTCAGGAAACAACAGGTGCTGGACAGGATGTGGAGAAAAAGGAATGCTTTTACACTGTTGGTGGGAGTGTAAACTAGTTTAACCATTGTGGAAGACAGTGTGGCAATGCTTCAAGGATCTAGAACTAGAAATACCATTTGACTCAGCAATCCCATTAGTGGGTATATACCCAAAGGATTATAAATCATGCTACTGTAAAGACACATGCACACATATGTTTATTGAGGCACTATTCACAATAGCAAAGACTTGGAATCAACCCAAATGTCCATGGACTGGATTAAGAAAATGTGGCACATATACACCATGGAATGCTATGCAGCCATTAAAAAGGATGAGTTCATGTCCTTTATAGAGACATTGATGAAGCTGGAAACCATCATTCTGAACAAACTGTCACAAGGACAGAAAAGCAAACACTGCATGTTCTCATTCATAGGTGGGAATTGAACAATGAGAACACTTGGGCACAGGGCAGGGAACATCACACACTGGGGACCGTCATGGGGTGGAGGGAGGGTGGAGGGATGGCATTAAGAGAAATAACTATTGTAAATGATGAGTTAATGGGTTCAGCACACCAACATGGCACATGTATACATATGTAACAAACCTGCATGTTGTGCACATGTACCCTAGAACTTAAAGTATAATAATAATAAAAAAATCAGCCCTCTAAAAACAGTTTTGACTGGAAAGCTTAGAACAGGAGTTGGCACAGATTTTCTTTAGTTTCTTAGGGCCAAATATTTCAGACCTATAGCCATTTTGGAACTTGTCCCACTTTCATTACAAAAATTTTTTAAAAAATGAATAATTTTGACAGATATCTGTAAACTTCCATTGAAATAACATTCAGAATTCTTAGAAATGTGCCAATTATTAAGAATAACTTGGAGAAGGTTATCATCACAACTGATAGTTTCAAAGCTTAGGCTGGTTCCAAATTTCAGTTCTGTCTCCTACTTCTTTGTTAAGTTGTTTAATCAATCAGAACCTCAAAGTGTTTTCTGACCACTTTGGAACTGGAAATTAGAATGCATGTTTTCCAGAGGAATGAGATTACACAATGTAATACATATAAAATGCATACCTGGCATGAAGTAAGAACAATATTTAACATATGTTAGCTTTTTTAATTGACTTCATAATAATCATATCATATATAGATTTAACAATTAAATCCAATGATGTAAAAATAATTAAAAATGTGAAGAACTTACAACAAGCTTAGTTAATGTAAGTGAAGTAACCCATGGATCAGATATTTGAAACAATCATTAGCAAATTAGTAAATACAGATGTTTGAAATTTTTTATCTTTGAAGGTTAGTTAACTAATATGTCTTAAGTAATAGGCAGGGTGAAACATTTTGTCTTGTCTGAGGTCAAAGTCCTCAAAGTTAAACTACGTTCTGTAGCTACGTGAAGCAATGTTTAAACAAAGGCATCTTTTTGCAAGAGCTCAGAATTTCAGAATGTTTGAATACTCACGGAACTTTTAGTAAATAGAACTGGATCTCTGACATGAGCCTATCCCCTGTTTGACTCTGCTGTTTTGTAGTTGTAAAACAATCAAACAAACAAACAAAACAACTGGTCTTTTTTTTTCCCACCTCCAACAGAGCTTTCTTTGCTCTGTTTCTCACCCGATTTAAATAAAATTACCCATACACTTGTGTTTTACTATTATCTTCTCCTTTAAAGTTTTGGTCAAGATTTTGGAAGTTTTAATTCAAGATCTACTATGCTGTATCACTCCCCACGAAAAAAAATAACGTGTTCTATCTGCCCTGAGAATATTGTAGCCTTGGCTGATACATGAGAACAACCCCCACGCTACTCAGCTACCACATCTTTGTCCAAAATACCTCTCCCATCTATTCCCTACTCCATCCCCTTGCAATGACCTTAGTTCAGGGCCTCCTCTTCCTCATACTTAATATTGCTCTTATGACCCCATCCTGGCCTCAGCTTCTAACATCTACCCAAATAAAAGTGTTCTCTACCCATATTCTTACCATCAACATTTCTTTTCAATTAGGAAGCTGCTAAAATCCTGGGTAGACCCCTCCCCATACTCTTTAAGAAATTGTTGGCTGGGCACAGTGGCTCATGCCTGTAATCCCAGCACTTTGAGAGGCCGAGGTGGGCGGATCATGAGGTCAGGAGATGGAGACCATTGGCTAACATGGTGAAACCCCGTCTCTACTAAAAATACAAAAAAATAGCCAGGTGAGGTAGCGGGCGCCTGCAGTCCCAACTACTTGGGAGGCTGAGGCAGGAGAATGGCGTGAACCCAGGAGACGGAGCTTGCAGTGAGCCGAGATCGCGCCACTGCACTCCAGCCTGGAAGACAGAGAAAGACTCTGTCTCAAAAAAAAAAAAAAAAGAAAGAAAAGAAAAGAAAAGAAAAAAAAGAAATTGTTGTAAAATACACATAACACAAAACTGTTTAACCATACAATTCACATTCACAATGTACATTCACAATACTCTACAAGCATCACCACTATTCATTTCTAGAATGTTTTTGCCATCTCAAACAGAAACTGTACCCATTAAAACACAATTACTCTTTCCCTGTCTCTAGCCACTGGTAACTTTTATTTTACTTTATGACTCTAGGAATTTGCCTATTCTAGGTACTTCATATAAATGGAATCCTATGATATAGGATTCCAGACTTTTGGGTCTAGGTTATTTCACGTAATGTTTTCAAGGTTCACATATGTTGTATTACGTGTCAGAATTTCATTCCTTAACTGGAATAATTTTGCATTATATATGAAACATAAGTTTAAAGTACACTGAGGAGAAATAATATTGTAGCCTTGGCTGATACATGAGAACGTGTATAATATTTACATAAATATGAGTTGCACACAGACAATAGTCACTGTGAAGACTATAGAAAAGCAATTATAATGAATGGTGGGTAAAAAAACCCAAAATATATATGTGTATATATCTTCCCAAAATATGTATGCACATGGACAAGGACTTGAAAGGAATAAATAAACATGAAAATTGTTTTGGGTGGTGAAAGAATGTGTGATTTATTTCTTATTTCAAAATTTTCTGTAGTACCATTCACATGTTTTTTATTTTTATGCAAGATTGAAAAAAAATGGAAGGCACTGGAACCATAGTTAAAAATGAGAATTATGAAAACAGAATAAATGCTATTTTTCTTTATTTTTTTTCCCCAGCAGTCCCACCAGCTATCAAGTTTCCCCTTTTACAAGGGGGAGGAAAAACCTCCCCATGTCCCATGATTGTTTACATGCCTAATTCTGTCACCAACAGCCATCAACAAAGAGTGCAAGGCAGATTATTCTAAAGAGAATAACAGTTGACATCCCACACTGCCAAACTCGTTGTTAGGCAAAAGGGACTTTACTGAGGGCCCTCATTTTTAAATGTACTTCAATGCATTTTTGTTCATTTGAAATGTTCCACTCTAAGTTATCTTTAGTAAGATTTTGCCATTTCTGTAAGACTTCACCGCCTCACAGGCCTAATGTATAAACCAGAAGGAGCTCAGTTTTCCAGAAATTCAGGATTCCATATTTACCTAAAATACTGGCTTTACTCTCAGGTTCTCCTAGCCAGTGATTTTTCCTACCCAGGTGAACAGGAAAAATGAAACAAAGGGGTACACCAAAATCCCTGTGAATTTTCAAAAGCGAAATTTTATAAATTCTGCAACATTACTGCTTATTACCAGTTATTTTCTGACCTAGTCAGCTGTTAGAGGCCTCTAAGTGGATCGAAGCCAGCTAATTCTTAGATGAAATTCATTCCTAGACCCACTCCATTTTCTTTCGCAACTCCAAACCCAGTTTGGATCACAAATTTGCTCAAGGAAATTCAGAGAGCTCAAAACACAAATGTGTGAAGATGCAAAATGCAAGAGGGAGCTTACCTATGATCCTCAGCCACTCTGAGAGATCAATGGACACGAGTGGATCCTGCAGGTACCATCCTTGTTCACTTAGTGCTCCTGGGGATACTAGAAGCTCCACTTCAGATCCTGCTTCTGACATAGTCTGATAAAAAAACTTCAGCTGAATTAAATTTAAAGGAGTATAATTGAGCAATGAAGAATTCTGGAATCCAGCAGCCTTCAGGATAACGGCAGATTCACAGAAGCTCCAGGGGTGCCTGGTGGTCAAAACAAATTTGTAGGCAAAAAAAGTAAAGTGATGTAAAGGAACCGAAAGTGAAGTACAGAAACTGAGATTGGTTACAACTGGGTGTTTGCCTTGTATGAACACAGTTTGAACATTCAGCAGTCTATGAGTGGTTGAAGTATGGCTGCTGGGATATAGTTACAGTATAGTTACAGGTGCACACTACTAAATTAGGTTTTCAATTTTTGTCTGACTATTAAGGTAGGTTACTGTTCACCCACAAGGACTGAAACGTAGAAGTACAGAGTCCTCAGACCATATTTAGTTTGCTTTAACACTTTGTAGCAAAATTTACTGAAACTATTGTCTATACATGCTATATCCAATTCCCCTCCTAATCTTATCTAATTGGGATTTTGCTGCTACCATTCTACTGAAACACTTTTTAAAGCCATCAGTGATCTCTATGTTAAATCACATGATCAATTATTGCTTCTCAACTTAATAGATCATTCTTTAATGGACTTTCTTCACTTGGTTTCCAAGACACCTCACTCTCTTGGTTTTCCTTTAACTTCACTTGTTACTTCTTTTCAGTCTCCTCTGTGGACCCTTCTTTTCTCCCCAATTTCTTAATTTTGCATCACTTCAAAGACCAATCGTTGGCTCTCATTTGTATCCATACCTTTCCCCTGGTGATCCCATCTGGTCCCATGGCTTTAAAATCATTCTACCAGAGGGGGTGGGGCCAAGATGGCTGAATAGGAAGAGCTCCAGTCTACAGCTCCCAGCATGAGTGACGCAGGAGATGGGTGATTTCTGCATTTCCAACTGAGGTACCTTGTTCATCTCACTGGGGAGTGCTGGATAGTGGGTGCAGGACAGTGAGTGCAGCACACCATGCATGAGTCAAAGCAGTGTGAGGCATCACCTCACCTGGGAAGTGCAAGGGGTCAGGGAATTCCCTTTCCTAGTCAAAGAAAGGGGTGACAGATGGCACCTGGAAAATCAGGTCACTCCCACCCTAATACTGCACTTTCCCAACTGGCTTATCAAACAGCACACCAGGAGATTATATTCTGCACCTGGCATGGAGGGTCCTATGCCCACGGAGCCTTGCTTATTGCTAGCACAACAGTCTGAGATTAAACAGCAAGGTGGCAGCGAGGCTGGGGGAGGGGCGCCTGCCATTGCTCTGGCTTGAGTAGGTAAACAAAGTGGCCTGGAAGCTTGAACTGGGTGGAGCCCACCACAGCTCAAGGAGGCCTGCCTGCCTTTGTAGGCTCCACCTCTGGGGGCAGGGCACAGACAAACAAAAGACAGCAATAACCTCTGCAGCCTTAAATGTCCCTGTCTGACAGCTTGGAAGAGAGTAGTTGTTCTCCCAGCACGCAGCTGGAGATCTGAGAATGGGCAGACTGCCTCCTCAAGTGGGTCCCTGACCCCTGAGTAGCCTAACTGGGAGGTACCCTCCAGTAGGGGCAGACTGACATCTCACACAGACAGGTACTCCTCTGAGACAAAACTTCCAGAGGAACGATCAGGCAGCAGCATTTGTGGTTCACTAATATCCGCTGTTCTGCAGCCACCACTGCTGATACTGAGGCAAACAGGGTCTGGAGTGGACCTCCAGTAAACTCCAACAGACCTGTAGCTGAGGGTCCTGACTGTTAGAAGGAAAACTAACAAACAGAAAGGACATCCACACCAAAAACCCATCTGTACATCACCATCATCAAAGACCAAAGGTAGATAAAACCACAAAGATTGGGAAAAACAGAGCAGAAAAACCAGAAACTCTAAAAATCAGAGTGCCTCTCCTCCTCCAAAGGAATGCAGCTCCTCACCAGCAATGAAACAAAGCTGGATGGAGAATGACTTTGACAAGTTGAGAGAGAAAGGCTTCAGAAGATCAAACTACTCCAAGCTAAAGGAGTCAGTTCGAACCAATGGCAAAGAAGTTAAAAATTTTGAAAAAACATTAGATGAATGGATAACCAGAATAACCAATGCAGAGAAGTCCTTAAAGGACCTGATGGAGCTGAAAACCACAGCAAGAGAACTACATGATGAATGCACAAGCCTCAGTAACAGATGCAATCAACTGGAAGAAAGGGTATCAGTGATGGAAGATGAAATGAAAGAAATGAAGGGTAAAGACAAGTTTAAAGAAAAAAAGAATAACAAGAAATGAACAAAGCCTCCAAGAAATATGGGACTATGTGAAAAGACAAAATCTACATCTGATTGGTGTACCTGAAAGTGATGGAGAGAATGGAATCAACTTGGAAAACACTCTGCAGGATATTATCCGGAAGAACTTCCCCAATCTAGCAAGGCAGGCCAACATTCAAATTCAGGAAATACAGAGAATGCCACAAAGACACTCCTCAAGAAAAGCAACTCCAAGACCCGTAATTGTCAGATTCACCAAAGTTGAAATGAAGGAAAAAATATTAAGGGCAGCCAGAGAGAAAGGTCGGGTTACCCTCAAAGAGAAGCCCATCAGACTAACAACTGATCTCTTGGCAGAAAATCTGCAAGCTAGAAGAGAGTGGGGGCCAATATTCAACATTCTTAAAGAAAAGAATTTTCAACTCAGAATTTCATATCCAGCCAAACTAAGCTTCATAAGTGAAGGAGAAATAAAATCCTTTACAGACAAGCAAATGCTGAGAGATTTTGTCACCACCAGGTCTGCCCTAAAAGAGCTCCTGAAGGAAGCACTAAACATGGAAAGGAACAAGCTGTACCAGCCACTGCAAAAACATGCCAAATTGTAAAGACCATCAAGGTTAGGAAGAAACTGCAACAACTAACAAGCAAAATAACCAGCTAACATCAAAATGACAGGATCAAATTCACACATAACAATATTAACCTTAAATGTAAATGGGCTAAATGCTCCAATTAAAATTGGATAAAGAGTCAAGATCCATCAGTGTGCTGTATTCAGGAAATCCATCTCACGTGCAGAGACACATATAGGCTCAAAATAAAGGGATGGAGGAAGATTGACCAAGCAAATAGAAAACAAAAAAAGGCAGGGATTGCAATCTTAGTCTCTGATAAAACAGACTTTAAACCAACAAAGATCAAAAGAGACAAAGAAGGCCAATACATAATGGTAAAGGGATCAATTCAACAAGAAGAACTAACTATCCTAAATATATATGCACCCAATACAGGAGCACTCAGATTCATAAAGCAAGTCCTTTGTGACCTACAAAGAGATGTAGACTCCCACACAATAATAATGGGAGACTTTAACACCCCACTGTCAACATTAGAGAGTTCAATGAGAGAGAAATTTAACAAGGATATCCCGGAATTGAACTCAGCTCTGCACCAAGAGGACCTAATAGACATCTACAGAACTCTCCACCCCAAATTAACAGAATATACATTCTTTTCAGCACCACACCACAACTATTCCAAAATCGACCACATAGTTGGAAGTAAAGCACTCCTCAGCAAATGTAAAAGAACAGAAATTATAACAAACTGTCTCTCAGACCAAAGTGCAATCAAACTAGAACTCAGGATTGAGAAACTCACTCAAAACTGTTCAACTACATGGAAACTGAACAACCTGCTCCTGAATGACTACTGGGTACATAACGAAATGAAGGCAGAAATAAAGATGTTCTTTGAAACCAATGAGAACAGTAGCAAGACTAATAAAGAAGAAAAGAGAGAAGAATCAAATAGATGCAATAAAAAATGACAAAGGGGATATCACCACCAATCCCACAAAAATACAAACTACCATCAGAGAACACTATAAATACCTCACGCAAATAAACTAGAAAATCTACAAGAAATGGAAAAATTCCTCGACACATACACTTTCCCAAGACTAAACCTGGAAGAAGTTGAATCTCTCAATAGACCAATAACATGCTCTGAAATTGAGGCAATAATTAATAGCTCACCAACCAAAAAAAGTCCAGGACCAGATGAATTCACAGCCGAATTCTACCACAGGTACAAGGAGGAGCTGGTACCATTCCTTCTGAAACTATTCCAATCAATAGAAAAAGAGGGAATCCTCCCTAACTCATTTTATGAGGCCAGCATCATCCTGATACCAAAGCCTGGCAGAGACACTACAAAAAGGAGAATTTTAGACCAATATCCTTGATGAACATAGATGCAAAAATCCTCAATAAAATACTGGCAAATCGAATCCAGCAAGATGTCATAAAGCTTATCCACCACGATCAAGTGGGCTTCATCCCTGGGATGCAAGGCTGGTTCAACATACACAAATTAATAAACGTAATCAAGCATATAAACAGAACCAAAGAAAAAACCACATGATTGTCTCAATAGATGCAGAAAAGGCCTTTGACAATATTCAACAACCCTTCATACTAAAAACTCTCAATAAATTCGGTATTGATGGGACATATCTCAAAATAATAAGAGCTATCTATGACAAACCCACAGCCAATATCATACTGAATGGACAAAAAATTGGAAGAATTCCCTTTGAAAACTGGCACAAGACAGGGATGCCCTCTCTCACCACTCCTATTCAACATAGTGTTGGACGTTCTGTCCAGGGCAATCAGGCAGGAGAAAGAAATAAAGGGCATTCATTAGGAAAAGAGGAAGTCAAATTGTCCCTGTTTGCAGATGACATGATTGTATATCTAGAAAACCCCATTGTCTCAGCCCAAAATCTCCTTAAGCTGATAAGCAACTTCAGCAAAGTCTCAGGACACAAAATCAATGTGCAAAAATCACAAGCATTCTTATACACAAATAACAGACAAACAGAGAGCCAAATCATGAGTGAACTCCCATTCACAATTGCTTCAAAGAGAATAAAATACCTAGGAATCCAACTTACAAGGGATGTGAAGGACTTCTTCAAGGAGAACTACAAACCACTGCTCAGTGAAATAAGAGGATACAAACAAATGGAAGAACATTCCATGCTCATGGGTAGAAAGAATCAATATCATGAAAATGGCCATACTGCCAAAGGTCATTTATAGATTCAATGCCATCCCCATCAAGCTACCAATGACTTTCTTCACAGAATTGGAAAAAACTACTTTAAAGTTCATATGGAACCAAAAAAGAGCCCGCATTGCCAAGTCAATCCTAAGCCAGAAGAACAAAGCTGGAGGCATTATGCTACCTGACTTCAAACTATACTACAAGGCTACAGTAACCAAAACAGCATGGTACTGGTACCAAAACAGAGATATAGACCAATGGAACAGAACAGAGCCTTCAGAAATAATGCTGCACATCTACAACTATCTGATCTTTGACAAACCTGAGAAAAACAAGCAATGGGAAAAGGATTCCCTATTTAATAAATGGTGCTGGGAAAACTGGCTAGCCATATGTAGAAAGCTGAAACTGGATCCCTTCCTTACACCTTATACAAAAATTAATTCTAGATGGATTAAACACTTACATGTTAGACCTAAAACCATAAAAACCCCAGAAGAAAACCTAGGCAATACCATTCAGGACATAGGCATGGGCTAGGACTTCATGTCTAAAACACGAAAAGCAATGGCAACAAAAGCCAAAATTGACAAATGGGATCTAATTAAACTCAAGAGCTTCTGCACAGCAAAAGAAACTACCATCAGAGTGAACAGGCAACCTACAGAATGGGAGAATATTTTCACCACTTACTCATCTGACAAAGGGCTAATAGCCAGAATCTGCAATGAACTCAAACAAATTTACAAGAAAAAAGCAAACAATCCCATCAAAAAGTGGGTAAAGGACATGAACAGACACTTCTCAAAAGAAGACATTTATGCAGCCAATAAACACATGAAAAAATGCTCATCATCACTGGCCATCAGAGAAATGCAAATCAAAACCACAATGAGATACCATCTCACACCAGTTAGAATGGCAATCATTAAGTCAGGAAACAACAGGTGCTGGAGAGGATGTGGAGAAATAGGAACACTTTTACACTGTTGGTTGGACTGTAAACTAGTTCAACCCTTGTGGAAGTCAGTGTGGTGATTCCTCAGGGATCTAGAACTAGAAATTCCATTTGACCCAGCCATCCCATTACTGGGTATATACCCAAAGGATTGTAAATCTTGCTGCTATAAAGATACATGCACGCGTATGTTTATTGCAGCACTATTCACAATAGCAAAGACTTGGAATCAACCCAAATGTCCAACAACAATAAACTGGATTAAGGAAATGTGGCACATATACACCAGGGAATACTATGCAGCCATAAAAAATGATGAGTTCATATCTATCATTCTCAGCAAACTATCGCAAAGATGAAAAACCAAACACTGCATGTTCTCACTCATAGATGAGATTTGAACAATGAGAACGCATGGACACAGGAAGGGGAACATCACACACCGAGGCCTGTTGTTGTGTGGGGGGGAGGGGGAGGGATAGCATTTGGTGATATACCTAATGCTAAATGACGAGTTAATGGGTGCACCACACCAACATGGCACATGTATACATATGTAACTAACCTGCACATTGTGCACATGTACCCTAAAACTTAAAGTATAATAATAATTAAAAAATAAATAAATAAAATAAAATAAAATAATTCTACCTCCCAATGACTAATACATTTATATTATTACTCAAAC
This sequence comes from Pongo abelii, assembly GCF_028885655.2. Classification (NCBI taxonomy): domain Eukaryota; kingdom Metazoa; phylum Chordata; class Mammalia; order Primates; family Hominidae; genus Pongo; species Pongo abelii. The sequence continues at coordinate 16,429,786 of NC_071994.2, forward strand.
TCTTTTCCAAACTCAAGACATATGTATCTAATGGCCTGTTTGACATCTGTTGAATTCCATCCAATAGCCATCTCAAATTCATTATATCTCAGATCAAACTTCTTATCCACCCTCTCCACCCAGCCTGCTTCACCTGTAGTGTTCCTAAACTTAATTGATGGCAACTCCATCTTTTCACCTATTCAAATAAAAACTCTTGGAGTTATTCTTAAATATATTTTCCCCTCCCTCTTTACATACAATCCATTATGACATCCTGCTCATTCTGGTTGGGAGACAATTCATCATGGCCTCTCACATTTCTGCATATCTTATGAGCAGAGACTTTGACAGTCTTTGCTCCTGACTAGCTTTTCAAGGATGCTTGTAAAGAGGACAGCTTGGAAGCTAGAGATATTGCTTTCCTGTGAAGCAGAGGGCAGGTTTGCTGTAACACACATCAATTGCATATGCAACATTAATCTGCCTTCCTGTATTTCCTCTGTAGGACTTGTGGAACAAGGAGGACTGACAGAAACACGTAAATTGTTCTGCCTGTTGAAGGAGTCATAAAATCCTGCCTTTACCCAGGAGGCTTGTGTCATCTGCCAGCATTTGTAAAACTGTGCTCCAAGTAGGGTGAACTTTTAGATGCTTCACAGTTCTTGGCCATCTTTTCTGGATGGAGAATGTCTTTAGTCTTTTCTCAATGGAAAACCAGAATGCTCCTTTTAAAAGAAAAGCTAGATTTTGTTATTCTTTTCTACTACTCCTGTAATAACTCCCAATCTCATTCAAAGAAAGAGATATAAAAGCCTTATAACAGCCCTCTAAGTTCTCCATGACTTAGACTCCAGTCACCTCCCTGACATCCCTCCAGTCACATCCCTGACCTCCATCTCTTTGGCCTCTCTGCTTCAAGCATGTAGCTGTCCTTTTTCTTCTGCATGCATTCTGTTTTCTCATTAGACCTATAGAAAACTCTATTACCTTCTTTAAGTCTTCACCTAAAAGCCACCTGCTCAATGAGGTCTCCTTTGACCATCCTATTAAAAATTACAACTGTTCCCCTAGTCTCTCTGCAATTCTCCTGTGCCCCATTGTCATTCTCTGCCTGTAATTTTTTTTTTTTTGACAGGGTCTCCCTCTGTCACCCAGGCTGGAGTGCAGTGGCTGGATCATGACTCACTGCAGCCTTGACCTTTCAGCCTCAAGCAATCTTCCCACCTCAGTCTCCTGATTAGCTGGGACTACAGGCGTGAATCGCTATGCCCAGCTAATGGTTTTATTTTCATTTTATAGAGATGGGGGGGTCTTTGTTTTTCAGGCTGGTCTCAAACTCCTGGTTATAGTTTTATAACCTTCTGTGCTAAACTCTGGTACCTTAAAATATCTAGCAGAGGCAAATACAAAACCCAGACAAAAATGTATGCTGACAATTCTGAAGACATTTCTATTTTTATTTTACAATAATTTTAATGCTGTCTTGCTAAAGATTTACTTAAGTAACATGAACATGAAAATACTTTGTACTTATTTACTTAATCTCTGAGTGCTCTTTTATTTTTAAGCCAATTTGGTAGTCACAACATATAAGGTAACACATGTGCATACACATAAACACATCTAGATGCATATGCACACAGAGATCCAATAGCTTTTACCTTGGAACTCTAGCCATGGGATAGTAATACAGTCTCACCAGTCTAAAAACATGTTCACATGGCTTAACTTTGTTAGCCTTGATAGGTAATCCAGTGAAGGCTGTGAACCAAAATTTTGGGTAAGGCACTTTCCATGGCAGTTTGATTTTTAAGGCCAAACCTCCCCAGACTCCAAAGAACACTGTTGTCAAACAGCACCATATGAGAACATCACATAGTAACCTGGCCCGACCGTGCTTAGAACAGCAGCACAAAAACCCACTTTCCCACTCAACAGCAAACTCCAGATTCCAAACTATACTGGAGCCAAACAGTGTTACAAAAGAATATCAGTTTATCACATCCTAGTTTCCCATGACTATAGAAGACACATGCAAACAGTCACTAGAACACAATCCAACTGCTTCAGCATCAATCAAGTCCCAAAAGTGTACAAACTCAAAGAGTTGGGGTGCTTCCTCTCTCCATTGGTTGGGCTCAATTAACCTGCAAATAAAAATTCCTTCAGAATTTCTCAAATGGAGAGGAGCTGATCCCACTCTCTGGTACCCACAAAAGACACTCACTTGCCTGGACACACACAAAATGACAAACAGCTCCCCAACAGTGTCCATACTGAAACAGTCAGGGTACTTCCCTCTCTTCAGCAGTTGGGCTTGTTCAACCCACAAGTGGACATTCCTTTAAAAATTTCCCAAATTTAGAGGAGCAGAGCCTTCTGTCTGAGCCCACAAAGGACAGTCACCTATCTGGATGCAGATGTCAAATTTCAAAAGCAGTTCTTCCAAGGTAATCAGGAACATGGTTAAGGCCAGCTGCGGCTGGCCGCAAAGAGAGGGAACTCATCTCCAGCCAAAATTGGGTAAGCAGCTGCTTAGGAGGGCTTTGAGACTCCTGGGCCATGGCTGCCAAGCCAAAGTGTTCCTGGTCAGAGAACCAAAATCTGTTACTGAAATACCAGGGGTGTGGTCTAGGTCCTGCTGTTCACTGCACAGAAAACCAATCAATATCACCAGTTATAGCCAAGGAAGATGGCTGAATTGGATGCTGTAGTATAGGAGATGCAAGCTCAGTCTCAAATCCATCTCCCTGCCCAACTAAAATTATGAGTTTACATAGCAGGGAAGAAATGTTACAATGTGTAGAAAAACAGGAACTCAGGAGACCTAAGGAAGCAATCATGATTTATGAGATGCCTGGTGTCCCATTGTCTGGATGGGATCATCTGGTGAGTTTCATTTCTTTGATAATTTTTTAGGTACCTATGGCTCCTTTACTAAGGAAGAAATTCATATAAAACAAATGAAAGTTTCAAGCTCTAAGACCAGAGGGTCAATTTCTATGTTTATACAAAAATCTATCTATGGGACTACAGGGGAGGTTTCAATTCCAGTGCCAGTGCTAGCTGCAATCTGCCTCAAGTCTGCCTATGCTTCTGGCAAACTCTGTCACAGGACTTTGGCCAGGAGAATAGCTTCCTCTCCCATCTGTAGGCTCCTCTCCCATCTGCAGGGCTGCTGAGCTTGCCAGTTTCTTAGACCGCTTCAGTTCCCGAGGAGACTCCTTTGCATCAGGCTTATGGACCAGCTCTGGAGTGTCTCTAAAACTCAGCCCGTGCTTATGGGATGCAGTGGGGTAAGGCTGGAACCAGATCCCTATGCCTTCCTCCCAGAAGCACATGCCATCTGACAGAGTGGTTACTCTGCAAGACTCCAGCAGGGGATTCTCCAAGTCCACTTCTCTGATATATCTAGTCTGTGGTTCAAAACTGAAAGGTTTAGCCTTATGTGTCATGGCCTTGGGTTCTCTGGGCCTAGCTCAGTTCTGATATCAGTCCCATCATACTCAGCGTTAGTCATAAGTGACTTCCCGAAACACTCATGGCAGCTTGGATTCTGGCATGAACATGGGATCTCTGAATGGAAGCAATGAAGTCTGGTTTCACAGGTGTTGAGGTTATGCTAATCAGCTTTAGGCTTTTCAGGCTGTGTGAGGGACCTCTGATTCTAGGTCTCTCCAGCTGGCTAGTCTTGAATGTTCTTCCATCTTTTGGGACTCTGCAGGTCCATCATGGGGTCATGGTGGAGTAGACACCTATGAGAGCCATTTGGGCATTGGCCCACTTTCACAAAGGGTCCCAAATTTGAGATTCTAGTGTTATCACCCAATGGTACAGAAACTCAGACAGAATGGAGAGAACATATTCACCATAAATTACATGCTGCCAAGAGTCCACCCTGAATTAATGCTTTATAATTCCTGTACTGATCTTTTGAGTAGAACAATTGTATTGCATGGTATTTTTGTTGTTGTAAGCATACATTTATAAAATATACACATTTTAAATCTATTATATTATCTATGTGTTAGCCTATCTTTATGTGTTGGTATACTTCATACTACAAAGAGTGGCAATGAGCTGGCCATCTTTGAACCCCTATGAGGCCCTAAAACTCTTGCTCATGGCAGGGAATGGGAACTGCATGGCTGAGTGTCTGTGGGAGGCTGGTGGAGCCCCACCCTCTGCATACTCTTACAATGTGTCAAGGGCCTCTGGCCTGCTTCTTTCATATCAATGTCCTTCATTATCCTTTAGCAATGTGAAGCTGGAATGCAGCAGCCATCTTAGGAAGACGTCTAATAGCCATTGGCCCCATCCAGAACATCCGAAAACTTCCTAGGGATTCTGAGGAGACATACCTTTGTAAGATCTTTTGAAGGACTTTGGAGACACCTAAAGGTCAAAGAATCACCCTATCCCAATCTAACTTATAATAAATTCTTTTAAAGTTACCTTGAGGCAGTGACTAGATGCTTGTGTGTCTCTTCTGTGTAGTAGTACATTCCTGATCTCTGTTCAACAGGGAACTGACTAAGAGACTCTCAGACTCTCAAATCTTGGTGAAATTTTTTTTCACCAGTAGTCCTTCTAGGAAAAAAAAAATTTCTTTACTGACTTCTAAGATGGCAGGTGGACACCAGGACCTAGGATTCCCCTGAAATACTTGCTCTATCTCAGAATTCCTAATGAAGTTCCTCCTGAAGGTCCAAAGGAGCTTCCTAACTGTTAATTCAGGAGCTTTGGTGATTGAACAGATTTTTCACATCTGGACACTCAGGCAGGGGTTGTTCATCCAGTCAGAGGACCTTGAAATGATAATGGCTTTAGATGTGGTTGCATCTTTCTGTAGCAAAACAAAGCTGTTTTAACTGACTGGTGGCTGGTGGGAAGGCATAGAGGAGCCAAGTAAACACAGGTACTTTTGGGTCAAAAAGACTGATAGCACCAATTAAATGGATCCCAGAAAAGAATGAGAGTTTCTAGAGTTTGAGATAAAAAACAATCTGCCTCTGTTGAAAAACTTGACACCAAAGTGGAATCTTGAAGCTTTTACAGAGGAAGAAAGGGGATGTTTAGGTACTTCATGGAGAGAACAAGTCATGCCAAACTGTTCTGGGTTGGTGATGAGGTTTCAATGCCTCCAGAGAAATCAGGAAGTGGTATATGGTTATAACTAGATCAGGGATTCGGGAAAGTGTGGGATCCACAGGACATGCTTTCCTGGCTGGGGGCATCCGAGAACATTTTAAAGTTCTGAAGCTCTCTGATGTGTTCTAGTGCTCTTAGAGTCTAAAGAAGAGAAAATCAGAAATTTTGGCTATACTACAAAGCAATAGGGGACTCGTTTTATTGCTCCTAAATATTTTCTTTGTCTTTCTTTCATCTTTTGTTCACCATTTTTCTACCCCAAATTTAGCTTTCATTATTTGCTTAGTCCCTGCTAATGCATTCTCTAAAGTCATGTCCAAAAACAGTGGTTAAAAAAGACACTCAAAGCCTTCTTTCTTCATCCTTTGTGACCAAAAAGTGCATCTGAGAAACTGCTTAACTTTCTGAAAGAGAGGAAAATCAGATAGGAGGTTTATTAGAGATGGCCTAGTCTCAAGAAACTAAGTCCTGGAAACTGGACACGTGATTGCATATGCAAAACTGAGACAAGAACCCAGACGTTCTGAATCCCAAGCCATTGTTCTTTGTTTTGGAAGATGCTGTTTCCACTTTGTGATGAATATTGCATTTTGTGGCTCCAAATATCTCACCATGAGTCTCTTCCTCTTGAGGCTTTAGTTGAATTAGTTTACACAAATATTTGATCTGGAAACTTTTCTCTCCTTCTAGCCTGGTACTGGCTTGAATATTTTGAAAAACAAGTCCTATTATCTTAAGGAAAAATTTGATTGATTCATCCTCAAATATGTATTTTTGTCTTTTCTAGCCCAACATATTATTTCTCTTATTATACTTATCATCAGAAAATCTGGAAGATTCAGTAACCATCAGAAATCTGAAATACAAGGCACACTTCATGAAGAAAGAGGCCAACAGCAGTTTTCCTCTATTGCGTTTAACTTTCCTTTTTTTTTGTAGAATTACTTTATTGTGGTATGACTGACATACAAAAACCTGTATGTGTTTCATGTATAAACCTTGATGAAGATAGAGATGAATACATACTCATGAAACCATCAACACAACCTATGCCATAAACATATTCATCACCTCCAAAAGTTTTGTCTGCTCTGTTTATTATTATTATTGTGTGTATATATATGTGTGTTTGATAAGATCATTTAACATAAGATCTGCCATCTTTCTTTCCAAATTAGCAGGAGTACTGCCTCTGATGCTGCTGAGGCACTTTGAAAATAATTATTTAGAAATCTGTTTGGATGCCATGCAACTAGACACCAGCAAAATGTCAGAATGGGACTTTCTACCATTTATCCTCAGAGAAACATCAATTTAAACAACTATCTGTGCACAAAAATACTTTCACAAGAACTAAGGATACCAGGTGAAAGATAACAGAATCTTTGTATAGCAGAGAAATAAGAAAAGATGAATTGAAGAGCATAGGAAGAACAAGTTTACATTACCTGTGTCACCCCACCCACAGGCAGGGGACCAGGTACCAGAGCAGCAGAGCTCACAGAGAGGCAAGCTTTGTGTTGAAGAAGAAAAGGGAAGTGGGCACTGAACTTTGGTTTGGACCAAAACACAGAGCCTGCTTCAGTGAAATACAGTAATAGGTATGCCCCTATGGCCCCACACTCCAGGCTGGTACCTGCAGACTGAGCCAAACCAGATCTCACAGGACAGGCTCCATGCTTGCCTGGTGGACTTGGTTTCTGGGTATATCTTAATGCCAGATCTACCCCAGTGCCCTAGGTGTCAGGTGGTCCCTAGGACCAGGCCAGCCCCAGTGGCTTCATGCACCAGACTGCTCCCAGGATCATGCTGGCCTCCAAAATTCAAGGTTTCAGACCAGCCCCAGAACAAGGCTGGCCCCTGCAACTTTAGTCACCAGGCCAGTGTCCATAGATCCAACCTCCAGGATGACCCCTGTGGGTACAGACTCTAGGACTGCCTAGCACCAGGCTAGCACCTGTGGTCACAGACTCCAAGTCCACCCTAGGTGCCAGACTAGCCCAAAACTAAGTTGGCTCACAAAAATCCAGGATTCAGGCCAACCCCAGTTCCAGGTTGGCAGCCCTAGCCTTATCCCTTAGCTAGGTATCTGGAAAGCATCTGCAGACCCAGGCTCCAGGCCTACCTAGGGCTAGGCCAGTTTCTGCCACCCTACTCTCCAGGGCCAGTTCCTATGGTCACATCCTCCAGCAGACCCAGGGTCCAGGCTTATCACAGTTGACTCCAGTATTGGGCTAGTGCCCACAAACCCAGTATCTAGAACAGTTTCTGTGGACCTCGGTTCCAGAGCAGTTCCTACAGTCCTAGGACCCAGGCAAGCCTTTGTGGACCTAGTCTCCATGTCAGCCCTGAAGACCTAGGTTTTAGGCCAGAACTCACACCCAACCTCCAGGCCATTCCCCAGCTTCAAGGCCAGCCTCTGTGGCTACAGGCACCAGTCTACAACCTACGGTCTCAGGCTCTAGACTGGCCCCACCCCATCCCAGCCCTAGGCCAGCTTCAGGCTTCAGGCTGGTTTTTGTGACCCAGGATCCAATAAACCCAGGGCCCAGCTGTGTTCTAGCAAACCCAGTGTACAGGCTGAATTGAGTAGATCCTGATGCTAGGCTGGCCTTCATGGACCAAGGCTCTAGGACCATCTCTGAAGACTCAGGCTCGAGGTCATCCCCCATCTACCAATATCCTAGGTCCATTTCTCCAGATGCAGGCTCTAATCCTGCAACAGTTCCAGGCCAGTCCCCATGGACTCAGATTCCAGGCTTATCCCAGTAGACCCAGACACTAGACCCATTCCAGAACCTAGCTAGCACCTGCAGACACAGGATCAATGCCCACATCAGAGCTGTGTCAGCCCCTGTGGACTCATGCTTCAGTCCAGCCCCTATTGGTACAGACTGCGTGCCTGCCCTTATAGACATAGGCTTTATGTTCATCCCCACATACCCAATGAAAATATCCACCTGGTGGATCCAGGATTTAGGCCCAACTCTACAGACCCAGGAACCAAGCCTACCACCTGCTGACACAGGCACCAGGCTAGCCTGCCTGAAGACTTCAGCAACAAGTTCACCTGCAGACCACAACAGACAACCTACCAAGAATTGCTGGATGACTAGGAAAGGGTTTTTCCAGACAAAGCCAGTATACAAAGACTAGAATAACTTTCCTGTTTTTCAAATGTGCAGACACCAATGCACAGCCTAAATATCAGGAACTATCAGAGAAAAATGATACCACCATAGGAAAAAAAAAAAGAATAACCAATAGCTGACCCTAAAGAAATAAAGGCTGATGAACTTTCTGATAATGAATCTAAAATAATTGTCTTTAAAATACACAGTGAGCTTCAAGAAAACACAGATAGATGACTAAAAAGAATCAGAGAAATAATACATGAACAAAATAGAAAGTTCAACAAAGAGAAATCATAAAAAAGAAATGCTGGACATAAAGGACACAATGGTTGAACTGAAAATTTCATAGAGTTCTTTGAAAGCAGATTTGATCGAGTAGAATAAAGAATCAATGAGCTCAAGACAGATCATTTGAAATTACTGAGTCAGAGACGCAAAAGGAGAAAAATGAGACAAAGTGAAGAAATCATATGGTAATTATGGAGTATCAGTAAGAGATACAATGTACACATTATATGTGTCCCAGAAAGAAAAGAGAAACAGATAAGAAGAGAAAGCTTATCTGATGAAATAATAGGAGAATACTTTCCAAGTCTGGGGAAAGAGAAATATATAGGTATAGGAATGTTAAAAGTGTTTGATAAGATTCAATCCCATCAAGAGTACAAGCTATATTTTAATTAAACTATCAAAAATCAAAGGGAAGGAAGATTCTGAAAACAAAAGGAGAAAAGAAGCAAATAACATATAAGAGAGTTCCAATAAGGCTAACAGCAGATTTATAAGCAGAAACTTATAGGCTAAAAGCGTGGAATGATATATTCAATGTTCTATAGAAAAACAGTATCAACCAAAAATACTGTGCCCAGGAAAATCTGTTTCTTTTTTTTTGTTTGTTTGCTTTGCAAATAATGGAGAGATTAAAAACTTTGCCAGACAAACAAAAATTGAGAGAGTTTATCATCTTCAGAGCTGTCTTACAGGAAATGCTAGAGAACAAATGTTAGGACACAAAGCATGTCATAATAAATTTAAGAAGACTGAAATCATATTATTTATCATTCCAGATAACAATGGTATGAAACTAGAAATTAATAACAGGATACATTTTAGAAAATTCACAAATACATGAAAATTAAACAGCATGCTTCTGAACAACAGATGAATTAAAGAGGAAATTAAAATTTATGTTGAGACCAGCAAAAATGGAAACTCAACCTACCAAAACTTGTAAGATGCTTCAAAACATTTACATCAAAAAAGAAGAAAGATCTTAAACAACCAAATGTTACACTTCAAGGAACTATAAAAAGAACAAACTAAGCCCATAGTTAATAGGATCAAGGAAAAAATAAAGATCAGAGCAGTTAAATTAAATAGAAACTATAAAAACATTAAAGAAAAACCCTGAAATTTGATCTTTTGAAAAGGTAAAGAAGATTGACAAACCGTTATCAAGACTAGGGGAAAAAAAAGAAAAAAAGTTAAAAATAAAATAATAAATAAAAAGGAGACATTACAACTTATATCACAAAGGATCAGAAGAGACTGTTATGACCAATTATATGCCAACAAATTGGATAATCTAGAATAAATGGGTAAATTCCTAGATGCATAAAACCCACCAAGATGAAGAAATTGAAAATCTAAACAAACCAATAATGAGTAAGGATATTAAATTAGTAAAAAAAAATTCCATCAAAGAGAAGCCCAGGACCTTATGGCTTCACTGCTGAATTCTACCAAACGTTTAAAGAAGAACTAATGTCAATCTTTCTAAAACCCTTCCAAAAAATCAAAGAAGAGGGAATACATTCAAAGTTATCTTACAAAGCTAGCATAACCCTGATAACAAAGATAAGGACACTTCAACAAATGAAAATAATAGGCAATAGCACTGATGAACATAGGTGCATCAATAAAATATTAATACAAGCAAACTAATCTCAACAGCATGTCAAAAAGGTCATTAATCTTGATACAGTGGGCTTTAAAATAGGGATGCAAAGATAGTTCAAAGTACAGATGTATAAATGTGAAATCCCACATTAATAGAATAAAAAACAAAATCCAATGATCACTTGATAGATGCAGAAAAAGCATTTGATAAAGTTCACCATGATTTCCTGATTACAAACTCTCAACAAATGAGGTATAGAAGGAATGTAGCTCATACAATAAAGACAATATATGATAAACCCACAGCTAACATTACACTTAATGGTGAAAAGTGAAAAACATTTTTCTAAGATTAAGGACAAGGCAAGGATGCTCACCCTCATGACTTCTATTCAATGCATTAATGGAAGTTCTACTCAGAGCAATTAGGCAAGAGAAAAAAATAAAAAGCATCCAAATTGGAAAGGAAGTAGCTAAATATGTCCCTGTTTGCATATAGCATGGTCCTATATATAAAACATCCTAAAGACTGCAGCAAACTAGGTTAAAAGTAGTAAGCGATTCAGTAATGTGGCAAGATACAAAATGAACATACACAAATCAGTAGTGATTCTATACACTAACAGTGAAAGGCCTGACAAAGAAAATAATCCTGTTTGCATAGATACAAAATATAAATACTTAGGAGTAAAGTTAAACAAGGTGGTAAAATACTTATATAGTGGAAATTATTAAACATAAATGAAAGAAGTGAAGAAAACACAAATAAATACAAAAATATTCTTTATTTACAGATTGGGAGAATTAATACTGTCAAAACGACAATAATGGCCAAAGTGATTTACAGATTCAATGCAATTCCTATCTAAATACCAATGACATTCTTCAAAGAAATATAAAACACCAAAAAAGTATGTGTAATCACAAAAGATCCCTAAGAACAAAATCAATCATAAGCAACAAGAACAAAGCTGCAGATATCACACTACCTAACTTCAAAATATACTATAAAGCAATAGTAATGAAAACAGGATGGTACTAGCATAAAAACAGAAACATGGAGTAATGGAACAGAATAGAACATACAGAAATGAATCCATGCATTTAAGGTGATTGATTTTTGACAAAGTTGCCAAGAACACATGAATGAGGAGTGAAGAGCCTCTTTAATAAATGCTGTTGAAAAAACTGCATATCCACATTTGGAAAATTGAAATTAGACTTTATCTCACACCATGTATAAAAATCAACCAAAAATGATTTAAGGACTTAAATGTAGGACCTGAGATTGCAAAACCACTAGAAAAAAAACACAGGAGAAAAGCTTCCTGATATTAGTTGAGGCAACGATTTTTGGATGGAATTCCTAAAGCACAGATAACGAATGCCAAAATAGACAAATGGGATTACATCAAACTAGAATAGTTTCTATACAGCAAAGGAAACAATCAACAGGAAGAAGAGGCAACCTATGGAATGGAAGAAAATCTTTGCAAACCATACATCTGAAAAGAGGTTAATATTTAAAATAATAAGAAACATAATAGCAAGAAAACAAATAATCTGAATTAAAAATGGGCAAAGACCCTGAATAGATCTCTCTCTCTCTGAGTTGTTTTTTTTTTTCTTTTTACTAGTTTATAATAGTCTTAAAAACTCTATCACATCCATAAGCCACACAGGTGAGAGGATGAGAGAGAGAGAGAATGTATGCTACAATATGTGGACACAGTGGGGAATCCAGGTATTCCCTAGGGTAGTGTGGAATGGAGGCAGGGAGTGTGAATAGGAGGCTGTAGCTTGGATCCTTATTGATGGATGGGGGTAGGCTACCAGAGGAGAGAGGGACTCAAGTTGAACTAGGAAATAGAGAACATCTCACACCAAAGACAGTGGCAGTTGGGGGCCAGGGGGATTGCAGTACATTTTCCCCACAGACTACAGGTGTGAGTGAGAGCTTCAGAGACTTTCACCCCTACACAGGAAGAAATGGGTTAGAGGTTTTTGACTTAAAGCTCCCAAACTGGTATCTTGTCCAATTTCCTAAAATGGCAGCTCACCATTCAGGGAGAGGTACTGAGAAGGAAAGTATAGCAAGAATATCTGGTTTGGAGATCAAATGAGGGATAAGGGAAAACAGTGGTGCTCTCTAAATCTGACTCAGAAAAGCAAGAATTGGAAGAGGACCTTGGGTGAAATGGTGGCCAACACTTTGGGAAATGACATTGCATCAGAAGCTGTAGGTATTCCTGAGGACTCAGGAAACGGAAGTTCACATTAGGCAGGAAAACAACCAAGAACAATAAATTAGGACTTCATGTTGCTGTAATCTGGCATAATACAAATCAGGTAATTTTTTTTTTCCTTTTTAAATATAAGGCAACTTGTCAACACAAAATTTAAAAGCTGGTCTTCAGCCACATTGCTTCAGATCACTAGAGAATTCTTGGCTAAAGAGTAGTGGATAGTAAATAAAACTCAACATCTTAAGAACTATCAGCTCATATTGCCCAGAGACAAGTGGAAAGGGAAGGGCTTATTTGATCCAATAATGTTTTTTTTTAAAAAAAGCCCAATTCTTCATCTTTAACAGAAGAAAGGTGTAAAAATTTATAACAAAGCATTATCTAAATTTAAAGTTACAGAAAAGTGTTTAATTTCTAGCTAACTTATCATCAGTTGGGAGTGAGACCATTGGAAATGGAGTGGATAAAGCGGTTCCCTAAGAATAAACACGGGGCAAGAGGGGCTGTTTCCAAAGTTGGCTCATCTCCAGTTGTTAGAACCATGCTCATTAGGAAAAGGAAGCACTCAAGGAACTTAAAGCTTTGTGGAGTTTTTTTCCCCTGCTTTCTTCTTTAAACTGAGGGGCTGCACTTGAAGGTTCTTGTGGAGCCACTCACACACAATGCTACTCAAACCCACACTACATTCACACAGACACATGACATTAAAATTTATACTGTAGAGCAATATTTTTATCCAGTGAAGAGAAAACAAGTGCATTTTAAATGTTTTCTTTCTTTGTGTGTTTTTAAGCCCAAACTCCAACGTGATCCATCATTCCTTGCCTACCTAATTCCTCAAGTAAGGTATTTTTTGTTTGTTTGTTTTGCTTTTTTTGTTGTTGTTTTTGTTTTTTGGAGGGGAAAAGAGTAGGGAATGAGGGTAGCAGGTAAGTCAGGACAGAGGCAACAGTGAGAAAGGCATCTTGGTTATGCTGAATGGTCACTGCACTTATCTAGATTTGGAAAGGGGAGTCTGGAGTCAAGATGCAAATACAAAGACAGATTTTAGAGCAAGGAAAAAAATTGGAAGGAAATTAAAAGTGCTAGTCCAGTGACAACATGAATGATGAAAGAGCAAAATGGCCTTATTACTGTTTTGGAGAAACAGCAATAAGACATCAACACAACCTGGGGTAGTGGTTCACGCGTGTGTCCTGGAAAGGAGGTGAAGTTCACTCTGTAGCAATTGTGGTAAGGGTTCAGCTCTGGGCTCCACAAGCATGGGGCAGCTCAGCCCACTCACCCCACCCCAGGGGGATGAGTCAGAAGGATCAGAAAAGGCTTCTCCAGGTCTAGGCAGTGGGAGGAGGAGAAGGCTGCTCCAGGTCCCAGAATCACCCAGGGAAGTTCTCTGTGGTATATGAACACCCCTCCCGAGCCAGCTGCTGCTAGCTCCCCACCACCATCCCTAATAGACATTTCTCAAAAGAAGACATAAAAATAATTAATGGGTTTTTTTCTTAATGCTCAACAGTACTCATTATCAAGAAAAGGCAAATTAAAATCACAATATCACCTCACACCTTTTAGAATTGCTATTATCAAGAAGATGAAAGATAACAACTGTTGGAGAGGCTGTGAGGAGATGAGAACCCTTGTGCACCATTGGTGGGAATGTAAATTAGTGTAGCCTTATGCAAAACAGTACAGAGATTCCTCAAAAAGCTAAAAATAGATCTATCATATGATCCAGCAATCCCTACTGCATACATGTTTAAAGGAAATTAAATCAGTACAGGCACATCTCATTTTACTGCACTTCACTTTATCAAACTTCACAGGTACTGTAGTTTTACAAATATAAAGTTTGTGTCAACCCTGCATCAAGCTAGTCTACTGGCACCATTTTTCCAACAAATGTGCTCTCTTCCTGTCTGTATTACATTTTAGTCATTCCCATGATATTCAGACTTTTTCTATGTTATTGTATCTGTTAAGGTGATCTGTGATCAGTGATTTTTGATGGTGCTATTTTAGCTGTTCTGGAGCACCACAAACTGCACCCATATAAGACAGCAAACTTAATTGATAACTCTTGTGTGTATTCTGACTGCCTCACTGACTGACCGTTCCCAGACTCTCTTCCTCTCCTCTAGCCTCACTATTTCCTGAGAAACAACAACATTTAAACTACGCCAGTTATAAACCATACAATGATCTATAAGTATTCAAGTGAAGGGAAGAGTCACGAGTCTTTCATTTTAAACAAAAAGTGAAAAATGATTAAGCATAGTGAAGAAGGCAGGTCAAAATCCAAGACAGTCCAAAAACTAGGTCTTTTGCACCAAACAGTTAGCCAAGTTGTGAATGCAAGGAAAAATCTTTGAAGGAAATTAAAAGTGCTAATCCAGTGAACACATCAATGATAAGAAAGCAAAATGGCCTTATTGCTGTTTTGGAGCAAGTTTTAGTGCTCTGGATAGAAAATTAAACTAGCCACAACATTCATAAACCAAAGCTTAATCCCAAGCAAGACTCTAAATCTTTTTAAGTTATTTGAAAATAACTAAGAGAGGTGAGGAAGATGCAGAAAAAAAGTTGAAAGCTAGCAGAGGTTGGTTCATGAGGTTTAAGGAAAGAAGCCATTTTCTTTTTCTTTCTTTTTTTTTTTTTTCTTTTAGACAGACTTTCACTCTGTTGCTCAGGCTGGAATGCAGTGGTGCAGCGATCAGGGCTTACTGCAGCCTGTGCCTCCTAGGCTCAAGCGATTCTCCTCCCTCAGCCTCCTGAGTCGCTGGGATTACAGGCACCCACTAACACACCTGGCTGATTTTTTTTTTATTTTTATTTTTTGTAGAGACAGGGTTTCACCATGTTGGTCAGGCTGGTCTCAAACTCCTGATCTCAGGCCGTTCACCAAACTCAGCCTCCCAAAGAACTGGGATTACAGGCATGAGCCACTGCACCTGGCCCATTTTCATAACATAAAAGTGCAAAGGGAAACAGCAAGTGCCGATGTAGAAATTGTAAAAGGTTATCCAGAAGATCTAGCTAAGATAATTGTTGAAGGTGGCTACACCAAATAACAAATTCCCCGTGTAGATGACACAGGTTTCTATTGGAAGAAGATGCCATCAAGGACTTTCAGAGCTAGAAAGCGGAAGATAATGCCTAACTTCAAACCTGCAAAGGACAGGCTGACTTTCTCATTAGAGTTTATGCAGCTGGTAGCTTTAAGTTGAAGCCAATGCTCACTTACCATTCCAAAAATCCTGGGGTCCTTAAGAATTATGCTAAATATAGTTTGCCTATTCTCTATAAATGGAAGAACAAAGCCTAGATTACAGCACCATCTATTTACAGCATGGTTTACTGAATATTTTAAGCCTGCAATTGAGACCTAATGCTCAGGAAAAATATATTCTTATAAAAATATTACTGCTCATTGACAAAGCACTTATTCATTCAAGAGGTACAGCTCCAATGGAGATGTACAAGGACATTAATTTTTTTTCATGTTTGCTAACATACATCCATTCTGCAGCTCATAGATCAAGGAGTAATTTCAACTTTACAAGTCTTATTATTTATAATTCTCTAAGGCTATAGCTGCAATACATTGTGATTTCTCTGATGGATCAGGGCAAAGTAAATTGAAAATCTCTTGGAAGGACTTTCCATTCCATATGCCATTAAAAACATTCATGATTCATGCGAGGAGATCAAGCTATCAACATCAACAGGAATTTGGAAGAAGGTGATTCCAATCCTTGCAGATAACTTTGAAGCTTTCAAGATTTAAATGGAGGAAGTAACTGCAGATGTGGTGGAAATAACAAGAGAACTAAAATTAGAAGTAGAACCTGAAGTTCTGACTGAATTGCTACAATCTCATGCTAAAACCTGAGTGGATAAGAAATTGCTTCTCATGGATAAGCAAAGAAAGTGACCTCTTTAAATAGAAACTACTCCTGGTGAAGATTTTGTGAACATTGCTGAAATGATAACAAAGGATTTCTAATGTTATGTAAATCTATTTCATAAAGCTGTAGCGAGAGTTAAAAGGATTGATTCCAATTTTGAATGAAGTTTTACTGTGGGTAAAATGCTACCAAATAGCATTACATACTACAGACAAATCTTTTCTGAAAGGAAGAGTTAATCAATGTAGCAAGCTTATTTGTTGTCTTATTTTAAGAAATTGCCTTAGCTACCTTAATTTTCAGCAAGTCCTACCCAGTTCAGCAGCCATCAACCCTGAAATAAGACCTTGCACCAGCAAAAAAGATTACAACTCTTTGAAAGCTCAGATTATCCTTAGCATTTTTTAGCAATAAATTATTTTAAAATTAAGATAGGTACTTTTTAAAGACATAATGCAATTGGACACCTGATAGACTACAGTATAGTGTGAACATAACTTTTATATGCACTGGGAAACCATAAACTTCATGTGACTTGCTTTACTGAAATATTTGCTTTATTGCAGTGTTCTGGAACTAAACCCTCCAAATCTCTGAGGCAGGCCTGTATGTTAAACAGATATCTGTACTTCTATGTACATTGTAGAATTATTCACAATAGGCAAGACATAGAATCAATCTAAGTGTCTATCAATAGATTAATGAACATTAAAAATGTGGTATATATGCACAATAGAATACTACTCAGCTTTTTAAAAGAAGGAAATTCGGTCATTCAAAACCACATAGATGAACTTGGAGTACATTATGTTAAGTAAAATAAACCAGGCACAGAAAGACAAATATCACATTATCTAACTTATATGTGAAATCTGAAAAAGTTAAATTCATAGAAGCAGAGAGTATAATGGCGGTTACCAGACATTGGAGGAGGTGGTAGGGACTGGAGAGATGGTCACAGGATACAAAATTTCAGTTAGATGGTAGGAGCAGTCCAATAAATCAATTGTACAACATGGTGACTATACTTAAATATACTATTTTATGAAAATTGTTATAAGAATACATTTTAAGTGTTCTCACCAAAACCTTAAAAGTATATAAGATAGTGCATATATTAGTTAGCTCTACTGTGCCATTTTACAATGTATACATACTTTAAAAAATCATGTTGTACTCAATAAACATATACAATTTTCATTTGTAAATAGTTAATAATTAGAAAACATATTCACTAAGAAAAAACAAGGAAATAGCTTTGTTTCACAGTCTCAGTTTTGAAAACCAAAAATTAAATATTCGTTTCTTTTTCTCCTGGCCGTGATTTTCTAAAAGGTGTCAGAGCCCACCCAAACATATGATACTGCCAGTTGATACTACAGTCATCCCTCAGTATCCTGGAGGAATTGGTTCCAGGACCCCCAATGATACTAAAATCCACTCATGCTCAAGTTCTGCGATTGGCTCTGTGGAACCTGCAGATAGGAAAAGTCAGCCTTCTGTGTACACAGGTTTTGAATCCTGCAAATACTGTATTTTCAATCTGTATTTGGTTGCAGATGTGGAACCTACCAATATGGAGGATTGACTGTTTTTATTGAAAAAGATCCAACCATAAGTGGATCCATGCAGTTCACACCTATGTTGTTCAAGGGTCGATTGTATTTGTCAGGATATTTAATAATTATAAATATTCATATAGCCCCAAATCCTTCAAACAATCTTGGGGTCAGTATAATTGTCTATACTTTATAGATAAAGGAACCGTTACTTAGATGAATTCATCTAAAGTCACACAGGTGACTAAATGGCAGAGGTAAAACTATGTTTGAATAAATGACTAAATGATTCTTGATTACATGTACAAATCAAAGAAACACAAAATAAATGAATACCAAATGTATTGCTATGATATAGAGATACTTTACTCATTAGTATTGTTGGTTACAAGCACTTCTCTGGCTGACTTAGGCAAAAAAGAATTCATTATTGAGGAAAGACCTTAGCACTCAGCTTGGGAACAGAGAGCAACTGTTAAGGACTATATTGTGTTCCCTCAAAATTCACATGTTGAAGGCTTAACCCCCAAGGTGACTGTATTTGGAGACAGAGCCTTTAGGGAAGTAGTTAACGATTAAAGAGACTTCTAGATCAACAAGGAAACTGGCAGATAATATGGTCTCAAATAGCTGATGGCAATTAGAAGAAGAATATTTGTCTGTACATCTCACTTGAGAGCTCTTGGCAAAGGTTCTGTGGCCTTAATCTTGGATCGGCTATTTTCATTTCAGGTAATTTTGAGCAAGCTATTTACCCCATCTCTATCTCAATTTCCTGCTCCATAAAATGTGGATAATAGTAATGATTACCTCATAGAGTTGTTGCAAGGACCAAATGAAACAATATACTAAGAAGTTTGAATGTACCTGGCATATTGTTAATTTCTCAATAAATGTAGGTCATTGTTATTCAAAACCTATAGTCAGGCAATTTGGAAACATCACTGAATTTCTCTTAGTTACATTCTCAGTGTCCTTTAATTGAATGTCCATAGCAGCTTTAAAAGACTTTCCTGGTAATAGCAAATTCTTCTTCCTGAAGTATGAGGAAAAACAGGAGATGGGGCTGGGCATCTGATAGCCCCTACTGCAGAATTTTTTATTGAGATCATACGATCTCATGGAAAGAGGGTTAAGGGAACTGAGTTTAGAAGGAGTGAGCCTGTGAAAGTTCTCTCAAAAGTAAGCACATTCATAAATATAGTCATTTGGTTTTACAGTCATGAAAATATCTTAATAAAGAATTTAAGCAAATTATCAGCTACCAATTTACATATTATTTCCATTCAAAGAATTAAAATTATTGATGCTTCTAGTGGATCAATCCAGAAACTTAGATGTCAGCCTTCTCACTCTTTCTCAATCAATGACCAAATTCTGCAAACTCTACCTTTGAATTATCTCAAATCTATGGATCTCTTCTCATCTCAATAGGCTATTATGCTAGCTCAGGTGGCAATCATCCCTTGTGTGTATCCCACTAACAGACATCCTCCTCCCAACCATGTTTTTCCAGTCCTAACTTTCCAGTGGCTTGCCATCTCCCCTGCGATGATTTAGAAACTCTTTAACACTACTTACGAATCTTTTCCCACCTGTCACCCACTTATTTCTGTAGTTCTACAGAAGTGAGGAAGATACACCCAGGAACCATATAATAGTAATTATGTCTCTCAGATGTCTGGAGTTTCTGGCAGTGTCCAAATATTATGTAATACAATTCTTTGGAAGAAGGCCAACTCAATTGTCTATCTTTTTTTGTTTTTTTTAATTCTTTTTAATATTTAATTTTTGTGGGTACAGAGTAGGTGCATATACTGATGCAAAAATCCTCAACAAAATACCAGCAAACCAAATTCAACAATACATTAGAAAGATTATTCATCATGACCAACTGGGATGTATCCCTAGGATGCAAGGATAGTTCAAAATATGCAAATTAATCAATGCGATACACCATATCAACAGAATGAAAGATAAAATCCATATAATCATCTCAATGGATGCTAAAAAGAGTAGTGTCCAGCCCCACAGGGTCTGTGGGTTTTTCTCCCCATGTGCAGAGATGAGAGATCATAGAAATAAAGACACAAGACAAAGAGATAAAAGAAAAGACAACTGGGCCTGGGGACCACTACCACCAAGACGTGGAGACCGGTAGTGGCCCCAAATGCCTGGCTGCATTGTTATTTATTGGATACAAGGCAAAAGGGGCAGGGTAAAGAGTGTGAGTCATCTCCAATGATTGATAAGGTCATGTGAGTCACATACATGTCCACCAGACGGGGGCCGGTCCCTGTTTGGCAGCCAAGGCAGAGAGAGAAGACAGCTTATGCCATTATTTATTCTATGCTCTTTTCAGAAAGATCAAAGCCTTTAATACTTTCACTAATTTTGCTACTGCTATCTAGAGAGCAGAGCCAGGTGCCCAGAGTGAAACATGAAAGTGAAACAGGAGCATGACCGCTGAAGCACAGCATCACAGGGAGATGGTTAGGCCTCCGGATAACTGCGGGTGGGCCTGACTGATGTCAGGCCCTCCACAAGAGTGGTGGAGCAAAGTCTTCTCTAAACTCCCCCGGGGAAATGGAGACTCCCTTTCCTGGTCTGCTAATTAGCGGGTGCTTTTCCTTGGCACTGATGCTACTGCTAGACCATGTCCACTTGGTAATGGGAGTCTTCCCAGATGCTGGCATTACTGCTAGACCAAGGAGCCATCTAGTGGCCCTGTCTGGGCATGACAGAGGGCTCACACTCTTGTCTTCTGGTCACTTCTCACCATGCTCCTTCAGCTCCTATCTCTGTATGGCCTGGTTTTTCCTAGGTTATGATTGTGGAGTGAAGATTATTATAATATTGGAATAAAGAGTAATTGCTACAAATTAATGATTAATGATATTCATAAATAATCATATCTATGCTCTATATCTAGTATAACTCTTGTTATTTTATATATTTATCACACTGGAACAGCTTGTGCCCTCGCTCTCTTGCCTCAGGTCTCTTGCCACCCACAAAAAAGCATTTGATAAGATTCAACATCCCTTCATAATAAAACCTCTGAACAAACTGGGAATAGAAGAAACATACCTCAACAAGATAAAAACTATATATGACAGACCTACAGCTAGTATTACACTGAATGGGGAAAAGATGAAAGCCTTTTTTCCAATATCTGGAACACAACAAAAATGCCCACTTTTACCAGGGTTTCCTAGTATTTTGATGAGGATTTTTACATCAATATTCATCAGAGATATTGGACTGTAGTTTTCTGTGTTTTGATGTGTCTTCAGTTTTGGTATCAGGATAATATTTGCCTCATAGAATGACTTTGGAAGTATTCCCTTCTGTATTTTTTTTCACTGTTTCCCGTTTTTCTATTGGAATTGTTTATCTTTTTAAAATTATACTTTAAGTTCTGGGATACATGTGCTGAACGTGCAGCTTTGTTCCATAGGTAAAAGCAAGGTGTGGTAGTTTGCTGCACCCATCAACCTGTCATCTACATTAGGTATTTCTCCTAATACTATCCCTCCCCCAGGCCTCACCTGCCAGCAGGCTCCAGTGTATGATGTTCCCCTCCCTTTGTCCATGTGTTTTCGTTGTTCAACTCCCACTTATGAGTGAGAACATGCGGTGTTTGGTTTTCTGTTCTTGTGTTAGTTTGCTGCCTTCTCCTGCATTTTTCAGAACAGTTTGAGTAGGATTGATATTCTTCTTTAAATGTTTGGTAGAATTCAGCAGTGAAGCTATCAGATCCTGGGCTTTTCTTTACTGAGAGACTTTAGTATAGCTTCAATCTCGTTTCTTGCTATTGGTCTGTTCAGGTTTTGGATTTTGACCTCATTCAATCTTGGTAGATCATATGTGTCTAGAAATTTGTCATTTCTTTTAGGTTTTCCAATTTATTGAAATATGGGCCAGGTGTGGTGGCTCATGCCTGTAATCCTAGCACTTCGGGAGGCCAACGTAGGTGGATTGCCTGAGCTCAGGTGTTTCTAATTAGGATAAAAGTAGTCTATACACCACAGTTACGGCGTTATAATATTCTGTCTTTTTCTGTGTACTTATTATTACCTGTGAGTTTTAAAACTTCTGGTGATTACTTGTTGCTCACTAATGTTCCTTTCTTTCTCAATATTCTGTTCTTTCTTTAGCATTTCTTGTAGGAAAGGCCTGGTATTTATGAAATCCCTCATCTCTTTTCTGGGAAAGTATTCTTCCTTCATGTTTGGAGAATATTTTTGTGAGATATAATATTCTAGGGTAAAAGGTATTTTTCCTTCAGCACTTTAAGTATGTCATGCCACTGTCTCCTAGGTTTCCACTGAAAAATCTGCTGTCAGATGTATTGTATCTCCATTGTATATTATTTATTTCTTTTCTCTTGCTGCTTTTATATTTCTTTCTCCTTGACCTTTGGGAGTTTGATTTTAAATGCCTTGAGATAGTCTTTGGGTTAAATCTGCTTGGTGTTCTACAACTTTCCTGTACTCAGATACTGATATCTTTCTCTGGTATGGGGAAGTTCTCTGTTATTATTTCTTTAAATAAACTTTCTACCCCTACCTCTGTCTCTACCTTCCCTTTAAGGCCAATAATTCTTAGATTTGCCCTTTCAAGGCTGTTTTGTATAACTTGTAGATGTGTTTTGTTGTTTTTTAATTTTTTTATTTTGTATCTTTTGAAAGTGCATTTTTAAATAGCCTGTCTTCAAGCTCACTAATTCTTTTTTCTGCTTTGTTAATTCTGCAAATAAAGGTCTCTGATGGATTCTTCAGTATGACAATTGCATTTTTCAGCTCCAGAATTTCTGATTATTTTTAACTATTTCAATCTCTTTGTTAAATTTATCTGATAGAATTCTGCATTTCTTCTCTGTGTTATCTTAAGTTTCTTTGAGTTTCCTCAACACAGGTATTCTGAATTCTCTGTCTGAAGGGTCACATAACTCCATTTCTCCAGGATTGGTCCCAGGTGACTTATTGAGTGGATTTGATGAGGTCCCGGTTTTCTCAATGATGTAGATGCTAGCAGATGTTCTTCGGTGTCTGAGCACTGAAGAGTTAGGTGTTTTCCCTAGTCTTCACTGTCTGGGCTTATTTTTAGCCATCCTTGTTGGAAAGGCTTTCCAGATATTTGAAAAGACATAGGTATCGTGATTTAAGCTGTCTCTACTTTAGGGAGCATCCCAAGCCCAGTAATACTGTGGTTTTTGAAGACTCATAAAGGTACTGCCTCAATAGTCTTGGAGAAGATATGGGAGAATTCTCTGGATTACCAGACAGAGACTGTTCTGTTTTCTTCCGTTACTCTCTCAAAAAAAAAAAAAGAAAGTCTCTCTCTCTGTTCTGAGCCAACTAAAATTGGGGGTAGAGTGACATAAGCACTCCTGTGGCCACCACCATTATGACTTTGCTAGATCAGGCCTGAGGCCCACACAGCACTGCATCTTGATGAAGTCCTGCTGTAATCACTCCTTGGCTACTGCCTATGTTCGCTCAAGGCTCTGGAACTCTACAGTCAGAAGGTAGCAAAGCCAGCAAGGCCTGTGTCCTTCCCATCAGGGCAGTGAGATTCATCAGGCCCTGAGATACAGATGTGCTGTCCAGAAGTCAGGGACTAGAGTCAAAAATATTAGAGGGCTACCTGGTGTTCTATTATATTGCAGTTGAGCTGACGTTCAAACCACAAGATGAAGTCCTTTCCACTTTTCTCTTTTCTTTCCAAAGACAGAGGAGTCTCACCATATAGTCACCCCTACCCACTGGTTGCCAGACTACCAACCAGTGTTCTCTTAAGGCCTAAGGGCTCTTAAATCAGCTTGTAGTAAAGTCTACCTGGCCTAGGACTCATCTTTCAGGGCAGTGGGCTTCCTTCTGGCCCAGGGAAGGTCCAGAAATGCTGTTCAAGAGCTAAGTCCTGCAATTGGGGATGTCAAGAGCCCACGTGCTGCTCTACCATGCTGGGGCTGTGCTAGCACCTAAGGTGCAAAACAAAGTCTCTTTACTTCTCCTTCCACATTTCCAAAGCAGAAGGAATCTTACTCCAGAGCCGCCACAGCTGGAAATGTGCTGAGTCTCACCTGAAACCTGCTATCCTCAGATGCTCACTCAAGGTCCTCAATATATTCATAGTACCTGGGTTCTGCTATAGGTTATTCAGGGCTCAGGGTATCTTCTAGCAGCTGATGAATGCTGTGAGGACTGGAACCTTTTTTTCATTGCAGAGGGTTCCCTTCCAGCCCAGCCTATGTCTAGAAATGTTGTCTGGGAGCTGGGGCCTGGAACAGGGGCCTCACAACTCTGTTTGGTGCCTTATCCTGTTGTAGCTGAGCTGATATCCAAGATGCAAGACGAAGTTCACCTTACTGTTTCTTTTTCATTCCTCAAGCAGAGGGAAGGAGTCTCTTTAGCTGCTGTGAGCTATAAAGCCTGGGATTAGGGAAGAGGTGATACCAGCTCTCCTTTGACTTACCCAGCTGGTGTCTCAGTATGTCAAGTGTCCCTCCAGTCCACAATTTCTGAGCCTAATTCAGCACTAGGACTCACCTAAGTGTTGCAGTCCTTATGGCTTACACTGCCTTTCAAGTTTACTTGGAAACACAGAGAACTGTAAGCCCTCTGTGGTGAGGTTTTCAGGCACTGAAGTTCTGACTGCTGGGATTGGTGATTCCCCTCAGGTTAGGACTGGTTTAAATGCTCCCTCTGCCTCCATGGGCAGGTGTCAGCTGAGTTTGGTCTAGTTTTCCTTTGTGTCTGACATGACAGCAATGAGTTCAATGCCTCATAATTGCTGTGTTCTTTCTACCCCCGTGCCCAGAGATACACTGTGCACCACACGACAGCTACCGAGGATGGGAGGGATAGGGGTTGGTGATTCAAGACTGTTTTTTTCTATCTCTTCAGTGCCTTTTTCAGGGATATGAAGTCAAAACCAGGTACTATGACTGCTCACTTGATTTTTGGCTCTCATGAAGGCATTTTTTTCTGTGTAGGTGTTAACTTGGTGCCTTGTGGGGTATGGGGAAATGATTAGTGGAGGCTTCTATTCTGCCACTTGCTTTGCTTCTCCTCCCCATTATAAACTATATAAAAAAAATTTAATGGCTCAAGAAATTACTTAAGTAATACTCAATATAGAAAATAATATGTGTTCTCTCAGCTATCCACAGTGTGCTGTCAATTATGGAATAAGAAATATGTATTGACTAGTTGAAATGGACCATTTTTTTAAAAAGGATGATTAGTTTACTGTATAACTCTATAAACTTTGATATAGATTTAACAAATTAATCTTTTACAATTATGAATATGTAAAAATTCTTTGGTAGATTATGTGAACCACTTTTGGTTCAAAAAGTGGAGTAACTAAAACTATAAAACTCAATGCCTTACAGAGCAAGAATGTGCAGATAGTATTAAATTCTCACTGACAATTTTTAATATGTCATTAAAAATGAATATATTTTTATAAAAATGAAGTAGATGATTTAAGTTTGTAAGAAGACATAAACTGCCTAAGGGTAGAGAATCACTCTCTATGGAATCATAGTGTCATTAAAATAATTCGATATTTGGCCTCATATTCCAGACATTGCCACTGGTTAGTTTTGTGTCCTGGGGGAAGACATTTATTTTTTTCTCAGCAACAGCTTCCTTATTTGTGTAAAAATAACTCTGCTTTTCTCATGTTATAAATGATTACAATTTGTGAAGTTTCTTTCACTTCCAGAAAGTGGGTAAATTTTTTTTTAATTACAGATAGTATCTCACCCTGTTCCCCAGGCTGAAGTGCAGTGGTGAAATAGCTTACTGTGATCTCAAATTTCTGGGCTCAAGTAACCTTTCCATCTCAGTCTGCTGAGTAGTTGGGACTATAGACACATGCCACTACATCTGGCTAATTAAAAACCAAAATTTTAAAGACTGGAGTTTTATTAGGTTGCCCTGGCTTGTATCAAATTTTTGCCCTCAAGCGATCTTCCTGCCTCCGCTTCCCAAGTAGCTGGTATTACCGATGTGAGCCACAGCACCCAGTATAAAAATTTTATAACTTATATTTTCCCATGTTTTAATCTCAATGTCTTCAAAATGTAATGTTGATCAGATTCTCTTAGATAGCTTTTTATAACATACAGATTGCCAGGAACTCTGGGAGCCTCTGATTTACCTGATCTGGAATAGTTCTTGTATTGTTAACAAACAAGCCTAATTGATCTTGAAGTAGATGGTGTGAGGAACACACTTTGAAAAACAATTTTTGTCTCTATTCCACTACAAAGCTAATTCCAGTCCCCCTGAAACTTTTCTCCAGTAATTGATTTTCCTTCTTAAACTTGCAATGCCCCTCCCTGTTGCTCCACTTTAGACAACCGGAGGACAAGGTATATGAAACTGAGTTCTCATTATTACAGTAACTTCCTTGAGGCATTCTTGGCTTTTTCCAAGCCACAGATGGTTGAAAGTATTAAGCCAGGTATTTTGCATTGAAATCAAACTTTCCAACTCTTTGTTTGCTCTACTGACATCCTTTAAATAAGGCTGCAGTTGTGCTATTTTTGCCAACAATGGAAAATTGACTTAATATTGTTCTAGAATAGCCTTTCAGCTACAAGAGGTTATATATAAATCAAAAGCTTCTTGAGTAAAACTTCTTAGAATTGTAGAAGCTACTCAATACGGAACATATTCTCAGTCCTCCTCTGGTCCACAAATCCTCTGATTTCTTGTCTATGGACAGAACGTCTGGTTTAATCTACAGGAACCCATAACTTCTTGAAGCTTTATGCTTAACAGTGACAACGTGAGTCAGTTGAATTTTATTGTGTTTCAGTCCATAGAGTGTTAGCTACAGAAACCTTTCCATTGCCATACTGAGAAAGTGCAGCAGGCAGTGTGCCTACAGGTCTGCAAAGAAACTTCAGGTAAGCAGAATTATTTAGAACAGCCTTTTTATCTTGGCAGTTCAATTAATTTGGATTCTTGTTCTAAATCATTTGTATTTGTTAATTTATTTCTTTTCCCCTGCAAACCTTGGAAGGAGCACTCCCCAGGGTCTCAATGTTGAGAATGAATTCTTCAAAACCTTTTAGGTACCTGAAACTGGAAATACTTCAGGAAAAGCCAGTGTGTATCCTTTTGAATTTGTAAAATGTCCAAATGCTTTCCTTGAATTATAAGTTATCAATATGCTTGTACCTTTCTCTGACACCCTCTAGAGATCTCCACAGTAATACTGTTAGCAAAAAAAAAAAAAAAAAAAAAAAAAAAAAAAAAAAAAAAAAAAAAAAAAAAAATGAGCGTTCTCCTTGCCTCCAATCCTGCTTCTAAAAATTATTGGTTTATTTGCATAGAAAAATCTTCCTTCTTCCTTCTGTGTCATGTGGCTAGAATAAAACAATGCTTTTCTGTTGCCCTCTGCCAAATTTCTCTCCATTTATTGAAACATTTGGCACCTGGCATCCTAATTTTTCTCTCCAACAAACTTCTGCTACATCCTATTCACGTCTGTTGTATGTGAAACTCCCATTCCCTTCTTGGCTCCTACTCTGTTGACTTGGAGTTGAAGCCAAGAGCCCTACATCCCAAACTGATCTACCTCTGAATGCCTCTGACATTTTAACCTCTAATAGTCTAATATCTGACCCCAATCTCCTATTTGTAAGTACATTTTTCTTTGTCTATTAACATTGCTATTCTTTGACTTCATCAAGTACTTTCTTCCATTGCTTTTTCTATATTTTCTTACTTTATTGGTCTCCAACATACTTTACTTTATTTCTTCTCTCTCCTAGATGCTAGATTGTGAGTTTCAATCTCTTATTTCTATATACTCAAATGCTTTGTCCCTTATCTTTTTTGCTACACCAGCCCTGAAAAAACCAACCTTGGTTTGTTTTAATTTGTCTTCTCTGCTTCTACTCTCAGGTTGCTGAGCTCAATATATTGTTGAGTAACACTTCCAAATCATAGTGTCCATCTTTACATTATCCTAAGCATGCTTGCTAGTCCTTGCTAATTCTAGTCTACTCTTTCTCCCATTAACATCAAAAGCCATTTAAACCCTAACTGTTTCCCATAAAATCCTACTTTTTTTTCTCGACACTTTCTTGGCATACTCCCTCACCCACTCACTGCTAAAAAGTGATTTTGGAAATAGGAAAAAATTTTACCTCTTCCAGGAAACAGACATTCAAAAATAACTTGCCAACTCTCTGCTCTTTTTTTCTAACCCTGTGTACTCCCATATAAAATTAGTCCTCACTTAACATTGTCAATAGGTTCTTGGAAACTGCAATTTCAAATGAAACAACATATAACAAAATTAATTTTACCATAAACTAATTAATATAAAGAAGAGTTAAGTTCCTACAGCATATTTCTGGTCACAAAAACATCACCAAACTTATAAATAAAGAACCCAAACACTTCTAATATAAAACAATGAACTAAATGGAAGCTGCATATACATTTAATAAATACTAATAAAAACAAGCAAGATAATTATTTACCTAATTTTTGGTGCGTTGGAGTGTGATGGTGGTCACAGTAGTGGTGGGTTAAATTGAGAAATAAATGTTTGCAAAACAAAAGTTGTAAGGAGCACCTCTTGCCTCTATGAAGTTAAAATTCAATCACAAATATGGTGGGCTTGCTGAGTCCTTTGGCACAGCATTGTTTATTGTCATTCATTTGTATGATTATCATAGACTTTAGGAATTTTTGTTTTATTATGAATGTTTCATTCATTCATTCATTCATTTTTCAAGCGGCTTTTTGCAGTTCAGGGGAGCAAGTGGCTGAAGCCTATCCTGGTAGCTCAGAGCCCAAGGCAGGAACCCACTCCAGACTGGACACCCATCACAGGGCGCACACACACACACACACACACACACACACAGTCTCACTCATCCTGGGACAATTTAGACATGTCAATTGACTAATGTACACCTTTTTGATATGTGAGAGGAAACGGGATTATCCAGAGAAAATCCATGCAGACATGAGGAGAACAGGCAAACTGCACATAGACAGTGGTCCAGCCAGGAATTGATGTTTTTCTCTTTACCATTGTAATGAAAAGATATTGAACAAAATGACATTATTTGATGACCTGCTGTATACCTACATACATACACCTGCATCTGCATCCATCCTAATTTTTTTTCTGACTTCTCACTGGAAGAAGTATTCTTCAGTCCAAAACTTAATTTAACAAGTATGCTGAGAATTATCATTGATGATTACATGAATTAATCAACATAAAGAAGCTGAAATAGTGGTTGGCATTTTGTATATAAGGTCAATGAATTTCTGTCACCTTTCTATGTCCTGTTTACACATTGGCCTATTAATGACTTACATCTTACCTCTTGTAGTTAGTATAGGTATGCTTAACTCTTGTCTAATAAGAGAAATGCCTTTTTTGAGCTCTTGTACCTCTCCTCTGTTCTTCAATACTCTCATGTTCTTCTTCCTTTCCTGGTCAAGCTCTTTGAAAAAGTTACCTTCACTTCCTCACATTTCATTCCACATCTCTTACCAAGTCAGTAATCAACTCCTAACTCCAAAATGCACTGCCATCTTTAGCTTAGTACTCATATCTTTTAGCTTCTCAGCAGCCTTTGACTGCTTTGGTCACTCTTTCCTTGAAGTTGATTGCTCTTCTCTGTGGAATATGCTGCCAAAGACTGCAGAATGGGCAGAATTCTGTGCCATTTGGTTAGTGCACCCATCATCCTAGATGGTGACAGAAACACATTAGCTTTTTCTAGAACTGTGGTTTCCCTCAAAATATCTATTTTGTGTCAATAGATTTATTCAAGCAAGTTACATATAGTTCACCTTTGAAGTTGCAGTTTTCTTCATTTATGTTTCTGTCCAGTGGAATGGTCACCTTCACTAGATTAAAGGTCTTTAAAATGTCCTTCAGAACTTTGTATATACACAAATTACCACCATGCTAAACACTTCACATACCTTTTCTGGCAATGAAATCCTCATGACAACCTACAAAGTAGATATTACTATCCCCATTTTATAGAAAATGCAACTGAGGCAGAGATTCAAATAATTTGACTTACCTAAGGTGACCCAGATAGCCAGAGGAGAAGCTAGGGGTGGAGTTTTGGTTTGTTTGATTCCAAAGCCCATGTTGTTAACCACTGTGCTTCCTTTTGTATTGATTATGGCTATATACTTACATATACACATGCATACATAGATGTCATATGTACTGAGTTTTCTAGGTTTGCAAAAAACATTAATGGCTTCCTTGCAAACCATCAAAATGGTGTAGAAAATTTTCTATTTGTTGGTTCTTGGAAAATATGACCATTCTTATATATTGCCTTCAAGTATCATATGAGGTATTACATATTTATATATATTGTCAGCCATGTATACGGCTGGAAGAAAGTTCAAAAGTTCGTATTTATATCTTATTTATATACTCCTTTGTTTCAGAAAGACTTTCAGGTGGGTATATGCAAATGTACATATACACGGATAACCATTCACCTATGCATCTTTATATTATTATTTTTTTAATTTTTATTTTATTTTATTTTTTGAGATAAGAGTCTCACACTGTCACCCAGGCTGGA
Organism: Pongo abelii; assembly: GCF_028885655.2. Lineage (NCBI taxonomy): Eukaryota > Metazoa > Chordata > Mammalia > Primates > Hominidae > Pongo > Pongo abelii. The sequence goes on from NC_071994.2 coordinate 16,460,272, forward strand.
ATGCAGTGGTGTGATATCAGATCACTGCAACCTCTTCCTTGGTTCAAGCAATTCTCCTGCCTCAGCCTCCTGAGTAGCTGGGACTACTGGCACTCACCACCACACTTGGGTAGTTTTTGTATTTTTAGTAGAGACGGGGTTTCACTATGTTGGCCAGGCTGGTCTCAAACTCCTGACGTGATCTGCCCACCTTGGCCTCCCAAAGTGCTGGGATTACAGGCTGAGCCACTGCACCTGGCCTGCATCTTTATATTATTAATTGAGATTACATAATATGTTTTCCTGACTTTGTAACACAGACGTTTTCCTATGTCATTAAACACTCTTCAAAGACATCATTTTGATAGTTGCCTGGTAATCTATTATTTGGATATACCATCATCAACTTGATCATTTCTTCATAATGAATTTTGTATTATATCTAATATACAGTATGATATTATCATAAATTTTCTTAAGTTTACATCCTTAAACATATCTATTATTATTTCTTTGAGATGAATTTCTAGATGTGGAATTACTGAATAAAAGGGTTTGGTCTATTTTTAATGTTGCTAACATATAATTCCAATTCCTAGATCTTGCCAATTTCTACTTGGTGGTATCATCACTAATCAACAATTGTTTCTTCCAGTGGTTTTGTTCCTTAGGAGAAAAGGGACTACACACAATATAATCTGCAAGGTTTTTTTTTCAGAAGATTGCATTCTTTCTTGATAGCTGAAAATAGTACCCATGCTATGGGAACATTAGAGCAAGTGTTTCAATGCTTGGGGGTGGGGGGCTTTCCAAAGGGACAATCCCTGAAGAGATGCATTATTTTTTATTTGTGTCTGGACAGCTGAAGGTATTCACTTTCCATATTCTTTTGCTGATTTGAATCACATCAGCATGGGAGATATATTTTGCCAGATATGTTAATGTACTTTTTAAGTGGAATTGTATGGAGATTACTAAGAAGCCCTGAGGTCTAGTTGCACCTCTGAACTTTAGTTTCTCATTTGTAAACTGAAAAGTTTGGATTAGATAATTTCTAAAGCCCATCACTGCTAATAGTGTATGATGTCCCTGGTGACTTCTCCTTCCTCTTCTTTCTGGACACCTATCATATCTCTCTAGGTATTTTTGTTTTTGTGTTTATTTCCTTAGATCATCTTCTTGAGGGAAAGAAGCTGAAGTGCTACCTAAGATGCTTGTACTTCATAACTCTCAGAAGCTGCAGATTCTGTATAAATCTTTAGAAAAGAGCATCCCTGAATCCATAAAGGTAACGGAGTAGGAGGAGATCAAAGGAGAGAGAGGGCTGAGTTGAGAGGAGGACAGACTCAGTATTCATAACCTTAATGGGGAGATGGGAATGCAAGTCTAAAGTGAGAATCTGTGCAAAGATGACCTTAATATCTGTATCCAGTCAATCACCTACTTTGCTTCCTTTTTGTGACCTCTTAAACATCTTTTGAATTTATCCTTCTGCTATCTTTTATGTACTTTGTCATCTCTTTCAGGTAATTGCAATACCTCCTTGTCTCCAATCTTAACAGCCTAGTTACAACTTTGTGATGAGAGTCATCTATATGACACATATAGGATCATATCAATCCCTGGTTTTAAAATTTGCCATTGCAAATTTGCAGAGTCCATCTCTAAGGCTTAATTGGGTTACAGGGTTTATCTCAAAATTCTCCAGCCTGTTTTATTTTGCCTCTCAACATTCTCCTGCCATATACCACATGCTACAAATATTGAGCCCCTCACAGTTCAGTAAGCATGATATCATCTGCCATACTCTTAATCATTTCACTCTTGCTTTTTCTCCTACTTGTAATAACTTGCTCTCATTCTCTATTTTGCCAGAAAAAGGCATAACATATTCATCAAGATCCAGTTCAGATATTGCTTCTGATATTGTGAGTTCCCTTATCACTTCCTAGACAGGTAGTGCTTTTCCTCCTTGGGATCCTATACAACCATATACATATATCTCTCAGACCACATGTCCTACAATGGTTGAACTATGTACTCTCTATCCTTCTAAACTTAACTTTAGGGTTGTAGCCATATCATATTCACCTTTGAGTTTTTCATGCTTAAGACAGACCTGATATATAATAGATGCCAAATAAATAGTATGTTATGAAATAAAGAAAAAAAAATGAGAAAATGGCATTAATTTTTTAGAAATAAATGAATATCAGGGAAGCCAGTTCCTAATGACTCAGATATTAACTTGGATTTTTGTGGATGCTTATTGGTCCCTCTTGCAGCATAACTCTCAATGAGTAGCCCAATGAGCCATCCTGAAAGCACTGGCCTCATCCTAAGTTCTCCTAGACTTCTTGTCCTTATTTCTCATGCCATGTCTTATTTCTCCACATATAAGACTCTATATTGGAGAAGAACTTCATCCTCTCCTGCTTTGTTCTGTTGCATTGTAGGTATATGGTGCCATTTTCAACATAAAAGATAAAAACCCTTTCAACATGGAGGTGCTGGTAGATGCCTGGCCAGATTACCAGATCGTCATTACTCGGCCTCAGAAACAGGTAGGAGCAATAGTTACTGAATATGAGGGTAGTCACTCTCCAGATGTTCTCTGCATGGCAATGAGGGAACTGAAACTGAGGGTTGGTGAGAAGAACATTGACACTGTTGATGTATGCAGGTTTTGGAAGGGCTGTTTGGGAGAGAGAGTAGGGCAGTGAGATAAGGCTTGAACTTAGATCCAGTGATCAGCAAGGACCCTCAAGGGGAAGTGTCAACTGCAGAGGGTAGGCAGGCATATGGAGGCAGACTGAGCTGTCTATTCTAGGTACTATTCTGGCTCTGGAATGATGGTTCTTTCCAAAACTTCATCTATTCAAATGCACACCAAGAGCCAATCACTGAGCCCGCCCCAGAGTGCTGGGTCAGGATTAGCACAGGTGACACCTTGTCAAAAACCCAGAGCCTTGCCAAACCTCTTCTTTATATTTCTTTCCATACCTTAGGCACCTTCACTTTTAAATCCTTAACATACACCATTTTGGGTACACTTCCCATTCTAGACAATGGAGTTATTTACTCACCCTCTCAAGGGCAGCTCACTTTAGTGGCCTAAAAGAAAGAAACTATCTTCAGTGTATCAAAAGTGAGTCATTCTTGAAGTGACTCCAAGGCCATTTTCTACACCTATCTCAGAAAAACAGAATATTTCAAACAATTGAATCTCTAGCACTCTAGACCTATGCAAGAACATTTTGTAAATTGTAGTGCTATGTAATATAATTGATATTTGTTATATCAGGAGATGAAAGATGACCAGGATCATTATACCAATACTTACCACATCTTCACCAAAGCTCCTGACAAGTTAGAGGAAGTCCTGTCATACTCCAACGTAATCAACTGGGAGCAAACTTTGCAGATCCAAGGTAACTAGTCTGAGTTAAAAGAAAAAGACCCATGGTTTATTCCTAGCTGATATGGAAGGCATAAAGTGGTACTTGTCTTTCTTCTTTCTCCAGGTTGCCAAGAGGGCTTGGATGAAGCAATAAGAAAGGTTGCAACTTCAAAATCAGTGCAGGTAGATTACATGAAAACCATGCTCTTTATACCGGAATTACCAAAGAAACACAAGACCTCAAGTAACGACAAGATGGAGTTATTTGAAGTGGATGATGATAACAAGTGAGATTTTACCTTTTGCTTCCCAAAATCCTTGATAGAATTATTGAGTTGACACAAAGGCTGTACCTGGAAATGTAGGATTTGAGACTAAATTATGATGGGGTACACAATTGCATGGGTAAAGAAAGGGAGTTATGTTAGCAACTATGCACCGAGCATGGACAGAGCCTTCATTAGACAAGGTCTTTATGCATATTATTTCACTTAGGGCTCACAAGGGTCCTTCTGAGAGGGTAATGGACATCATGGTGACATCAAAACATGTTTACTGAAACTATTTATGTCTTACAAAATGCTGCATGCTTATAGAAAATACATAAGTATATAAAATAAAAAATAAAATCTGTCCACTTGGGTTCATTCCGCTGCTAGGTGTAAATAATTTTGACCCTGATATGTATGCTTTTAGTACTCTATATGAGTTATGTATTTATTTTTGCAACACATACACATACTTTACTGCAACTTCTGCAATGAATATCATCATAAATAGATCATTGCACAGTTGTGTAAATACATCTGAAAGATAATTACTAGAATTAAAATAGTTGAGTCAAAGAATATGCATACTAAATAAATGATGTTACCAAACTGGATGGCAAGATTTTCATGAATTTAATGTGTGATATCATAACTTATGAAACAACCTAAACATCCAGTAATGGGGAAATGGATAAATTTGTTATGGTACATTGAAACATTAGAATACTATGCAGCCATTAAAAAGAATGAAGCAGCTCTACATGACAGATTATAAAATATTTCCAAAATAGATTGCTACATAAAAAAATAAGGTGGATAGAACAATGTATATAATATGCTACCATTTGTGTAAATAAACAAATGTACATATACATCTAAAGTTGCATAGAATAACTGGAAACCTGTAAAAAATATATTGGCATTAGTGGTTGCTTCTAAAGAAAGTAACTGGGTAATACGAGATCAGAGAAAGAAGAGAGATTTGCTTTCCTCTAGTAATCCGTTTATGCTTTATAATTGTATTACTAATTGAAAAAATAAATAGAATTTAAACACACACTCACAGATACATTCGATTTAGCCAGAAAAGTCAACACTGTTCAAATCCTGCTTTGCCCCACCAGTGTTCACATGAGACACTTAAGGTGAACATATACACAGGGAAAATGATAAATGGGGATTAAATAATATTTGGTAGTATAACTCTGGAAATCTGTCATGAAATACCTGCCCTAAGGTGATTCCTCTAAGCCTACATGGATATCTTGGCATCTTGCCACTCTAGGTTTGGCTATCCACAGGAGAGGGTACAGGAAATGGTACTTGAGATCTTTCAGGAAGCAAGTCCAGGATCAGGTGAAGTGAGCAAAAACAAAGCATCACCCATAGAAAACTTAGCGTCCTGTTACCCAACCACTGGCAAACATGAAGTGACTCTGAAATGGACAAACTTCTCAAAACTCTTCCTCCCTGAAGAGGGGCAAAATTTCCTGGAGATCTTCTCTCTTCCACCATCCCCATATTTACAGAGGATATTACTGTAATTTTACCAGCAAGAAAATCAAGTAAACAGAGGACATAACTTTTCCAAAAGAAAATAATCAGAATTAGAATCCCAATGGTTAGCACCAAAAATGTAGTATTCTTTTTCCTATATTGCAGCTTCTTAAACTGTGTTTCTGGGTATGTGATGAAGGGCTTTGGGATACATGAAGATGTAAGATCAGCATTGTTCTCATCTTCCTGTAAAATATGTTTTATTGGAATATCTGTTCAATGAAATACTATCTTGTATATTTAGATATCTTGTGATGTAGAACTCAAAATGCACATGGTTTCATACATGCATCTTTCAAGTAAATTCAGCCATGTGGAGGGCTTCTCTGGTCTACATTCTCACTCTTTGAGGGACATGTGTTCATTTTCCTCCTTAGGGTACTTAGTGGGATATTTCAAGATGTCCTATAATATATCATGCTGTCTCTCTGCTATTAAATGGGCCATGAAACACACAGTGTTCCCCCATCAACTATTTGGAAACATTTTGAAGCGGAAATAGAAAAGGTAGTTGTTATGCATCTATTGCCTCCTCTAGGCTGTAGGGTCCTTAAGGAAAGGAATGGTGTTATATTTATTTTTTGCAATTCCAGTGTTTGGTAATATTGGCTGAATAAGTGTAAAATTCTTTTTCTTCACAGGGAAGGAAACTTTTCAAACATGTTCTTAGATGCTTCACATGCAGGTCTTGTAAATGAACACTGGGCCTTTGGGAAAAATGAGAGGAGCTTGAAATATATTGAACGCTGCCTCCAGGATTTTCTAGGATTTGGTTTGCTGGGTCCAGAGGGCCAGCTTGTCTCTTGGATTGTGATGGAACAGTCCTGTGAATTGAGAATGGGTTATACTGTCCCCAAATACAGACACCAAGGCAACATGTTGCAAATTGGTTATCATCTTGAAAAGTATCTTTCTCAGAAAGAAATCCCATTTTATTTCCATGTGGCAGATAATAATGGGAAAAGCCTACAGGCACTGAACAATTTGGGGTTTAAGACTTGTCCTTGTGGCTGGCATCAGTGGAAATGCACCCCCAAGAAATATTGTTGATTGATTCCATTGTCCATTTCAAATCTTTCTTATCAGTAAAAAAAACATTAATTCAAACACAAGCATTGTGATCTAGGTTAGCACAAAATGCAACTGATTATCTAGGATCTGTGTATTACTTAAGCTCACCCTTAACATTTTTACCCTCCTTCTCTGTATTCTTACAGAAAATTAGAAGCTCAATCTTATGGTCTCATAATTTCCTTTATGATGACAGACATCTCAGAATTAAAATTACCCAATGCCAATCTTTAGTGCCAAGATAACCCTTTAACAGCAACACTTTCTTAAATGAAGACTATTTCTTTCATGAAAAAAATCACTTTTATGACTTTCTTGTTAAAATAAAAAGTCTGCTTTTAAAAGTGTCTCCTCTGGTATTCTTCCCTTCCTTCTACAAAGTTATCCAAAGGATTTTTTAAAAGCCCTCAGCATCATTGCTTTTTATTCTGAGTACCCTCTGAGGAGCTTTGAGATGCTCTGCTAAATTAAATTTTGTGCCCATGAGTGAAAATTTGGTTTTCTAACTTGCTTTTTATCACAAGGGGTTGCTAGGTTGAGTTGCAAATTTAAAGCTTAACTTTAAATTTTCAAGATAATTTTTATGTCTATGATGTATTAGTTTTGCCATTATAACAAATTATGATAAATATTATGACTTAAAGCAACACAATGTGTTATCTTATATTTATGGCAATCAGAAGTTCAGAATAGGATTTATGAGGCTAAACCCAACATGTTGGCAGATACAGTTCCTTCTGGAGGTTATACAGGTAAATCAACTCCCTTGCCTTTTCCAAATCATAGAGGCTGTCCTCACTCCTTAACTTGTGTCTCTGTATCACATCATCTTTTATCTCTCTGCTTTCATCATCATCTCATCACCTTCTTCTCTTCTACAGTCAAATCTCCCTCTGCCTCCCTCTTAGAAGGACACTTGCATATACATAGGACCAACCTGGATAATCCAGGATAATCTCCCCATCTCAAGATTGTTAACATAATCACACCTGTGAAGTCTCTTTTGCCATATAACACTCAAAGCTTCTAGGGATTAGGACCTTGATATTTTTGGAGAGGCATTATTCAGCCACCCCTATGTGTACAAGTGTATGTTTTTTCCTGAGCAAAGTTACCTCATACTTTCAGAATTTAAACGTTCTCAGTCCAAGTCCATCATTTCTATATTCCAGGTCCATGTTGATGGAAAACAGAACTTACTCTAGCTTGAGACCTTATCTATCTCAAATTCTATCAACTATGACTTAAGGGTAAAGATCATTTAAAAAAATTAGTAGTTGGCCGAGCACGGTGGCTCACACCTGTAATCCCAGCACATTGGGAGGCCAAGGCTGGCAGATCTTGAGGTCCTGAGATCGAGACTATCTTGGCCAACATGGTAAAACCCAGTCTCTACTAAAAATACAAAAATTAGCCGAGTGTGGTGGCGGGTGCCTGTAGTCTCAACTACTTGGGAGGCTGAGGCAGAGGAATCACTTGAACCTGGGAGTTGGAGGTTGCAGTGAGCCGAGATTGTGCCACTGTAGTCCAGCCTGGCAACAGAGCAAGACCTTGTCTCAAGAAAAAAGAAAAAAGAAAAAGTGATCAGAGCACATTCATAGAAGGGATTTGGGGGAGAAGACACCATAGATAAAAGATTTAGTTAAATTTAGGCAAAATACAATCAACATTTTCATCTTCAAAATATCCTTGGTGCTTGAAGATAGGTGCCTACCAAGGCTGGTAGAGATGATACAGTCAACCCACAACAGGCTACCACAGTCTGAACACCCCTGTCATTCTCTGAAAAGAGAGAAGCTCCCAGGCACTCTGCCTTTACAGTGAGCCAGGAACTTAAGGACTTAGCTTCTCTCCAGACTCCACTTTTCCTATCCTGATTTACATTTTAGGACTTGGTCCTTATGATCAAACCTTCCAGCAGCCATGACACTCCTTGGCTGTATAACTTAAAGTAGAAAGTGCTGACTCAAGATAGTATTGAAGTAATCATAGAGATGCAATAAAGTGAGTGAGAAATGTTCACACAATAATAAGACCTTACATTTTAGATAGCATTTAGATTCCAGGCAGCATTCCAAGTGTTTCACACATTTTAACACCTTTAGTACTCACAACTATCCCAAGAGGTAAGCAGGCATTGTCATTACAGAAGAGAGAACCACACTAGAGAGCATTTACATCCCTCCTCCAAGGCCATCTAATGAATAAGTGGCCAATTCAGGAAGTGAACTCAGCATGGCTTCCAAGATAGTACTCAACTTCTGAGATGTAACTAGTGACAGAAGGCTAAGGCTTAATAAACATTAGCAAATTAAATTATGGAATAATTGCATTTTAGCAATATCAGACTCTGGACAACAACATTCTCTTGTTGACTATGATCCATCATGTAATTTTGTACCAGAATCCTCCCAGTTTCTAACAAAAAGACCCAGGGGGTCAGCCAACATACTTTATACCCCTTTTACTAATCAATTCTGATTGATCCTAGAGATAAAATTAGCTCTAGAAACTCTTGCACAACTTTCAAGTCCTAAACCCAATGCCTCTAGCTAGATTTTTGTTGGCTGGATGACTTCACACAAGGGGTGCTCACACCAAATGTTGAACCCAGAGACAGAGTATTTCATAGGTATTTCTGATATGTGAGATCATTCTAATGTCCACAATCCTACCTAAAGCTAAACCTAGAAGATGATTCAAACTTTGCTCCTCTAGGGAACACAAGGTAAGTGAAGTGTGAACGTTGCTTCGTGCTGCACTTGGCCAGCCTCTGGACTCTAGCTTTATTAAGAGAAGATGACAGTTGCCAAAAAAGTAACTTGTTGCTAAAAATTTACCAAAGTTGGTTAGTTAAGATTGGGTTCAAGTAGCAATGATCAACTTGAGTTACTCTGAGCATGAACAAAGTGTTTTATTTATTTGAATATAAATTAAAAATATAAAGATATGGATTCTCAAATACAGGAATATAGATTGACCCCAGGAAAAAGGATAGACCCTGGAAATGGAAAACTGCCAGGGGCTCTGGGACCAGTTTTTCTCCATGCTTGTTTTCCCTGGACAGACAGGCTTAAAAAGTACAAACACACACACACGCACACACACACACAGTGGTAAAATATATATAATATTTATTATTCTAACCACGGTAAGTACAATGCAGCGGTATTAAACATATCCACAATATTATATAACCATTCTCATTGTTTCAGAGGCGCAGACTGCAGAGCCGCCCAGGTCCTGAGCCTGGGAGGGCGGTTGTAGCTGCACCTCTGGGAGCTCTGGCCCTGCCAACACGGAAGAGGCGGGGCTCCCCCTTGTCCCCTGCTCCCCTGGCTCCCTGGAGCTTGCAGCCCCCGGGGTGCCTCCGAGATGGGAACGGGCGCTGACAGCGGAGAGAAGCCAGGCAGTGGGAGCAGGCACTTCCGAGCCTGTGGGAGGCAGAGGGGTCTTCCTGGGCCCCCAAGAACACAGAGACGCGTGATCCCGAGAGCCGTGGCAGGGCGGCTGCAGGGGCACCCAGGGAGGGCGGGGCTTCTGCCTGCTCCGTGGAGCATTATAGCCCTGGCCAGAGCCACTCCGCGGCATCCTGTGTCTTGATAGCGGCAGCTCTAGATGGGCAGCTGTTTCCGTCACTATTACCTATACCTAAAAGTTTTTCATCATCTCCAGCATGAACTCTGTACCCATTAAACAACTCCTGATACTCCCCTCCCTCCCAGATCCTGGTAACCTCTATTCTATGGTCTCTATGAATTTCTCTACTTTGGGCATGTCACAAAAGTGGATTCATACAATATGTATATATCATTTTGTATCTGACTTATTACATTTAGTATAACGTCATCAAGGTCCATTAATATTGTAGCATATATCAAAATTTAACATTTTTTGTGGCTGAATAATATTCTACTGTATATATACACCATATTTTGTTTTTCCGTTCATCTGTTGATGGACATTTGTGTTGTTTTCACCTTTGGCTATTGTGAATAATGTTGCTATGAATGTGAGTATACAAATATGTTTGAGGCCTTACTTTCAATTGTTTGAGGTATATGTCTAGGAGTGAAGCTGCTGAATTACATGGTAGTTCTATGTTTAGCTTTTTGAGGAACTGCCAAACTGTTTTCCACAGTGGTTGCACTCTTTTACTTTCCTTCCAGCAAAGCACAAGCGTTCCCTTTTCACTCAACATCCTTGTCAATAACTGTTATTTGTCCCCTTTAAAAGAGTTATAGCCATTCTAGTAAATGTAAAATGATATTTCATTGTGGTTTTGGTTTGCATTTCCCTAATGACTCATAATATTGAACATTTTTTATGTGCTTATTGGTCATTTGTGCAGATAGGCTTTTGAATTACAGCTCTAAATTTTTGCATTTCTGCCATTCAAATGACTCACTCAGATAGATACTTAAATTTCTTAGTCACAACTCCAAATTCATCAGTGACTACACCGCTACACCTAAATGCAGCAGCCAGGCGCTCACTCCTGGCCCAGTCAGTTATGGCAAGTTCTGTGGCCCAAATACTATATCAAATAGTACCTCCTGCTGTCCCTTTGGGTGGAACAGAAGAGGACAAGGGAAAGAAGTTAGCAGGAAAGGAATTACTTTTTTCTGGAAATACCAAAAACTGACAACATTTCTCTTTTATTTATTTTATTTTACTTGGATTAGGATAAAACCACTGAACACAATAACCACACAATATTTGGCAAAAAAAATCCTCAATAAACTAAAGAAATAAGCTGAGTATTTTCTATGCAGAAAGCAGTATGTTCAGCTGAACTTGTTTTGCTTTTAGTTTTCTGATGGCCAAGCCCTAGTAGAACATTTAGAAATCAGCTTTTCTCCTTATTTCTTTTTTTTGTAACTTTGGCATGTCTCTGTTTTGCCAGTCCCAAGTTGGCCCATCCCTGTTACAGAGAAAGAAGACAAGGAACCTGCTCTCTTCTGTGGTTCCTGACATTTTATGCTTTTCTTCTTTAATCTTTTATAAACTTTCTCCAAGGTAGAAAGCTTTTTGAGGTGGCTCTTTAGGAAAGATTAAGAAAGCATTGGCCTATTGGTGGCTTGGTGTGGAGAGCCAGTGGGAAAGCTTCAGTAAATTGCGTAGATCAGAACCACTTTTCACAGAAATTTTCCTTACTTATCTGACATTTCCAAAAGGGAGTGGCAATACAACATACAATAACCTAAACAGTAGCCTATAAAGTGATATACTGTTACATCTAACTCAGGATGTGGTACACTGTAAGGGATGATGAGTTGAGTCTCAGAGACTAGGTTCAAGTTCTGGTTCTCTCTCTTGCTAGCTATGTGATCCATACTAAGACCCTTCAACTCTCTGAGCCTCAGTTTCCTCATCTGTGGAATGGGGTAATTATGCCAATTTGTAATTGGCTTATTTATTGTATGTATAAAATATAATATTTTAATGATCAAATGCAATAAAATAAAGAGCTTCTAGCATATAGAACATGCTGAAAAAATGGTTGTTTGATGATAATGTTGTTATAGTAGATATTTAATAAGTATTAGTACCTCTTGGATCCCCACTAGTCCCTCAAATTCTTTCTTAGCAGCCATTTTGACCCTGAAACTTTGAGACAAGTCTCAGTTAATTTAGAATGTTTATTTTGCCAAAGTTGAGGACACATGCCCATGACACAGCCTCAGTAGGCCCTGACAACCTGTGCCCAAGGTAGTCAGAGCACAGTTTGGTTTTATACATTTTAGGGAGACATGAGACATCAATAATCAACACATGTAAGATGAACATAGATTTGGTCTGGAAAAGCGGGACAACTTGAAGCAAAGGTGAGACAACACAAAGTGGGGAGGGGGCTTGCAGATCATAGGTAGATAAGAGACAAATGGTTGCATTCTTCTGAGTTTCTGATTAACCTCTCCAAAGGAAGCAAATAGATATACATTTATCTCATTGAGCAGAGGGGTGACTTTGAATAGAATGAGAAGCAGGTTGGCCCTAAGGAGTTCCCAGCTTGACTTTTTCCTTTAGATTAGTGATTTTGGGGGCCCAAGATGTTTTCCTTTCACATTTCTTCCCTTTTCTTTTTAAAAATCTTTTGGATAAATCATTTTATAAGAAAATGACTCTCTGGTCCCAGGTTTTGTCTTATCTCTCATGGCTAGGATGGTTTATTCCTAGGCAGGTAAGTCCTACATTATTAGGAAGGCTCATTTTTAGAAGGTTGTGAAGTCTCTTGTCCTATGAAGAGAAAATATATGGAGAAAGGGAAAAAAACAACAACAAACAAAAGAACAATCCTGGAAAATCACTATAGGCCACATTACTCTGAAGTCCATACATCAGTAGGAAGGTATGAAAGTGGCTTATTTATGTAAATAGGTTGCTATTATTTTCTTCTGAAGATTAAGTTGTCTAGCTTCAGTTTGCAGGGCTTTACAAAATCACAGCTTAGTTTTCAGTGACTCCAAATTAGGAAAAATATATAAAAAAAGAAGGAGGCTGGGCACGGTGGCTCGTGCCTCTAATCCCAGCACTTTGGTAGGCTGAGGCAGGCAGATCACAAGGCCAGGAGATCAAGACCATCCTGGCTAACACGGTGAAACCCCATCTCTAATAAAAATATTAAAAAATTTAGCCAGGCGTGGTGGTGGGCAACTGTAGTCCCAGCTACTAAGGAGGCTGAGGCAGGAGAATGGCGTGAACCCAGGAGGTGGAGCTTATAGTGAGCTGAGATCATGCCACTGCACTCCAGCCTGGGCAACAGAGTGAGACTCCATCTCAAAATAAATAAATAATTAAATAAATAAAAATGTAAAAAAGAAAGAAAAAATTAAACATTATTTTGAAAACTTGTAGCAAAGAAAAATTAGAATTCAGTCCAAAATGTAGAAAATAATAAAAATGGAAAAATATTAGGCAAGACTAGAATCTAACAACAGATATACTATAGTTTTTAAAACATAATTTTTCTGTCTCCACTTTCTCATATTTGCTAAAGACAAATCATGGTAAGACTGGTTTGCTTTAGTGTACTTGGCCTAATTATTTGTATACAGTATGGCAAGAATAATTATTTTTATATAGGCTTTTAAATTGCTTTGATGGAACTTTGTTCCATAGAAGGAACTTCAGATAAGACTTTTTTAAAGCTGAGCTCAGCCATGGATTTGTGTCATCATATACCTATGAGTTGGGTGGTCCTCCTCACTTGAGGTTCCAAGATATACTTGGGGCTCCTGGGACTGAGAGAAAGTGATATTCTTCACTCATCACAGATCAGGAACCCTGAAGAGGGGCTGTGCAGAAAAATATATGAGGACAGTTTTTCCAAGGGGCTTTTATTGGCTCCATAAGTCAAGTTTGATTCCTTAAAGGAAAGTACACCATTCCAGTCAAAGCCTTTGGAAAATAACCAGTTTCTCCAATTGTGTCCTGTTACAAATGAAAACAGATTCTTATTGCACTTGTGTTAGTAATTGTATTGTCCTAAGTTAAGAATTCTCAAAAATAGTTTCCACATTCTAGAGAAATCAGGTAGAGAGAAACAAATATGCTCCAAATTTTGTTCATATGAGTATACTTTACTCAATTGATAAAATCTGCAAATAGCTTAAAAGTTTTCTTGACTCTGAAAAACAAAGCTAAGAAGATTGCTTTAGTCTTCAATTAGTTCAGTTCACAAAGTTAACTCCTGTTCTCCTTGATATTCATGAACATTTCAGTTCTCCATGATAGTGCTAAAAGTTTTTTCCTTTATTCTAATGTTACAATCTCCAAAGTTGTCATAAACCTGCATTCAAGAACACCTGTTTAAGTTCTGTAGTTGATTATGAAACCACCTGCTAAAGAGGACTTAAATGAGACAAAAATTGTCTGTGGATGACAAAAGGTTTTAAGGCAGCCATAGTCAAAGGCACAATTGACAAATCTTTTATCTATGTGGCACACAATAATTTGACATGACAATTTTAACATTGCTGATAATGTACACTAAGTCCTGGCAGGATTATATGAGTTTCCCATGATTTTTGGAACATATACCAATAATATATTTATACAAATACAGCCTAAAAAACTCATATACTATTTCATATTTGACAATGTTTTCTGTATAATTTTTATAGCAAATAAGCAAAATTATTTCATTTTTGGACTTTAGGAAACCTAATATCTTAAAGGATTAATTACATTGGAAGAAAACAATTTAGCATTTGATTTTGGAAAGTCCATGATATATCAAAGGTTTAAAACACTTGATATCATAGATCATTGTAAAATAAGTCTTTCATTTGACCAAAGTGATAACTCAAGGACTTCAATACAGAAGGCAAAAACCTTAATTTTTTGAGAGAGGAGACTTAACTTTCCAAATAATAAGCTCTAATAAAAACAGCATGAAGCCAATTAAATGTTTTTTCAAAATTTTACAATCTATAAAATTTTAATCTTGATCATAAGATATAACCTCCATAACACTTTTATAACCTTTACAACCTTTAGGATTCAGTTAATGCTTCAATAAAACCCTTGACACAGGGGTGCACATGCTGATCTTGCATATGTGTGCCTCTCACGTTAATCATTAATTTATAGATAAACTGAACTTAATCTCTCAAAATCAGCCCTTACAATCTCACATGCCCACCTTTTCCATGATAATTCCTGGGCCTTGAGGAGTTGAATAGATTTAATTTCTGGAATGCAGTTTATTTTGATTGGCATCTTGTACCAGGCCTGAAGATGGGGTTTTAATTCCTGTTACTGTTTAGAATTTAGCAGGACTTGGTGTCTTTTTTAGACCCAGGATTCAAAGCCCTGTAATCAATGTCCAAGTACTTTAAAAGTGCATGCAGAAGCCATAAAAAAAGAATGAGTTCATGTCCTTTGCAGGGACATGGATGAAGCTGGAAGTCATCATTCTCAGCAAACTAACACAGAAACAGAAAACCAAACATGACATATTCTCACTCATAAGTGAGATTTAAACAATGAGAATACGTGGACACAGGGAGGGGAATGTCACACACCAGGGCCTGTCAGGGGCTGGGGGCAAGGGGAAGGAGAGCATTAGGACAAATACCTAATGCATGTAGGGCTTAAAACATAGATGACGGGTTGATAGATGCAGCACACCACCATGACACATGCATATGTATGTAGAAAACCTGCATGTTCTGTACATGTATCCCAGAACTTAAAGTAGAAAAAAGAAAGAAGAAAAAGAAACATAGAAAAGTGGGACAAATAGAAATAAAGACTAAGATTCTAAAAATAAAATAAACTAAAATTCATCAGTTAAACAGACATGTTGTGTAAAAAAAAGAAAACATATGTTAATATGACATTAAAGAAAATATAATCACTCTCAATATTAGAAATAAAGCTCTTTAAAACCCTCACAGTAAAGGTGAAGTCATTCTATAGGCTCACATAATTAGCAGTGTTTATGTAAAGACATGGATTGTTATAGCTCTCATTAATTAATTACATAGGTTTACATCTCTAGTCTTAAATATATGGTGTTAACATCAGTAACCTACCTGACAAGTAGAAGAAACTTAAGATATTCTATTTACTTAAGCTTGATAATAATTCCAAAATTATGCATAAACTAAAATGTTACATTTACATTATATTTCATACTCTGATAAAATCAGAGAGAGAATATATAGCTATCTCTTTTGCCAAAATCTATAACGTATTGCGTATGCATGAACTTGAAATGTGGATTTTTATATAATTCTTCTGTATTTATTTTTACTAAAGTAATATTGAAATCTTTACATTTTACCTACATTTTTAACACAGAAGGGTGTTTTGTAAAGCCATCTTCTGACTACTAATTGGTGGCTAAATGATGAGTTACAATTCTTTTTTCCTTGTAATTCAACATTAGGAACTCCATGTTATTAAACTAACATTTGCATTTTTTTCTTTTTCTGATCCAGGGGCTTTTTAGAGAGAATTGTAACTTAATATTAAAAAACAGGAATGCTTTTCACAGTTCTATTAATGACTTGGTTGTTTATACATAGTTTAAATTTTTTAAATTTTATGCTAATTAGGTAATATAAACCTTCATTTTTTATCATCTTAACCATTTTGAAGTTTGTAGTTATAGATGTTAAGTATATTCACATTGTTTTGAAAGATATATACTTTTTTGTTTTGAGGTGGATTTGCACTCTTGTTGCCCAGGCTTGAGTGAAATGGTGTGATCTCGGCTCACTCCAACCTCCACTTCCCAGTTTCAAGTGATTTTCCTGCCTTAGCCTCCTGAGTAGCTGGGACTACAGGAGTGTGTCACCATGCTCAGCTAATTTGTGGTGGCTGATGCCTGTGATCCCAGCACTTTGGGAGGCTGAGATGGGCGGATCATTTGAGGTCAAGAGTTTGAGACCAGCCTGACCAATCTGGTGAAACCCCATCTCTACTAAAAATACAAAAGATGTATACATTTGATGAATGTTTTAATAACTAAATTAATTTGAAAAAAGTGCATGTGGAGAGATACATGGATGTAAAAGCCTTAATTTTTTAAAAAAATTTTAATGTTAGTTTTTTTTCTGATGCAAACCAAAACTTAACAATAATGTGACAACTTGATTATATAAAAGTTTTTGCTTATTTTAACTCACTTAAAACTGCACAACTACATTGAAACTGACCAACCTCCTCCTGAATGACTACTGGATAAATAACAATATTAAGGCAGAAATAAATAAGTTATTTGAAACCAATGAGAACAATGACACAACATACAAGAATCTCTGGGACACAGCTAAAGCAGTGTTTAGAGGAAAATTTATAGCACCATATATCCACATGAGAAAGTGGGAAAGATCTAAAACAGACACTCTAACATCACAATTAAAAGAACTAGAGAAGCAAGAGCAAACAAATTCAAAAGGTAGGAAAAGATAAGAAATAGCAAAGATCAGAGCATAACTGAAGGAGTCAGAAACATAAAAAACTGCTCAAACAATCAGTGAATCCAGGAGCTGGTTTTTTGAAAAGATTAGCAAAATATATAGCAAGTATATTAAAAAGTGTAAAAGGTGATAAAAGGGATTCCCACTGATCCTACAGAACTACAAGCTAACATCAGAGAATACTATAAACACCTCTACTCAAATAAACTAGAAAACCTTGAAGAAATGGACAAATTCCTGGACACATACACCCTCCACAAACTAAACCAGGAAGAAGTTAAATCCCTGAATAGACCAATAACAAGTTCTGAAATTGAGGCAGTAATTAATAGCCTACCAACCAAAAAAAGCCCAGGACCAGACACATTCACAGCTGAATTCTACCAGAGGTACAAAGAGGAGTGATACCATTCCTTCTGAAACTATTCCAAACAACAAAAAAAGAGGGACCCTTCTCTAACATATTTTATGAGGCCAGCTTCATCCTAATACAAAAACCTGGCAGAGACAAAACAAAAAAAGAAAATTTCAGGCCAATATCCCTGATGAATATCGATGTGAAAATCCTCAATAAAATACTGGCAAGCCAAATCCAGCAGCACATCAAAAAGCTTATTCACCAAAATCAAATAAGCTTCATCCCTGGGATGCAAGGCTGGTTCAACATACACAAAACAATAAACACAACCCATCACATAAACAGAACCAACGAGAAAAACCACAGGATTATCTCAATAGATGCAGAAAAGACCTTTGACAAAATTCAACACCACTTTATGTCAAAAACACTTAATAAAGTAGGTATTGATGGAACATATCTCAAAATAATAAGAGCTATTTATGACACACCCACAGCTGATATCATACTGAATGGGCAAAACCTGGAAGCCCTCCCTTTGAAAACCGGCACAAGGTAAGAAGGCCTTCTCTCACCACTCCTATTCAACATAGTATTGGAAGTTCTGACCAGGGCAATCAGACAAGGGAAAGAAATAAAGGGTATTCAAATAGGAAGAGAGGAAGTCAAATTGTCTCTGTTTTCAGATGACAGGATTGTATATTTAGAAAACCTCATTGCCTCAGCACAAAATCTCCTTAAACTGATAACCAACTTCAGCAAAGTCTCAGGATACAAAATCAATTTGCAAAAACCACAGGCATTCCTATACAACAATAACAGACAAACACAGAGCCAAACTATGAGTGAACTCCCATTCACAATTGCTACTAAGAGAATAAAATACCTAGGAATAAAACTTTCAAGAGATGTGAAGGACATTTTCTTTTTTTATGTATATATATATTTTTTTATTATACTTTAAGTTCTAGGGTACATGTGCACAATGTGCAGGTTTGTTACATATGTATACATGTGCCATATTGGTGTGCTGCACCCATTAACTCATCATTTACATTAGGTATATCTCCTAATGCTATCCCTCCCCCCTCACCCCTCCCCCTAACCCACAACAGGCCCCGGGGTGTGATGTTCCCCTTCCTGTGTCCACGTGTTCTCATTGTTCAATTCCCACCTTTGATGAGAACATGTGGTATTTGGTTTTTTGTCCTTGCGATAGTTTGTTGAGAATGATGGTTTCCAGCTTCATCCATGTCCCTACAAAGGACATGAACTCATCGTTTTTTATGGCTGCATAGTATTCCATGGTGTATATGTGCCACATTTTCTTAATCCAGTCTATCATTGATGGACATTTGAGTTGGTTCCAAGTGTCTGCTATTGTGAATAGTGCTGCAATAAACATACGTGTGCATGTGTCTTTATAGCAGCATGACTTATAATCCTTTGGGTATATACCCAGTAAAGGGATGGCTGGGTCAAATGGTATTTCTAGTTCTAGATCCCTGAGGAATCACCACACTGTCTTCCACAATGGTTGAACTAATTTACACTCCCACCAACCGTGTAAAAGTGTTCCTATTTCTCCACATCCTCTCCAGCACCTGTTGTTTCCTGACTTTTTAATGATTGTCATTTTAACTGGTGTGAGATGGTATCTCATTGTGGTTTTGATTTGCATTTCTCTGATGGCCAGTGATGATGAGCATTTTTTCATGTGTCTGTTGGCTGCATATATGTCTTCTTTTGAGAAGTGTCTTTTCACATCCTTCACCCACTTGTTGATGGGGTTGTTTGTTTTGTTCTTGTAAATTTATTTGAGTTCATTGTAGATTCTGGATATTAGCCCTATGTCAGATGAGTAGATTGCAAAAATTTTCTCCCATTCTATAGGTTGCCTGTTCACTCTGATGAACAGCTTTCTTTTGCCGTGCAGAAGCTCCTTAGTTTAATTAAATCCCATTTGTCAATTTTGGCTTTTGTTGCCATTGCTTTTGGTGTTTTAGACATGAAATCCTTGCCCATGCCCATGTCCTGAATGGTATTGCCTAGGTTTTCTTCTAGGGTTTTTATGGTTTTAGGTCTAACATTTAAGTCTTTAATCCAACTAGAATTAATTTTTTATAAGGTCTAAGGAAAGGATCTAGTTTCAGCTTTCTACATATGGCTAGCCAGTTTTCCCAGCACCATTTGTTAAATAGGGAATCCTTTCCCCATTTCTTGTTTTCATCAGGTTTGTCAAAGATCAGATGGTTGTAGATGTGTGGTATTATTTCTGAGGCTTCTGTTCTGTTCCATTGGTCTGTATCTCTGTTTGGTACCAGTACCATGCTGTTTAGCTTACTGTAGCCTTGTAGTATAGTTTGAAGTCAGGTTGCATGACGCCTCTGGCTTTGTTCTTTTGGCTTAGGATTCACTTGGCAATGCGGGCTCTTTTTTGGTTCCATATGCACTTTAAAGTAGTTTTTTCCACTCTGTGAAGAAAGTCATTGGTAGCTTGATGGGGATGGCATTGAATAAATAAATTACTTTGGGCAGTATGGCCATTTTCACGATATTGATTCTTCCTACCCATGAGCATGGAATGTGCTTCCACTTGTTTCTATCCTCTTTTATTTCATTGAACAGTGGTTTGTAGTTCTCTTTGAAGAGGTCCTTCACGTCCCTTGTAAGTTGGATTCCTAGGTATTTTATTCTCTTTGAAGCAATTGTGAATGGAGTTCACTTATGATTTGGCTCTCTGTCTGTTATTTGTGCATAAGAATGCTTGTGATTTTTGCACATTGATTTTGTATCCTGAGACTTTGCTGAAGTTGCTTATCAGCTTAAGGAGATTTTGGGCTGAGACAATGGGGTTTTCTAAATATACAATCATGTCATCTGCAAACAGGGACAATTTGACTTCCTCTTTTCCTAATTGAATGCCCTTTATTTCCTTCTCCTGCCTGATTGCCCTGGCCCAAATTTCCAGTGCTATGTTGAATAGGAGTGGTGAGAGAGGGCATCCCTGTCTTGTGCCAGTTTTCAAAGGGAATGCTTCCAGTTTTTGCCCATTCAGTATGATATTGGCTATGGGTTTGTCATAAATAGCTCTTATTTTGAGATACGTCCCATCAATACCTAATTTAATGAGAGTTTTTAGCATGAAGCATTGTTGAATTTTGTCAAAGACCTTTTCTGCATCTATTGAGATAATCATGTGGTTTTTGTCTTTGGTTCTGTTTATATGCTGGATTACATTTATTGATTTGCATATATTGAACCAGCCTTGCATCCCAGGGATGAAGCCCACTTGATCATGTTGGATAAGCTTTTTGATGTGCTGCTGGATTCGGTTTGCCAGGATTTTATTGAGGATTTTTGCATCAATGTTCATCAGGGATATTGGTCTAAAATTCTCTTTTTTGTTGTGTCTCTGCCTGGCTTTGGTATCAGGATGATGCTGGCCTCATAAAATGAGTTAGGGAGGATTCCTTTTTTTTCTATTGATTGGAATAGTTTCAGAAGGAATGGTACCAGCTCCTCCTTGTTCCTCTGGTAGAATTCGGCTGTAAATCCATCTGGTCCTGGACTTTTTTTGGTTGGTAAGCTATTAATTATTGCCTCAACTTCAGAGCCTGTTATTGGTCTATTCAGAGATTCAACTTCTTCCAGGTTTAGTCTTGGGAGGATGTGTGTGTCCAGAAATTTATCCATTTCTTCTAGATTTTTAGTTTATTTGTGTAGAGGTGCTCATAGTGTTCTCTGATGGTAGTTTGAATTTTTGTGGGATCGGTGGTGATATCCCCTTTATCACTTTTTATTGCACCTATTTGATTCTGTCTCTTTTCCTCTTTATTAGCCTTGCTAGCAGTCTATCAATTTTATTGATCTTCTAAAAAAACCAGCTGCTGGATTCATTGATTTTTTTGAAGGGTTTTTTGTGTCTCTATCTCCTTCAGTTCTACTCTGATCTTAGTTATTTCTTACCTTCTGCTAGTTTCTGAATGTGTTTGCTCTTGCTTCTCTAGTACTTTTAATTGTGATGTTAGGGTGTCAATTTTAGACCTTTCCTGCTTTCTCTTGTGGGCATTTAGTGCTATAAATTTCCCTCTACACACTGCTTTAAATGTGTCCCAGAGATTCTGGTATGTTGTGTCTTGGTTCTCCTTGGTTTCAAAGAACATCTTTATTTCTGCCTTCATTTCATTATGTACCCAGTAGTCATTCAGGAGCAGGTTGTTCAGTTTCCATGTAGTTGAGCAGTTTTGAGTGAGTTTCTTAATCATGAGTTCTAGTTTGATTGCACTGTGGTCTGAGAGACAGTTTTTTATAATTTCTGTTCTTTTACATTTGCTGAGGAGTGCTTTACTTCCAACTATGTGGTCAATTTTGGAATAAGTGTGGTGTGGAGCTGAGAAGAATGTACATTCTGTTGATTTGGGTGGAGAGTTCTGTAGATGTCTATTAGGTCTGCTTGGTGCAGAGCTGCCTTCATTTCCTGGATATCCTTGTTAACTTTCTGTCTCATTAATCTGTCTAATGTTGACAGTGGGGTGTTAAAGTCTCCCATTATTATTGTGTGGGAGTCTAAGTCTTTTTAAATCAAGTCTCTAAGGACTTGCTTTATGAATCTGGGTGCCCCTGTATTGGGTGCATATATATTTAGGATAGTTAGCTCTTCTTGTTGAATTGAACCCTTTACCATTATGTCATGGCCTTCTTTGTCTCTTTTGATCTTTGTTGGTTTGAAGTCTGTTTTATCAGAGACCAGGATTGCAACCCTGCCTTTTTTTGTTTTCCATTTGCTTGGTAGATCTTCCTCCATCCCTTTATTTTGAGCCTATGTGTGTCTCTGCATGTGAGATGGGTTTCCTGAAAACAGCACACTGATGGGTCTTGACTCTTTATCCAATTTGCCAGTCTGTGTCTTTTAACTGGAGCATTTAGCCCATTTACATTTTAGGTTAATATTGTTATGTGTGAATTTGTTCCTGTCATTATGATGTTAGCTGGTTATTTTGCTTGTTAGTTGATGCAGTTTCTTCCTAGCCTTGATGGTCTTTACAATTTGACATGCTTTTGCAGTGGCTGGTACCGGTTTTTCCTTGCCATGTTTAGTTCTTCCTTCAGGAGCTCTTTTAGGGTAGGCCTGGTGGGGACAAAATCTCTCAGCATTTGCTTGTCTGTAAAGCATTTTATTTCTCCTTCACTTATGAAGTTTAGTTTGGCTGGATATGAAATTCTGGGTTGAAAATTCTTTCCTTAAAGAATGTTGAATATTGGCCCCCACTCTCTTCTGGCTTGTAGAGTTTCTGTCAAGAGATCAGCGTTAGTCTGATGGGCTTCCCTTTGTGGGTAACCCGACCTTTCTGTCTGGCTGCCCTGAACATTTTTTCCTTCATTTCAACTTTGGTGAATCTGACAATTATGTGTCTTGGAGTTGCTCTTCTCATGGAGTATCTTTGTGGCATTCTCTGTATTTCCTGAATTTGAATGTTGACCTGCCTTGCTAGATTGTGAAAGTTCTCCTGGATAATATCCTGCAGAGTGTTTTCCAACTTGACTCCATTCTCCCTGTCACTTTCAGGTACACCAATCAGACGTAGATGTGGTCTTTTCACATTGTCCCATATTTCTTGGAGACTTTGTTCATTTCTTTTTATTCTTTTTTCTCTAAACTTCTCTTCTTGCTTCATTTCATTCATTTGATCTTCCATCACTGATATCCTTTCTTCCAGTTGATTGAATCAGCTAGTGAAGCTTGTGCATTCATCAGGTAGTCTTGTGACATGGTTTTCAGCTTCATCAGGTCATTTAAGGACTTCTCTACATTGGTTATTCTAGTTAGCCATGTGTCTAATCTTTTTTCAAGGTTTTTAACTTCGTTGTGATGGGTTCGAACTTCCTCCTTTAGCTTGGAGAACTTTGGTTGTCTGAAGCCTTCTTCTCTCAACTCAACAAAGTCATTCTCCATCCAGCTTTGTTCCATTGCTGGTGAGGAGCTGCATTCCTTTGGAGGAGGAGAGGAACTCTGATTTTTAGAATTTTCAATTTTTCTGCTCTGTGTTTTCCCCATCTTTGTGGTTTTATCTACCTTTGGCCTTTGATGATGGTGACGTACAGATGGGGTTTTGGTGTGGGATGTCCCTTCTGTTTGTTAGTTTTCCTTCTAACAGTCAGGACCCTCAGTTGCAGATCTGTTGGAGTTTGCTTGAGGTGTATTCCAGACGCTGTTTGCCTGGGTATCAGCAATGGAGGCTGCAGAATGGCGAATATTGCTGAACAGCAAATGTTGCTGCTTGATTGTTCCTCTGGAAGTTTCTTCTCAGAGGGGTACCCGACTGTGTGAGGTATCAGTCTGCCCCTACTGGGGGGTGCCTCCCAGTTAGGTTACTCAGTGGTCAGGGACCCACTTGAGGAGGCAGTCTATACGTTCTCAGATCTCAAACTCCATGCTGGGAGAACTACTATTCTCGGCAGGCCTCCTTGAACTGCAGTCGGCTCCACCCAGTTCGAGCTTCCCAGTTTCTTTGATTACCTACTCAATCCTCAGCAATGGCAGGTACCCCTCCCCCAGCCTCACTGCCACCTTGCAGTTCGATCTCAGACTGCTGTGCTAGCAATGAGAGAGGCTCCATGGGCATGGTACCCTCTGAGCCAAGTGCAGGATATAATCTCCTGGTGTGCCATTTGCTAAGACTATTGGAAAAGTGCAGTATTAGGGTGGGAGTGACCCAGTTTTCCAGGTGCCATCTGTCACAGCTTTGCTTGACTAGGAAAGGAAATTCCCTGACACTTTGCACTTCCTGGGTGAGGTGATGCCTTGCCCTGCTTCGGCTCATGCTCGGTGCACTGCACCCACTGTCCTGCACCCACTGTCCGACAAGCCCTGGTGATATGAATCTGGAACCTCAGTTGGAAAATGCGGAAATCACCCATCTTCTGCATAGCTCATGCTGGGAACTGTAGACTGGAGCTGTTCCTATTCAGCCATCTTGGAACCACCCCCCGTGACTATGTGAGGGAACTTTTCAAGGAGGACTACAGACCACTGCTAAAGGAAATAAGAAAGTACACAAACAAATGGAAAAACATTCCATGTTCATTGGTAGAAAGAATCAATATAATAAAAAATGGCCATACTGCCCAAAGTAATTAATAGATCCAATGCTATTCCCATGAAGCTACCATTGACTTTCTTCACAGAATTGGAAAAAACTACTTTAAATTTCTATTTTCTTTTTTGAGATGGTGTCTCATTCTGTCACCCAGGCTGGAGTGCAGTGGCACAATCTTGGCTCACTGTAACCTCTGCCTCCCAGGTTCAAGTGATTCTCCTGCCTCAGCCTCCCGAGTAGCTGGGATTACAAGTTCCCACTACCATGCCTGGCTAATTTCTCTATTTTTGGTAGAGACAGGGTTTCACCATGTTGGCCAGGATGGTCTCAATCTCCTGACATTGTGAGCCACCCACCTTGGCCTCCCAAAGTGCTGGGATTACAGGTGTGAGCCACAGCACCCAGATAAAAAACTACTTTAAGTTTCATATGGAACCAAACAAGAACCTGTATAGCCAAGACAATCCTAAGCAGAAAGAATAAAGCTGGAGTCATCATGCTACCTGACCTCAAATTATACTACAAAGCTACAGTAACCAAGACAGCATGGTACTGGTACCAAAACAGATATATAGACCAATGGGACAGAATAGAGGCCTCAGAAATAACACCATGCACCTACAAGCATCTGATATTTGACAAACTTGACAGAAACTAGCAATAGGGCAAGGATTCCCTATTTTTAATAAATGGTGTTGGGAGAACTGCCTAGCGATATGCAGAAAACTGAAACCAGACACCTTCCTTACACTTTATACAAAAATTAACTCAAGATGGATTAAAGACTTAAATGTTAGACCTTAAACTATAAAATCCCTAGAAGAAAACCTAGGCAATACCATTCAGGACACAGGCATGGACAAATAGTTCATGACTAAGACACCAAAAGCAATTGCAACAAAGGCCAAAATTTACAAATTGGATTTAATTAAACTAAAGAGCTTCTGCACAGCCAAAGAAACTACCAGAGTGAACAGGCAAATTACAGAATGGGAGACAATTTTTGCACTCTATCTATCTGACAGATGGCTAATATCCAGAATCTACAAAGAACTTAAACAAATTTACAAGAAAAAAGCAAACAACCCCATCAAAAAGTGAGCAAAGGATATGAACAGACACTTCTCAAAAGAAGACATTTATGCAGCCAACAGACACATGAAAAAGTGCTCATCACCACTGTCATCAGAGAAATGCAAATCAAAACCACAATGAGATACCATCTCATGCTGGTTAGAATGGCTATCCTTAAAAAGTCAGGAAACAACAGATTCTGGAGAGGATGTGGAGAAATAGGAATGTTTTTACACAGTTGGCAGGAGTGTAAATTAGTTCAACCATTGTGAAAGACAGTTTGGCAATTCCTCAAGGATCTAGAACCAGAAACACCATTGGACCCAGCAATCCCATTACTGGCTATATACCTAAAGGATTATAAATCATTCTACTATAAAGGCACATGCACACATATATTTATTGCAGCACCATTCACAATAGCAAAGACTTGAAACCAACCTAAATGCCCATCAATGATACACTGGATGAAGAAAATGTGGCACATATACACCATGCAATAATATGCAGCCATAAAAAAGAATGAGTTCATGTTCTTTGCAGGGATATGGATGAAGCTGGAAACCATCATTCTCAGCAAACTAACACAGGAACAGAAAACTAAACACCACATGTTTTCCCTCATAAGTGGGAACTGAACAATGAGAACACATGGACACAGGGAGGGGAACATCACACCCCAGGGCTGTTGGATGGTGGGGGCAAAGGGATGGATAACATTAGGAAAATACCTAATATAGAAGATGGGTTGATGGGTGCAGCAAACCACCATGGCACATGTATACCTATGTAAGAAACCTGCACTTTCTGCACATGTATCTCAGAGCTTAAAGTATAATTTTTAAAAAAAGAAAGGTTTTTGTTTCTTAAAAAAAAAAAAAATCACCTTACTGTGACTTGCACAGACCATTTATGACATGCTTGGACTTTCTGGTTTGTCCCAAACATCCCTGCTTTTTAAACAACCACTCATTTTACTCTCAGACTAAATTTATCATACAAGATTCTTTCTCATGTGAAATTATCTCCCTTTAAGCTTTCTTATTTAAAAAAAATCTTTATTTTTATAACCTTCTTTATATCTCTTTTATTTCCTGGTTCCTTTTACCTGGTTTTATACATGACCTTTAAATAAGCTTTGAATTAGATGAAAATTGTTCACCTTTTTTTAAAAAAGGTGCACATGTTTTTAAGAAAAAATGTTTTCCTACAAATATGTTTTTATTGGAAAATACCCAAATAATGGAATATGTACTATTAATTTAGTATAACTTTAGATTCTAAATTATGATGAGTTTGTCTACAAGTATTTATCCTATTACATTTACCTAATTATTTTATTTTTTAGTCATTTACCTAAATTACTCATAAAAATTGTGATTGTCAGTATTAAGGTGTGGGACAACCATTGCAAAATTATAGCGGAGACAGGAAAAAAAGATTTGACCTAACTAACTCCATGTTCCTTCTAACCTCCAAGCTGTCTTTGCTCATTCCTGGGCATAGGCTGAATTAACTTTGGGAGGAGCTTAGCTTACAGTTTAGCTTTGAGACAAAGACAATAACAGTCCTTTCCCAAAACAAACCTTACTGCCTGTGGACTTCACTGCCTAAAGCTGAAAGATTAGAAGTTATGGTAACCTTACTAAATTCAAGATGCAGTTATTTTTATTAAATAAATATGAATGTCTTATTTATTAAGGATCCCAAAAGAAAAGATCATTTTGCCTTGGTCTGGGTTTATAGTTTTGTAATCCTTATGCCAAATTTTGATATGTTACAGTATTTGGAAGGGATGGGTATGAAATTTCTTGATTAAATTGCAAAGGGAAATGTATGCTGGAAATTCTTAAGACATTCCTAATATTACTTTACCAATAATTTTAAAGCTAGCTTGTCTATTAAAGCTTTTACTTAAGTTATGTAAACTTGAATAAGCATTTGACTAGTCTTTTCTTTTTGCTGATAATTTGGTTATTTTCTTAAGCCAATTAATTAGAGCTCTTTAATATATTTTCAGTAGTGAAAGACTGTGTACACAACACATCAATATATAGAAGTATTAGGCATGCCAATAGAAGTACATCTTATAGAGTTATGAAAAACCTTTTTTCCCTATCTTAAACTGTCAGATTCTTAACCTGTTTCACAACCCTAAGCAGTTTTCAGCTAAATAGCTTTAAAATTGCATATTAAAGGAAACAACTCAGGTGAAAATGAAATAGCAAAATTTACATCATAAGGTACAGAGAGGAAACGTTTGGTAGCACTTAAGGGAGATTAAAGATGGATGCCAAATCAAATGTAAAATTATAGAAATCTATCATAGGATTATATAAGGAGACCAATTTTATTTAGATAGGGACTACATATCTTTTAAATACACCTCTGAGCTCTGGGCAGAGCCCATACTGAATCCTGGGTCTCCAAAAAAGGAAAATTATTATGAGATTATACCATGTGATGCTTTTATGATGCACGTAAATTTTTTTTTACAAAGACATTTCTAAGTTTCTAGATCACATTCTTCCTTAAAAACCCAATAGTAACTTCTGTTGCAATAACTATTTTTGTCCAAAATAAAAGGTAACAAAATACAAAAGTAAGCAGTTCAACAGCTGAGACAAACTTGTCTGTTTACATTCTTGGGGTTACATAAGGAAAAACAGGTTTCTCCCCTAAAGGGAGTCTGGTGCCTTCTTCATTTTCTTTTTTTTTTTTTTTTTTTTCACACTGGGCACTACTTATTTATTAGCTGTATGATGTTGGACATATCACATTTTTTTTCTGAGCTTTAGTTTCCTCATCTGTACAATATATTTATTCCAGTAATTTATACTTATCCCCAGCATGGAAAACAGCAGTATACTCAATTTACTTATTTGTTATAACAGTTTTCCATGCACCATGCTAGGAAAACAACATTGAATAAGATACTATTTACTTTGGAGGAATTCACTCAGGTGAGGGAGACAAACATAAATAATCACGTACAAAGAGGTATTTGGCAATAGTAGGCTGGGGGTAGGGGTGATGGGTGTGGGAGGCATCCACACCTTTGATCCTAGACATGAAGGCAAGCAAAAGCTCTCCAGACTGTGTTTCCAGGCACCCAACAGAATGCCTCACACAAATTAGGGACTCTAAATGTTGGTAGAGTGAGTGAATTAACCTAAGTCACTAAGGGCCTATTCAAAAGCAGGAAATATCAACACGTTGGAAGAGGACTATTAGTAATAATACAGATGCCTTTTCTTTAAGAAACCCCAGGATATTATAAACTATTTGAGGTCCCCATGCAGCAGAGGGTGCCAGAGAAAGGAGAGACAGCCAAAGTAAATGAAGAAAACAGAATTCAGTCAACTGAGAAGAAAAAAACTTGTACTCAAAAAAAGACAAGTTCCTAGAAGAAAAACAAAAATAAAAACATGAGGGCCTTTTAAATACAAACATACACATATGCACACACACACACATCTTTTTTTTAGGTAATTTAGCCACTTCAGAGGACTTATTCTCCATAAGTTGGAACTTCCTTCAGATTTGATCAAGTCAGATAGAGTCAATCAATCTTAATAGGAAAAAGACTGGAACAACAACAAGAGCAGAAACAAACAACAACAACAGAAAGTTAAGCCAAACAAATGATTGCACATCTTATGTGATTACTGAGCACTCTAATGATAAGGAGAAATTAAGACCAGCTTGTTGTTAACTTTAGCCAAGACAAAACCTCAATTTAGCTACTTACCTAGGGATGAGTCTCAGGCTGAAGACGGCTCTCTACCATCCTAGAAGCAGGAAAAAAAACCCTCATCTTCCTTGTCGGAAGTGAGCTCAAACTCCATAAAGGAGTTACCTACCTTCCACATCATGGAAGTAGAAAAACTTGTCTTTCTTGTTGGAAGCAAGTAAAACTCCAATAAAAGAGGGAGTCGTACAGCAAAATAAACTTTAGACCTAATCAAAATTTGAGGAGATTAGGGATTCTCTGAAGGGGGTTCTCTCAGACCTCAGCAAATTGTTCTGTTGGTTTGAGTCATAAAGTTAGCTCATGCTGGTATCAGGCACTGATAGGAGATTTGTCAAATGTCGGGGGCACCTCCACTCACAGTCCCTTCGTGGTTAACAAAATGTGAACCCTGAAAATTTGAGACAGGTCTCGGTTAATTTAGACATTTTATTTTGCCAAGGATGCGTGTGTATAACACAGCTTCAGGAGGACCTGACAACATGTGCCCAAGGTGGTCAGAGCATGGTTTAGTTTTATAAATTTTAGGGAGACATGAGACATTAATTGACATATATAAAACAAACATTGATTATGTCTGGAAAGGTGGGACAACTCAAAGTTGGGAGAGGACTTCCAGGCCACAGGTATATGATACAAATAGTTGCATTCTTTTGAGTTTCTGATGAGTCTCTCCAAAGGAGGCAATCAGACATGTATTTATCTCAGTGACCGGAGGGGTGACTTTGAATAGAATGGGAGGTAGGTTTGCTCTAAGCAGTTCCCAGCTTGACTTTTCCCTTTTGCTTAATGATTTGAGGGGCCAAAGATATTTTTCTTTCATACCATGATGGGTGCTGGAATCTTGACCATCTGAGGTTACAGAAGCACAGGATCTCCACAGTTAAGTAATTTATTCATCCATATTTCTTCTCATTCAATAAATAAGTCCCAAATTCTGGCTAATGCCAGATACTATGATTGATCTTGGGGATGCAAAGATGAATAGAACAGTCCAACAGCTGGTGATCTCATAAGGGAGACTGGGGATATAAACAGATAATTTAATATAGAATACCATTACTGGTTATATACCCAAAGGAAATGTAATTAGTATGTTAAAGAGTTATTTGTACTCCCATGATCATTACAACATTATTCAAAATAGCAAAGATATGGAAGTACCCATCAATGGATGATGCATAAAGAAAATGTGATATGTTTTGTACACATATAGTACACCGTGGAATACTATATAGCCTTAAAAAGAAGGAAATTCTGTCATTTGAGACAATGTGGATTAACCTGGAGGACATGAAGTTAAGTAAAATAAGCCAGGCTCAGAAAGACAAATGCTTCAGGTCCTCACTTGCATGTGGAATGTTAAAAAGTTATTAGATGTAGGGGGTAGAATAGTGGCTACCAGAGGCTGCAGGTAGGGGCAGCAGAGTGGGGAGACACTGATAACAGAAGTATTTTTTCAGTGCAGCAGAAAAAACCAAGTCATTGACATCCATTTTACATCCTAGCGACTATTGTTAATAATTTATTGTATATTTCAGAATTGCTAAGGGAGTAAATTTCAAATGTTTTTACCACAAAAATAAGTATGTATGGTGATTGATGCACTAACTGGCTTGATTAAATCCTCCCACATTTTATATCCTTTCAATGCCAAAAAGGCCATTATAACATATATAATGTTATATTATATTTAACATTGCATTTTATACCATAGATATACATAATTATAAACTCATTACAATTTCTTTAAAAATAAGGTACAAAACTACTGAAGTGCCATAAAAAATGCACCTTTTGCATGACTCTAAGGTTCTACTAAAATCATACCAGTCCTTGACAAGAAGCCTCCTGAGTCCCTGGATGTGAGGTAGGTGAAGAGGGAGGGTTGAGGATGGATGGATGTATCTTAGACCCTTCATATGGGCTGTAAAATAATTTTCTTGCAAACCTAGAGCCCTAAAGCTGTCAGCCTCTGTTTTCTGCCTGGGAGATATTTGAGATGTTTCCAATGGCTGCTGAAGGTATCTGCCATTTCTTCTTTGGTCTTACCTGTGAATGACCGAGAGTCAATCTTGCATTGGTGCAATTAAAATTCACCCATCAATTTCTACAAACACTTTAGGAGACCTGCTATGTGTCTCTGTGTGTTTACTTCACAGAAGGTTCACAGATAATACCATTTGACTTACTTGAGAATGGAATATGATAGTGACAATTTATTTCCTTTTTTCAAAGAGAAGGGGAAAAATTATTAAATACAGAATAAATTAATGGGCTACTAAGGGAAATTTGGCCAAGTGTTTCACAGATCATTTGGCAAAATATCAAAATGAACTTAAGAAAAAGTTTTGGTGATTAATACCCCAAAACTAAATTTCAGCAAAATAAAAAGGACAGAAACCAAATTGTGGAGCACTGGGGAGAGAGTGTGTTAGAACACTCAACACCTTTGTCTTTTTGGCTTTGAAAGGATATAAAAAGGGCAATAAATTAAGAAAAGACTTTTGCTCTTGTTGCCTGATATGGTTTGGACCTCTGTCCCTGCCCAAATCTCATGTCAAAATGTAATCTCCAGTGTTGGAGGTGGAGCCCAGTGGGAGTTGATTGGATCATGGGGGTGGATTTCCCCCTTGGTGCTGTTCTCATGATAGTGAGTGAGTTCTCATGAGATCCGGTTGTTTAAAAGTGTGTGCCACATCCCCCTTTTCTGCCTTCTTCCTGCTTTGGCCATGTGAGGGATTTGCTTCCCCTTTGACTTTCACCACGATTCTAAGTTTCATGAGGCCTCAGCAGAAGCCAAGCCAATGCCAGAATCATGCTTTCTGTACAGCCTGTGGAATAGTGAGCCAATTAAATCACTTTTCCTTATAAATTACCCAGTCTCAGGTATTTCTGTGTAGCAGTGTAAGATTGGACTAATATATTGCCTGAGACAGGAAAATTTGGGAATTGAAGAAACAAAGCAAGGAGAGAGAGAGAGAGAGAGAGCTGTGAAGGTATGATTATTGTGAAAAAAGTGGAAAAAAAATTATTTCAGAGATGAAGAAGGAGATGTCTCCTGTAGCCTAGGTGGACACAGGAGTATTGAGACAAGTTATTGAAGTCAGAGTGAGTGGGGGCTCAAGTACACTTGCAAGCTGTGTGGGCTTTGGATAGTCTTTTGTCATTTCTGTTTCTCAATTTTTTCAAATGTGAAATGAGAATTTTACCCTTTGGGATGTAATTTGGTCTATAAGTTGCTCAGTACATTGCCAAGTACTTAACATGCACCTAGTAAATGGCAGTTATTATTCGTGTAAATATTTTAAATTTATTTAACAAATATGTGTTGCACACCTACAATGCACCAGGTAGTGTTTTAGGATCTGAGACTCAGGAGTAGAAGTGTTGTCTTCTTAGACAAAGCTCATTCTCTATAATCTCTTTATGTTGATTTTCTTGAAATCTTAGCTGTGTGGCTGAAAAAGACAAGAACAGACTTGGATGTATAGATGTAGGAGTGAGAGAGAAGCAACAATTACATCTCCTTACTCTTTGCCTACTCCATACAGGGGATGATAGACAACTTGGACCACTATACCACATTTATGATATATTCACCAGGGCATCTCAAAAACTCCAGAAAATCCTTGATTTTCTCAGGGTCATCAACTGGTACCAAGCCTTCTGTGATGGTTAACTTTATGCATCAACTTGACTGGGCTAAGCCATGCCCAGAGAGCTGGTAAAGATTATTTCTGGGTGTGTCCATAAGCATGTTTCCAGAAGAGATCAGCTTTGGAATCAGTAGACTGAATAAAGAAGAGTCATCCTCACTGATGTAGGTGGGTATCATTCAATCCATTTAGGACAGAAATGATCAAAGAGGCAGAGGCAGAGTGAATTCTCTCTACTCGAGCTGGGACATTTCTCTTCTCCTGCCCTTGGGCATTGAAACTCCTGGTTCTCAGGCCTTTGGAGTCAGACAGAGAATTACACCATTGGCTTCTCTGGTTCTCA
Organism: Pongo abelii; assembly: GCF_028885655.2. Taxonomy (NCBI): domain Eukaryota; kingdom Metazoa; phylum Chordata; class Mammalia; order Primates; family Hominidae; genus Pongo; species Pongo abelii. The sequence goes on from NC_071994.2 coordinate 16,493,767, forward strand.
GGCCTTTGGACTTGGGCTGAGTTACACCACTGGCTTTTCCTCCAACTTGCAAATGACATATTATGAAACTTCTCAGTCTCCATAATTCTGTGATCCAGTTCCTATAATCTCTGTGTGTGTGTGAGAGAGAGAAAGAGAGAGAGAGATAGACAGAAACACACAGAGAGAGACAGAGATTGTGAGTGGATTGCCAAATAGCACATAGCAATCTACTCACAATCCACAAAAATTAGAACAAATGCTGAGACTGAGATGGAGGAGATTTTTTATCACCCATCTTTCCCTAGTTAACTTAAACTTGGAAATTATGTCGGGGTTTTCCAGAAAAGAGAATATATAATTCACACACACATACAAACACACACACACTGAAGAAGGTTAGGCATTAATTCAAAATCCTTCTCTGCCCCCATCCCACACACACTTTCAGCTATTTTATGGATCAAGAGTTTAATTTTAGGATATATGGAAACTTTTGAAGTTCAGCCCATTATTTCAGATTACTATAAGTGCTTGCCACTACCTCCTCCAACACAAAGCTATTTGTTCTTTGCCTCTCTCCTTGTCTTAATACTCAACACAAAGTATGGGTATAGATGTGTGTATGTGTGTGTGTGAATTATATAATTTGTTTTCTGGAAAACACTAATATACCTTCTAAATCCAAGGTAACTAGGAAAAGATGGATGAAAAAATCTCCTCTATCTCAGTCTCAGCCCTTGTTCAAATTTTTGTGGATTGTGAATGGATTCCATGTGCTCTAGACTATAAAGGCTGACATTATATGGAGGAGTTTAATGTTGAAATAAATCTGCAACAAGTGATATGGCATGTATTTTAAAGTGTGTATGTTGTTATGGCCCCTCAGAAATTATCCCAGTTGCCCATTTCCTTACTAGCTCTGCTTTGCACATTGGCCAGGTGAATCCAATATCCAAATGCTCAAACAATTGAGATTATAAGCATTCCAGGAAGAATGTAAAAATGAATAGAGTCCCTGAGTTTATTGTGTCAAATAATGTCTCTTTATAATAATAGAAACCAAATGAATGAAAGAAACAAAATATGCCTTTAAGAACATTTAAAGCTGTAGAAATAGCAGCTGGTGAAAACAGCATAAGGAATAGGGGAAGGGGTACAGGTAAGTCTATTAGTAAGAAACACACAGCTGCATTATCAATTTATTATAATAGTGTTGTGTTATTAGTTTGCATTCCTACCATATAGTGCATAGGATGATTTGGGTAGCTAGAGAAAATCTGGAGTCTGGGACACTGTGGACCATGATGGAATGCACTTTAGATAAAAAGAGTACACAGAAATATTTCTGAGAAAAAAAGCAGAAGAAAGGGACAGGATGGTTTTTTCAGAACATGAAAGGGAACATAACAAAAATAGTAAAGTATTTTGAATTTTTGACTAGTGCCAGTCCTCTCAGTTCACTGAACACCTTTCTATCTATACCTATATTTAACTGTCTTGAGTGTTAAGACAAGGAGAGTGGCAAAGAACAAATAGCTATGTGTTGGAGTGGGTGGTGGCAAGCACTTACAGTAATCTGGGACAATTGGGCTGAACTTTATTTTTAAAGGTTTCTAGATATCCTAAAATTAAACTCTTGGTTTATAAAATAGCTGTAGGTGTGTGTGTGGGGGGGTGTGGACAGAGAAGAGTCTTGAATTAATGCCTAACCTGCATTTTTTCCTCATTTTGAGACTCAGACCAGCAGGATTAACATCCAGGATTTTGGAATTAGACCTTGCTTTGGATTCTGGCTCTTCTGTTTTAAGTCTGAGTTAATACATCTTAGAATAGACAATAAGAGAATCTTTTTTAGAGTTACAATGATGACTAAAAGAGATAACACATACAAAGTGTTTCTCTCACAGTGCCTATAACATGGTAATGGTCAATAAATGGTACACATTATCATTTATTGTTATTATCTGTCAGGGTTGTTGGGGGATTGAAATCAGGTGATAAGGAGGACTTCCACTTTAAAACTAATGCAGGTGAATATATGAGAGACCTACTGCTTATTAGATGGCAACCAAATCAACTCAGGAATTGAATACCCCCTCCCTTGCCACACCACAAACCAAGTTTAGAACCTATTCTGACGTATCCAGCCCAAATGATGGAAAACTGAGAGGTGAGAACAGATCTTGGGTACCTCTGTTTACTGTAAATAGCTTGTTCTGTTTAAAAGAGGTAAAATCGCTTGAGGAGGGTAGATTCCTTTGGAGTGTGTTAGGAAGGAAGGAAGTCTGGGCATGGGCAGGTTTGGAATGTTATGACTATGAGTGGCCTATGAGTAACCAGTTTGAGGTATGAGTTGGAGACTACAGCTGACTTTAGATAGAGGCTCATGGAAATGAGCTATGAGAGGGAACTTTTAAGCATATATACAAGATATATGGCAGAATGAGCCAGAAGTCAAATGTTCTAACCTAATCTCTATGTCACATAGTTATCACATGGGAACTTTTCTTTGTTGAGCAAATCTGGCCATCAAGATGTGTTTGCTGGAGGCCCCCTGTGCAAGGGTGGTGAAAAGTAATTGGAAACATGAGCAGAATAAATAGAGTTTGAGTTGTGTCTAGTGATGCATTCAACACTTTTCTACAGAACACAGAAAGATAACCTGTCTCTTGATGTGTGATGGAACAGTCTTGAGAAGTGAGGATGGCTTACACCCATCCTAACTTCCACCTCCAGGGCTTCTCAGGGCAGGCCAAAGGGCATAAAATGAAACCTTTCACTGAGCAGGGCACTCTGTTTTATGAGGATATATGGCAGAAGAAAATGAATAAATCTTAAGGATCAGGAAATGCTTGGGTTTCCAAGTTTATCCTTGTGACTGACATCAGTAGAAACGTACCCTAATTCAGGTTGGCCCACTTGGGGACCCCCAAATTATTCTCATTCATTACAGTCAAAGAAAAGAGTATTTATCACAGGACTTCTGTCATACACACCCCTTGCTTTTGTCTGATAAATTAATGAGAATTATTATATGCAGGTTGAAGCTTGGGAGATATTAAGACACAGCTCTGGATGTTTGAGTTGAGATGGACCTTAAAAACTATCCAGCTCTATTAATTCTCCAGCATGCAAACAAAATGTAGTGGGACTTCTTGGCCTCCATAATCAAGTGCGTCAATTCCCATAATAAATCTTCTCTGATATATCTACATATATCCTGTTGGTTCTGTTTCTTTAGAGAACACTGACTAATAAAGTGTACATCTGTCAAAATTTACAATATTAAAAAATAAAACATAATTCTAAACAGTATATTTATCAAAAATAAGAATAAACTAATTAAATGTTAACATAAATTATATTTTTTTTGTGATAGCATAAGATATTTTATGGAAAATAACTCTATTTTCCAAAAAAAACCTAAGTGACAAGAATGGCGTTGTTCCATATTTTTAAAATGTTTAACTTCATAGGAGATAGCTGTATTCTCATATCTGCTTCTACATTAATTTTGTTGTAATTTGCTATTATGAATGAAGTGTATAAAGAAAACCCAGCCTCACATAAATATGCAGATGGAAAAAGAGTATTTAATAGCTATCTGATATAATTACTTGATACTGCACTAAAAGTCAAGAGATAGCGTTATGAAGGTTAGTTGCAATATGAAATATAAAAAAATACATTTTTCATCTACTGTTATGTTAAAGTCTATTGATTTGGCTTTATTGTGAATATATATTTTATTCATGTATGCTTTCATAATATCATGCTATGGTCATTTGAAAAATTTTAATTCACTGACTTCTGCAGATCTTCCAAATATTTATACCTTTCGTTATAAGATGTCAAGAAATCTCTTTTGCTTATATCACCACCAATCTGAAAAAAGAAGTCTTTAATTATTGGGTAACTTTCAAGCTTTTCGTACTGCATACAAGTTTTCTAACTTTTGCTTCTGTGCTCAATTTTATCATTGTCAACAAATTTCTCAGTTTATTTCATTGAAATGCTGGGCTCAATGTGCTCTAGTATGAAACCGAAGGGTATATATGTATTTCTCAATTTGTCATAAAGACTATTAAAAATACAAATACTAAGGATTTAAGATGTAATGAAATTAATCATTTTTCAGCTCATTAAGAACCTTCCTAAGTGAATTTGACTTTTTAATATTGTAAGTGGGTAACAGTAAAAAAAAAAAAAAAAAGACTACCAGCACAATTTGTTGTGGCTTCCTAAAACACCAGAGTTTTACAGATTTATTTTGCACCATCAAAAGTAGAGTTTGGAAAATAACTCTATTTTATTTAGCCTCCCCTCCTTATTACCCTTCTCAGCCTCTGGTAACTTCTATTTATATTCAATATACCCATTAATTCAATTTTGGTTTTTCCAATTCATGAACACTTAATATCTTTCTATTTTTGGTGTTCTCTCCATTTTCTTTCATCAGTGATTTATGCTTTTATTGTAGAGATCTCTCTCAACTCTTTGGTTAAGTTTATTCTCATTTATTTTAATTTTTGTAACTATTATAAATGGTATTCATTTCCTAATTTCTTTTTCAGATTATTTACTTTTTTTTTTTTGGACATGAGCTCTATTTTTTTATTATTATTATTATACTTTAAGTTTTAGGGTACGTGTATGCAATGTGCAGGTTAGTTACATATGTATACATGTGCCATGCTGGTGTGATGCACCCATTAACCTGTCATTTAGCATTAGTTATATCTCCTAAAGCTATCCCTCCCCCATCCCCCACCCCACAACAGTCCCCAGAGTGTGATGTTCCCCTTCCTGTGTCCATGTGTTCTCATTTGTTCAATTACCACCTATGAGTGAGAACATGCAGTGTTTGGTTTTTTTGTCCTTGTGATAGTTTACTGAGAATGATACTTTCCAATTTCATCCATGTCCCTACAAAGGACATGAACTCATCATTTTTTATGGCTGCATAGTATTCCATGGTGTATATGTGCCACATTTTCTTAATCCAGTCTATCATTGTTGGATATTTGTGTTGGTTCCAAGTCTTTGCTATTGTGAATAGTGCCACAATAAACATACATGTGCATGTCTCTTTACAGCTGCATGATTTATAGTCCTTTGGGTATATACCCAGTAATGGGATGGCTGGGTCAAATGGAATTTCTAGTTCTAGATCCCTGAGGAATCACCACACTGACTTCCACAAGGGTTGAACTAGTTTGCAGTCCCACCAACAGTGTAAAAGTGTTCCTATTTCTCCACATCCTCTCCAGCACCTGTTGTTTCCTGACTTTTTAATGATTGTCATTCTAACTGGTGTGAGATGGTATCTCATTGTGGTTTTGATTTGCATTTCTCTGATGGCCAGTGTTGGTGAGCATTTTTTCATGTGTTTTTTGGCTGCATAAATGTCTTCTTTTGAGAAGTGTCTGTTCATATCCTTCACCCACTTTTTGATGGGGTTGTTTGTTTTTTTCTTGTAAATTTGTTGGAGTTCATTGTAGATTCTGGATATTAGCCCTTTGTCAGATGAGTAGGTTGTGAAAATTTTCTCCCATTTTGTAGGTTGCCTATTCACTCTGATGGTAGTTTCTTTTGCTGTGCAGAAGCTCTTTAGTTTCATTAGATCCCATTTGTCAATTTTGGCTTTTGTTGCCATTGCTTTTGGTGTTTTAGACATGAAGTCCTTGCCCATGCCTATGTCCTGAATGGTAATGCCTAGGTTTTCTTCTAGGGTTTTTATGGTTTTAGGTCTAACGTTTAAGTCTTACTTTTGGTATATAAAGTGCTAAGGATTTTTGTGTTTATTTTGTAGACTACAAATTTATGGAATTTATTTCTCAGTTCCATTTTTTTGACAGAGTCTTTAGGGTTTTCTAAATATCAGAGTATATCATTTGTAAACAGGAACAGTTTGACTTCTTTTCCAATTTTCATGTTCTTTATTTCTCTTTTTTTTTTTTGCTTTTTTTTTAAAAAAATAAACAGATTTAGTGGTACATGTGTAGGCTTCTTATATTTGTATATTGCATGATGATGAGGTTGGGGTACAATTAATCTCATCACCTAGGTACTGAGGGTACTGAGCATAATGCCCAACAGTTGCCAATAGTTTGTTTTTCAACCCTTGCCCCCCTCACTTCCTCTCCTCTCTAGCAGTCTGCAATATCTATTGTTGCTATTTTTTATGTTCACAGTATTCAATGCTTAGCTCCCATGTATAAGTGAGAACATGTGGTATTTGGTTTTTAGTTCCTGTGTTACTTTGCTTAGGATAATGGCCTCCAGCTGCATCCATGATGTTGCAAAGGACACGATTTTATTCTTTTTTATGGCTGCCTAGTATTCCATGATGTGTATGTAACACATTTCCTTTATCTAATCCACCGTTGATGGGTACTTAAGATGATTTCATGTATTTTCCATTGTGAACAGTATCACAATGAACATATAAGTTCATGTGCTTTTTTTGTACAATGATTCATTTCCTGGTAGGCATATATCAGTAGTTCTGTTTCAAGTTATTTGTGAAATCTCCAAACTGTTTTCTACAGTGGCTGAAGTAATTTACATTCCCACAAACTGGGTATACATGCTCCCTTTTCTATGCAGCCTTGCCAGCATCAGTTGTTTTTTGACTTTTTAATAATAGTCATTCTGACTGTTGATGAATGTTGTCTCATTGCGGTTTTGATTTGTATTTCTCTGATGATTAATGATGTCGAGCATTTATTCATATGTTTATTGGCCACTTATATATCTTCTTTTGAGAAGTGTCTGTTCATGTATTTTGCCCATTTTTTAATTGGGTTCCTTTTTGCTTGTTGAATTTATTAAGTTCCTTATAGATTCTGGGTATTAGACCCTTGTCAGATGCATAGTTTATGAATATTTTCTCCCATATGTAGGTTGTCTGTTTACTCTGTTGATAGTTTTTTTTGCTGTGTTTAGTTCTTAGTTGTCAAATTTTTCTGTTGCAATCTTTTTTGAGTACATAGTTATAAATTATTCTCCAAGGTCAATGTCCAGAATGGTGTTTCCTACATTGTCTGTTAGGATTATTATAGTTTTAGGTTTGACATTTAATTCTTTGATTCATCTTGAGTTAATTTTTGTATACGGTGAAAGCAGGGGTCCAGTTTCATTCTTCTGCATATAGCTAGCTAGCTATCCTAGCACCATTTTTTGAATAGGGAGTCCTTGCTCCACTGCTTTTGTGGTCATTTTTGTGAAAGATCAGAGGGTTTGTGGCTTTATTTCTGGGTTCTCTATTTTGTTCCATTGGTCTATGTTTCTGTGTTTGTATCAATACCATAATGTTTTGGTTACTGTCGCCTTATATTATAAAGTCAAATAACTTGATTCCTCTGGCTTTGTTCTTTTTGCTTAAGATTGTTTTAGCTATTTGGACTCTTTTTTGATTCCATATACATTTTAGAATGATTTTTTCTAGTTACATGAAAAATGATATTGGCAGGTTGATAGGAAGCATTAAATATGTAGATTGCTTAGAATAGTATGGTCATTTTAATTATATTTATTCTTTCAATCTATGAGCATAGAATGTTTTTCCATTTGTTTGTATAATCTGTAATTTCTTCCAGCAGTGTTTCATAGTTATTCTTGCAGAGATCATTCACCTCTTTAGTTATATGTGTTCCTAGGTTTTATTTCATGGCTATTGTAAATGGGATTGCATTCTTTATTTGGCTTTAGGCTTGAATGTTATTGGTATATAAAAATACTATTGATTTTTCACACTGATTTTGTATCACATGGCTTTACTGAAGGGGCTTATCTGTTCAAGGAGCCTTTTGGAAGAGACTTTTTAGGATTTCCTAGGTACAGGAATTTTATCACCAGTGAAAAGAGATAGTTTGACCTCTTTTCCTATTCAGATGCCTTTTATTTCTTTCTCTTGCCTGATTGCTCTGGTCAGCACTCATAGTACCATGTTGTATAGGTGAAAGTGAGCATTCTTATATTTCTGTTTCTCAAGAGAATTGTTTCGAGTTTTTGACCATTCACTATGACATTTGCTGTGGGTTTTTCATAGATGGCTCTTATTATTTTGATGTATGTTCCTTTGATGCCTAGTTTGTTGAATGTTTTTATTTTGTATGAATGAAGTATTTTATCAAAAGCTTTTTCTGCAAATGTTGAGATGATCATACGGCTTTGGTTTTAATTCTGTGTATGTGATGAACCTCATTTATTGATTTGTGTATGCAGAACCAAACTTGCCATCCCAGGAATAAAGCCTACTTGGTCATGGTGAATTAACTTTTTGATGTGCTGCTAGATTTGGTGTGCCAATATTTTGTTGAGGACTTTTGTGTCTATGTACATCAGAGATATTGGCTCATAATGTTATTCTTTCAATGTGTCTTTGCTTGGTTTTGCTATTAGGGTGATACTGGCTTCACAGAATGGGTTAGACAGGATTTCTTTTTCCTTGTTATTTTGAAATAGTTTCAGTAGAATTGGTACCAGCTCTTCTTTGTACATCTGATACAATTCTCTTGTGAATCCATCTGGTCTAGAAATTTTTTTGGTTTGTAAGTTTTGTTTTTAATTACTGATTCAATTTTTGGTCTTGATATTGGTTTATTCAAGGTTTTAATTTCTCCCTGACTCAATCTTGGGCAATTATCCATTTCCAGAAATATATCAATTTCCTCTAGATTTTCTAGTTTGTATGCATAGAGGTGTTCATAATAGTCTCCAAGTGATCTTTTATATTTCTGTTAGATTGATTCTAATACCCCCTTTGTCATTTCTGATTGTGTTTATTTGGATCGCTCTCTTTTTCTCCCTTGTTAATCTAGTTAGTAGTCTATCAATCTTGTTTATCCTTTCAAACAACGAATTTTTTTGTTTCACTGATTCTCTGTACAGATTTTTGGGTCTCAATTTTGTTAAGTTCTGCTCCAATTTTAGTTATTTATTTTCTTTTGCTAACTCTGGCCTTAGTTTTGTGTGTGTTTTTCTAGTTCCTCTAGATGTTGTATTGGTGTTGTTAACTTTAGATCTTTCAAAATTTTTGAGGTAAGCATTTAGCACTATGAGCTTTCTTCTTAACAGTTATTTTGCTGTATCCCAGAGATTTTGGTATGTTCTGTCTGTTTTCATTTATTTCAAAGAACTTATTTCTGCCTTAGTTTTGTTGTTTACCCAAAAGTAATTCAGGAGAAGGTTGTTTAGTTTCCATGTAATCATATGTTTTTTGGAGATATTCTTGGTATTGCTTTATATTTTTATTCCACTGTGGTTCAAGACTATGGTTGATATAATTTTGACTTTTTAAAAATTTATTGATACTTGCTTTATGGCTGAGCATGAGGTCAATCTTGGAGTATATTTTTTGTGTAAATGAGAAGAATGTGTTTTCCGTGGTTGATAGGTGGTGATATGGTTTGTGTACTCGTCCCCTTCAAATGCCATGTTTAAATGTTATTCCCAATGTTGGAATTTGGGTGTGGTACAAGATGATTGGATCCTGAGAACAAATTCTGGTGAAAGGAAAATAAATCTTGTGGCCCCCAAATCACTAAGCCAAGAAGAAAAGTCAAGCTGGGAACTGATTAGAGCCAACCTGCCTCCCATTCTACTCAACGTGACCACTCTGCTCACTGAGATAAATGCATATCTGATTGCCTCCTTTGGAGAGGCTAATCAGAGACTCAAAAGAATGCAACCATTTACCTCTGATCTACCTATGACCTGGAAGCCCCCTCACCACTTTGAGTCTTCCCGCATTTGCTTTGAGTTTTCCTGCCTTTCTAGACAGAATCAATGTTCATCTTGCATATGTTGATTGATGTCTCATGTATCCCTAAAATATATAAAACCAAACTGTTCTCTGACCACCTTGGGTACATGTTGTCAGGACCTCCTGAGGTTATGTCATGGATGTGCATCCTCAACCTTGGCAAAATAAACTTCCTAATAAACTGAGACCTGTCTCAGATTTTGGGGATTCACAGTTTCTAAAGCCCTTTCTGCTTTAATACTTGGTACTTCTGAAATAGCAGCAATTTGTCCTAGCTGAAATATAATAATGAGATTTAAAAACATTTTTTTAAAAGGAGCTCAGTTGTTAAAAGTCAGCTTAATTAAAGGCTGACATCCAAGATGAGTGTGTGTGTGCATGTGTTTGTATTTAAAAGGTCTTCATGTTTTGTTTATATTTTCTCTTTTCAGACCTTGTCTTTTTTGGAGCAAAAGTTCTTTTTCTTGTGACTTAATTCTGTTTTCTTCATTAATAACTATTGCAACAGAGGCTACTTGGGGATTTTTAAGAAAGAGGATACTTCAGACACTTAGAAATGTCTTTGTTTAAAAAAATTTTTTTAAGTGCATTGTAAAAACATCACACGGTCTAATCTCAAAATAATTCTCTTATTTTGGAGATCCAGGATTCAGTGTGGGCTCTGCCCAGAGCTCAGAGATCCAGTTAAAAGATAGGTAGTCTCCATATAAATAAAATTGGTATCCTTATACAATTATATGATAGATTTCTATAATTTTATGTTTGACTTGGCATCCATCTTTAATCTTTCTCCAGCACCACCAGACTTTTTCTGTGTACCTTATGATGTAAATTTTGCTATTTAATTTTCACCTGAGTTGTTTCCTTTAATATGCAAATTTAAGGCTATTTAGCTGACAACTGCCTAGGCTTCTGAAGCAGTTTATCAAGAATCTGAAAGCTTGAGATAGGAAAAAAAGTCTTTATGAATCTATAAGGTGTACTTTCCATCAGCATACATCTATGTATTTATGTGTTGTGTACACAATGTTTCCCTACTGAAAATACATAAAAGAACTCTAACTAAATGGCTTAAAGAAAAATAAAAGTGATTATATCAAATACTTTATCAAAAAAGGAAAGACTATTCAAATGTACTTTCAAGTTTACATGACAAGTAAAATTTTTAATAAATCAGCTAGCTTTAAAATTATTGGTAAAGTAATATTATAAATGTATTAAGAATTGCTAGCATACATTTTTGTTTGCAATTATTAAGGAATTTCATACTTATCCCTGCCAAATACTATAAGGTGTCAAAATTTGGCATAGTGGTTACAAAACTATAAACCTAGCCCAAGACAGAAAAAATCTTTGCTTGTATAATCTTTAATAAATAAGACATTCATGTTAATTTAATAAAAATAGAACTATAAACTAAGTTCCTCCCAAAGTCCAGGAAAGAGCAAGGACAGCTTGGAGGTTAGAAGCAAGATGGAGTCACTTAGGTCATATCTTTTCCATTGTCTCGGTTAGAATTTTGCAGTGGTGAGCTTCAAACATTAAATGATGACTATCACAGTTTTATAAATAATCTAGATAAATGAATAAAATAAAATAATTAGATAAATGTAATGGAATACAGACAAATGTGTCAGAATTTAGAATCTAAAATTATATTAAGTTAAATAATAAATATCTTATTATTTGGGTATTTTCCAATAAAAATATATTGTAGGAAACATTCTTTTAAAAAAATTTCCTTTTTAAAAAGGTGAACAATTTTTATCTAATTTAAAGCTTATTTAAAGGTTATGTATAAAACACGGTAAAAGGAACCAGGAAATAGGAGAAATGTAAAGAAAGTTATAGAAACAAAGAGGTATCTTTTGGTAAGAACACTTAAAGAGAAATAATTTTATATGAGAAAGAATCTTGTATGGTAAATTTAGACCTAGAATAAAATGACTAGTTGTTTTTCACAACAAAAAGATTCATAAAAAATAAAACAAAAACTTTTGGGGATTCAGCCCAGGTACTCGTGTGAGCTGCTGCTCCTGTGGTTCATGAGATTGCCTGGGTCTAGAGTGTGGAGCTCCTCCATGACAGCAAGGACATCAGCATGCCTAAAGCATCAAAGGGAAAAAGTGCAGGACTGGAAAAAAAAAAAGTAACCCATCCATTTAGTAGAAAGGCAGCTCAAATTATGAGAGAGGCCCACAAACAAGAAAAACAGAAAATTGAAGAATGAAAAAGCCTTGTGTAAGGCTTTTTTCAACCTTATTTGTGAAAACCTGCAGTGGTTTCAAAATCATCTTGATCCCCCCAAAAAGGGATGTTTAAAGAAAGATGCTTGTGAACTAATTGAAAGATACTGAAATCGATTCAGCAGTGAGCTGGAGCAGATTGAGTTACATAACAGTATCAGGGACAGGCAGGGGAGGTGGCACTGTTCCTGGGAGACTGTCATCAAGTAGACGATGGAGCGGGAGTGAGAGCAGTATGAAGGATATGGCCTTGAGATTCCAGACATTCTAAATACAAGTAACCTGTAAACATTTAGGGAATGTGACTTTAATCTGAAGAAATTGCCAAACACTAATATAAGAAAAATTTGTGCTAATGATGCAATTCCCAAGAAGTGCAAGAGGAAAACTATTATAACTGTAGACCAAGATTTAGGGGAATTGAAACTAAACAATGAATCAAGTAACTCAGATGAGGAAATGACTGCAGTGGCATAATTTGTCTTCACTTGAATTAAAAATAAATAATTTAAGAGCTTCAAAGTATATTCATTCTTTATGGTACATAATTGTCAAGATAAAAGAATTTCATACTGACATTCATTTATATGATGAGAGTTTAATTTCCAGTTTCAAAAATGGTGTTATGATATTTATTTTAAAATGAAGGTTGCTTTTCATTAAGTTACTAAAATAGATAGACATGATCTGCAAAAGCTGTTTAATCTTTTTCATCTGAATTTTGGGCCGGAAGGGAGCAATATAACTAAGGACAAAAAATGTTTTGTTTTTCTTGTGTATTTATGATCACCTAATTTCACATTTTGTGAAATGGACAGTAACCTGTTTCCTAAAAGATTCCTGTGGGTACTTTTTGAACTGTGATAATAGCAAAATTGTCTTTCAGTAATTATGTCACACTAATCCTTCTTTTAAGCATGAAATCCATTTTCCTTTTTTACGAAATAAGGGAAAATGTGATAAGAAATTTGTATACACTGGTGCATTATAGGTTATTATTTATCTTCTGAATCAGAGTTAAATGGTAAAAAAAATCAGTGATGATTGTTATGTTGATCTCTCACAATTAATTTACCTTTTAACAAAGCGGATAAAGAGTTTCAGTTTACCTCCTTTTAATTGTGTAATGTTTTTGCTTTTTTATTGTGAAAAGTGATAGGTTTTATTTGTGGAGAGAGAACTAAAGATCAGAGAACCAGTGATTTTAATTATGTTACTTTTTCTTCTAAGAGATAAATTAAATTGACATATAATTCAGTATTTTCAGTATCATGAAAAGCATGAATGTTGTATAATTTTCTTCCTCAAAAAACTCATTAAATACAAGTATCCTTAACATATTTTTAAAGGAACACAATGCAGGTGTATTTGAGTATTTTCAAGAAAAGAATAAAAACATCAATACTGGATTAGGTTAACTGGGTGTCAACTAAGTCTTGTTAACAGTTTACTTAAAGTATTATAACGTTTCTTTACTTCTGAAAATTAGAAATAAAATTTATTTCTGCAAACAAAACCTTTTATATGATCCAGTTGTCTATAATTCAAGGGAAATAATAATGGTCTTTCTAGAGATTGGGTTTGCTGTAAAGAAAAACTACTTATACACTAAAGAATTGATTAGAAAAATAAATTTCCTTACGTTATTTATTTTATCTTAATAAATTTTAAGATATTTTAATTTTTTTACCACAAAGTTCAACTTTTATTGCATTTCACCAATTTTCATTTTCTTTTCCCTTCTTTTAAAAGGCACAAAATAATAACGCTCTCCTTCAACTTATTTTCAGCTCATGTAAGATTTTTTCCCCTCAAGTTCTGTTTGTTGTGGCCTCAAGTTAACCATATTTTCTTAAAGATCTCAAGGAAATGTTTTCTTCCAACATAATATTCTGTACAGGGCAGAAGGTCTTTTTTTTGCCGTTTGGTAACTGGTCTAACAGATTTTACATTTTATCAAAATAATTCCTATGCCACTATTATTAAGTTTTTGTTTGCTTAGAAAAAAACTGAGATTAAAAAAGTTTTTTAGGTTAGAGTTATTTTATCTGTGTGTGTTTCCTGTATGTGCTTTTTTTTTTTTTTTTTTTTTGAGGAGGGGTCTCCCTCTGTCACCCAGGCTGGAATGCAATGGCATGATCTCAGCTCACTGCAACCTCTGCCTCCCAGTTTCAAGTGATTCTCCTGCCTCAACCTCCCAAGTAGCTGGGACTACAGGCACGGGCCACCACACCCAGCTAATTTTTGTATTTTTAGTAGAGATGTAGTGTCACCATATTGGCCAGGCTGGTCTCAAACTCCTGACCTCATGGTCCACCCACCTCGGCCTCCCAAAGTGCAGGGATTACAGGCATGAACCAACATGCCCAGCCTTCTATATGTGCTTTTAAAGTATTTGTGACATTAAGTTACAGGGCTTTGAATCGTGGGTCTAAAATTGACACCAAGTACTGCTAAGTCTTAAACACTGACAGCAATTAAAGACTTATCTTCAGGCCCCATAAAAGATGCCAATCAAAATAAACTGCATTTCTGAGACACAGGTTCAGAAATTAAAACTATTCAACTCTTCAAGTCCCAGGGACTATCATGGAAGAGGTAGGAGTGTGAGATTGTAATGGCTAATTTTGAGAGATAAAATAAGTTCAGTTTCTCCATAAATTAATCATTAATGTGAAAGAGACATGGATTCAAGATCAGCATATGGGTCCCTGTGTCACATAAACAGGGTTTTCTTTAAGCAGTAAGTGACTCATAAATAAAGGCTGTAAAGGTTATAAAGGGCTCATAGAAGTTATATCTTATGGGCAAGATTAAAATTTTATAGATTGTTTATATAATTTTGAAAAACAAATTTAATTGGCTTTGTGGTGTTTTTATTAGGGCTTATTATTTGGAAAATTAAGTCTCCTCTCTAACAGAATAAAGGTTGTCACCTTTTTTATGAAACCCTTGAGTTATCACTTTGGTCAAATGAATGACTTATTTTACAATGATCTATGATATCAAGTGTTTTAAACCTTTGATATTTGATGAACTTTCTAAAATCAGATTATAAATTGTTTTCTTCTGATTTAATTAATCCTTTGAGATATTAGGTTTCCTAAAGTCCAAAAATAAAATAATTTGGCTAATTTTCCATAAAAATTATACAGGAAACATTGTCAATTATGAATTAGTGTTTGAGTTTTTAATGGTGTATTTGTATAATTATGTTATTGAAATGTGTTCCAAAATCACGGGAGACACATATAATTCTGCTATGACTTAGTATACATTATCAGCAATAATTATAATTATGTTAAATTGTTCTGTGCCACAAAGATAACAGATTTCCTTGTCAATTGTGTCTTTGACTATGGCTGCCCTAAAACCTTTTGTCATCCATGGACGATTTTTGTCTTGCTTTGATCTTCTTTAGAAGGTGATTTTATAATCAACTACAGAAATCCAACAGGTGTTCTTAAATGCAGGTTTCTGATAACTTTGAAGATTATAACATTAGAATAAAGGAAAAAACTTTCAGGACTCTCATGGAGAGCTGAAATGTTCATGAATATCAAGGAGAACAGGAGTTAACCGTGTGAACTTGACTAGTAGAAGACTAAAGCAACCTTTTTAACTTTGTTTTTCAAAGTCAAGAAAACTTTTAAGCTATTTGCAGCTTTGATCAATTGAGTAAAGTACACTCCTATGAATAAAATTTGGAGTATATTTCTTTCCCTCTACCTGATTTCTCTAGAATTTGGAAACTATTTGTGAGAATTCTTAACTTATGACAATACAGTTATTTGCATAAGTGCAATAAGAATTTGTTTTCTTTTGTAACAGAACACAATTAGAGAAACTGGTTATTTTCCCAAGGCTTTGACTGGAATGGTATACTTTCCTTTAAGGAATCAAACTTGACTTATGGAGCCAATAAAAGCCCCTTGGAAAAACTGGCCTCATATCTTTTTCTATACAGCACCTGTACAGGGTTCCTGACCTGTGATGAGTAAAGAATATCATTTTCTGACAGACCCAGGAGCCCCAAGTATATCTTAGAACCTCATCTGGGGAGGATTGCCCAACTCATAGGTATTTGGTGGCACAAATCCATGGCTGGGCTCAGCTTTAAAAAAGACTTATCTGAAGTTTCTTCTATGAAACAAAGTTCCATCAAAGCCAATTTAAAAGCCTATGTAAAAATACTTATTCTTGCTGTACTGTATACAAATAATTAGGCCAAGTACAATAAAGTAAACCAGTCTTACCATGATTTGTCTTTAATAAATATGAGAAAGTGGAGAGAGAAAAATTATGTTTCAAAAACTATGGTACACCTGTTATTAGATTCTGGTCTTGCCCAATATTTTTCCATTTTTATTATTTTCTACAGTTTGGACTGAATTCTAATTTTTGCTGGCTACAAGTTTTCAAAATAATGTTTTAAATTTTTTTCCCTTACTTTTTTTCCTATTTTTTCTAATTTGGAGTCACTGAAAACTAAGCTGTGATTTTGTAAAGCCCTGCAAACTGAAGCTAGACAACTTAATCTTCAGAAGAAAATATTAGCAACTTATTTACGTAAATAAGCCACTTTCATATCTGCCTCCTGATTTATGGACTTCAGAGTAATGTGGCCTATATAGATTTTCTAGGATTGTTATTTGGTTTTTTTGTTTTTCTTTTTTCTTCCCCTATTTTCTCTTCACAGGACATGAGACTTCACAACCTTCTAAAAATGACCTTTTCTAATGCCTCAAGACTTACCTGTCCAGGAGTAAACCATCCTAGCCATGATGGATCAGTTGAAACCTGAAACCAGAGACTCATTTTCTTCTAAAAGAATCTCCAAAAGATTTTAAAAAAAGAAAAAAAGGAAAATGTGAAAGAAAAATAAATCTTGGGGCCCCCAAGTTACTAATCTAAAGGAAAAAGTCAAGCTGGGAACTGCTTGGGGCCAACCTGCCTCTTGTTCTATTCAAAGTCACCCTTCTGCTCACTGAGATAAATACATATTTGATTATCTCTTTTGGGGAGGCTAATCAGCAACTCAAAAGAATGCAAAAATTTGTCTCTTATTTACCTATGACCTGAAAGCACCCTCCCCACTTTGAGTCTTTCTGCCTTCACTTTGAGTTGTCCCACCTTTCCAGACTGAACCGGGCACATGTTGTCCGGACCTCCTGTGGCTGTGTCACAGGTGTGCCTCCTCAACCTTGGCAAAATAACCTTCTTAAATTGCCTGAGACCTGTCTCAGGTTTTTGGGATTCACCTTCCTCATAAATTTTTTAGTGCCAAGTCATGTGACTTACTCAGTTAGTTCATGTGAGATCTGCATGTTTAAAAGAGTCTGGGACCACTCTATTCTCTTTCTTGCTTCCACTCTCACCATGTGATATGTCACCTTCTCTTTTCTTTCACCGTAATTGTAATCTTCCTGAGGCCTTTGCCAGAAGGAGATGCTGGGGCCATGCTTGTACTGCCTGTAGAACCATGAACTAATTAAACCTCTTCTCTTTATAAGTTATCCAGCCTTGAGTTTTTTTTTTAATAGCAATATCTTAATGTATTGACAAAGAAAATTGGTACTGAGAATAGGGTGTTGCTATAAAGACATTTGAAAATGTAAAAGCAGCTTTGGAGATAGGTAACAGGCAGAGATTAGAAGAGTTTGCAGGGCTCAGAAGAAGACAGGAAGTGGCAGAAAAGTTTGGAACATCTTAGAGCCCTGATAAAAGCTTGGGACCAAGATGCTCATAGGGATATGGACAGTGCAGTCCAGAATGATGAGATCTCAGATGTAAATAAGAAAGTTATTAGGAAGTAGAGTAAAGGTTCCCCCATGTTATGCCCTAGCAAAATGCTTGGATGCATTGTGTCACATCCTAAGGAACTTTGGAAGTGAGAGGAGGTGCCAGCTGGGTTTCCTGGGTCAAGTAGAGATTCAGAAAGCTATGAAACTCACTCATTTCCTGCATCAGGACTTACTTCAGTCCTGGATGAATAATATTGAAATTTTATGCTTAAAATATTCCCAACACCAGGATTTGTGCATGTGTTTTCTTCCCCAAGAAAGCTATAAACAGAGAAAATTTTGCTTTAAGTTTCTCTTGTGTCCTCTCTCCCTCTCCCACTTCCCCCTCCCTTGAAACTAAAGTAAAAGAAATGTTAACTGCCTGTTTTTCTGTGACCAGCGGACTTTATCTATATTACCAATTCCAATTCCTTGTAAACATACTTTGTAAAGTCCTGTAAGATCCTGTCTCCTTTGCCAGGCCGCTGCAAGGTCATAAGATAAGATAAAAGGTCAACTTAGATAAAACCTAAGTTGCAATTCCAATTTTCCTCAAAATCTAAGACACGGCACAAAATAATTTACTGCCTTTGTTTCTTGCTCTGGTAACATCTTCCTGCCACACATATTTCCCGCCTTAAAGAGTTTAAAAGGCAATCACCCAAAACCAGCAGTGGCTACCCATTCGGGACCCCTTCCATGCTGTGGAAGCTTTGTACTCTTGCTCTGCTCAATAAAACCTACTGCTCACTCTCTCTCAGTCTGAGTCTCTATCACTCACTGTGGTCAGCCACAACCCCAATTCTTTGGCATGGCTAGGCAAGAATCTTAGGTGTTACAGAAGGTTGAAGTTGAGAGTGATGACCTATGGTATCTAGTAGAAGTAATTTCAAAGCAGCAAAACATTGAAGAATTGGTGTGGCTACTTTTAATTGCCTATGATCAGATGCAGAAGCAAAGGAATGACTTAAAATTTGAACATATATTTACATATATATATGGTTTTTTTTTGGGTGGAGTTTCACTCTTGTTGCCCAAGCTGGAGTGCAATGGTGTGATCATGGCTCACTGCAATGTCTGCCTCCTGGGTTCAAGTGATTCTCTTGCCTCAGCCTCCCAAGTAGCTGGGATTACAGGTGCCTGCCACCGTGCCTGGCTAATTTTTGTATTTTTAGTAGAGACAGGGTTTCACCATGTTGGCCAGGATTGACCTCATGATCTGCCTGCCTTGGCCTCCCAAAGTGCTGGGATTACAAGTGTGAGCCATAGTTCCCAGCCAAAACTTATATTTTAAAAGGAAGCAGAGCATTAAAGTTTGGGAAATTTGTGACTTGGTTCTTTGGCAGAGAAATAATCCAAGCAGTGGGCAGAACAACCACTTACTAGAGAGATTAGTATTACAAAAGGGAGCCAGGTGCTAACATCCAAGACAATGGCAAAAAGGCCTTTAAGGCATTTCAGAAATCTTCAAGGCAGCCCCCTTCATCACAGGCCCAGAGGACTAGGAGGAAAGAATCATTTCAATGGCCAGGCCTGGGGTGCAGCTACACTGTGTTGCCTTGGGACAATTCTCTCTAAATCCTGGCTGCTCCAGCCACAGTCAAGGCTCAAAGGGTCCTAGATACAGCTCAGGCTGCTGCTCTGCAGAGCACAATTCATAGGCAGTGGTGGCTTCCACATGGTGTTAAGCCTGCAGGTGCACAAAATGCAAAAATGAAAGAGGCTTGATAGCTCCCACATAGTTTCCAGAGGATGTATGGGAAAGCCTTGGTATTCAGACAGAAGCCTGTCACATGGGCAGAGCCTTCACAGAGAAACTCTTCTAGGGCAGTACCAAGGGGATATGTGGGACTGGGGACTTCACACAGAGTCCCCATCAGGGTACTGCCTAGAGTAGCTGTGGGAAGGGGGCTGCTACCCTCCAGACTCAAGGATGGTGAACTCACCATCAGCTTACAAACTCAGAAGGTGTCAGGCTTGCAGCCCAGACTTTTGACTCCAGCCCATGAGAGCAGCCATGGAGGCTACACCCTTCAATGTCACAAGGGTGGAGCTTCCCAAGGCCTTGGGAGTGCATCCCTCATACTACTGTGCTCTGGATGTGGGACCTAAAATCATTGTATCTTCCTTCTGTCCATCCCCAACCCAGGGGTTATGACTGTGGAGAATGCTGGATAGGAGGATCTTTTCACTTTGCTTCTATAGCCCTATGTACTTCTGTCCACAGGTTTTGTATTGGGCTGTGCAATTTGACAGGCAAGCCAGTAGATGGGGCCTATGGATTAGAGCCAGTTGTGGGGAAATTGGCTGGGTATATAGATAGAACTAGTTGGAGATATATATATCCAATTATATATATAGTATTTTATATATAATAAACTGTATACTATATATAGACTATATAATTAATAAACTGTTCTTTATATTTATAATGAGGAGTTTATTAAGTATTAACTTACATGATCACAAGGTCCCACAATAGGCCATCTGCAAGCTGAGGAGCAAGAAAAGTCAGTCGAAGTCCCAAAACTGAAGAACTTGGAGTCCATTGTTTGAGGACAGGAAGGGTCCAGCACAGGAGAAAGATGTAGGCTGGGAGGCTAGGCCAGGCTAACCTCTTCACTTTTCTCTGGCTGCTTTATCCTGGCCATGCTGGCAGCTGGTTAGAAGGTGCCCACCCACATTAAGAGTGGGTCTGCCTTTCTTACATTTCCCAGCCCACTGACTCAAATGTTAATCTCCTTTGGCAACACCCTCACAGACACACCCAGGATCACTACTTTCTATCCTTTGATCCAATCAAATTGACACTCAGTATTGACCACAACACAGGGACTCTGAATGCCTAGATTTCTGCCTGGGGATGGAGTGGCAAGGGCCTCACTGCACCGTGATCTCAGGGCAGTAGACTGGGACACCAAGGAATGACAAATGCTGACCAGCCCCAGGTCACCAAACTAGCCCTGGCTGCAGATCTCATCACCCAAGAGAAACTGCAGGTGAGACAGCTCTCCTGCCAAACCAGGCCTGCAATGGGGAAGAACACAACTCCAGGGCCTACTGCTAAGGCATTTTTCACAGTTCTGGCTGTAGAGACCTCTAACCCACTCCAGAGCAGGCTCTTAAATCTCTGGACAGAAATGCCTGTGTGGCTATACTGCTGAGTCACCAAAGAATGGCTGGGTTTATAAGTGCGCATGTTAAAAATGGCATCCTGCTCTTTGTCCTGGGTCTGAGAAAAATCCCGTAGCTTTTCTTGGTGTCTTTCTTTCACTCTGTGTCTAAGCTTCTCCCCAAGTTATCTCCAGGGCTTGGGAGAAATAAATTGCTCTCCTTCAGCCTGGGTTGCTTGGTCCCAGTAGAGTAGTGACTCTCACAGAGGGAAGCTCTCTACCTCTCTCATGTCCTAAAGCTTTACTTACTTTTATCAGCTGGACACCACAACAAGGGATAAAGCAGCCAGAGAAAAGTGAAGAGGTTAGCCTGGCCTAGCCTCCCAGCCTACATCTTTCTCCTGTGCTGGACCCTTCCTGTCCTCAAACAATGGACTCCAAGTTCTTCAGTTTTGGGACTCCGACTGACTTTTCTTGCTCCTCAGCTTGCAGATGGCCTATTGTGGGACCTTGTGATCATGTAAGTTAATACTTAATAAACTCCTCAAACAATGGACTCCAAGTTCTTCAGTTTTGGGACTCCGACTGACTTTTCTTGCTCCTCAGCTTGCAGATGGCCTATTGTGGGACCTTGTGATCATGTAAGTTAATAC
Source organism: Pongo abelii (assembly GCF_028885655.2). Lineage (NCBI taxonomy): Eukaryota > Metazoa > Chordata > Mammalia > Primates > Hominidae > Pongo > Pongo abelii. The sequence goes on from NC_071994.2 coordinate 16,515,313, forward strand.
TTAATAAACTCCACATTCTTCTCTCCAGGATCTGGGGTATTCTTCATGATTCTGGTGGAGTCCCACATTCCTTCTTGAATTAAAGCTCACAGAGTTTATCTTTATTCACTATCTTGTTATTACCAAGTGGCTGAGGCATGCTAGAAACTTCTAATTCACCATCTTGGGGGAAAAAACAACAACAACAAGAAACCACCTCTTTTATTTCTTTTTCTTGTCTAATTGCTCTGGCTGGGACTTCCTATACTATGCTAAATAAAAAGTGATAAAAGTAGCATTCTTGTCTGGTTCCTGATATTAGAGAAAAGGTTTTCAATCTTTTTTTATTCAGGATGATGCTAGCTCTGTGCTTGCCATAAGTTGCCTCCACTGTTCCTTCTACTGGAGGGCTTCAAAAAAGTTCACAGAAAATGCATGTTATACACACACACACACACACACACACACACACACACACACACACAAAACTATGAAGGGGCCAGGTATGGTAGCCCACTTTGGGAAGCTAAGCTAAGGTTGGAGGGTTGCTTGAGGCCAGGAGTTCAAGACCAGCCTAGGTAACATGGCCAAACCCCATCTGAACTAAAAATACAAAAATTAGCTGAGCATGGTGGTGTGCACCTGTAGCCCCAGTTGCTTGGGAGGCTGAAGTGGGAGGATTGCTTAAGCCCAGGAGGTTGAGGCTGCAGTAAACTGTGATCACACCACTGCCCTCCAGCCTGGGTGACAGAGAGAGACCTTGTCTCAAAAACAAAACATAACAAAAAGTAAGCATGGAGCTTATGTTTTCTTGACACTAAAATCAATTTACACTAACCTGTTATAACATGTATGAAAAGGATCTACTTTGAGGCACTAAGTAGGATGAAACATCAGTTTGGAAAGAGCCCCTATCAGAGTGACATGCACTTTGGTAAATTTGAAGCAAAAACAAAACCCAAATTTAAAATGAAGCTTGAGTGGAAGAATGATGAAATCATTCATGCTTTATGAAAAGTTTATAGAATAATGACATCCCAAAATTAGCAGTTTATAAATGGGTAACTTGTTTAAAGAAGGTATTAGATGATGTAAAAGATGAAGCCCATGCTGGCAGACCATCCACATAAATTTGCGAGGAAAAAGTAATCTTGTTCATTCCTGAACTAAAGAGGACCAACAATTAACAGCAGAAACAGTAGCCAACACCATAGACATCTCAACTGGTTCAACTTTCATGATTCTGACTGAAAAATTAAAGTTGAGTAAATTTTTCTCTTCAAGGATGCCAAAATTATTGCTCCCAGTTCAGCTGCAGACAAGAGCAGAGCTTCCAATGGAAATTTTAAACAAGTGGGATCAACATCCTGAAGCATTTCTTCAAAGAATTGTAATAGAAGATGAAACATGGCTTTACAAGTGCAATCCCAAAGACAAAGTACAATCAAGCAAAGGCTACCAGCAGAGGGAAGTAGTCCAGTCAAAGCAAAAGTAGATTGGTCAAGGGTAAATGTTGTGGCAATTATTTGGGGGATGCTCAAGGGATTTTGCTTGTTCTATTTCTGGAGGGCCAAAGAATCGTAACATCTTCCTGTTATGAGAGTGTTTTAAGAAAGTTAGCCAAAGCTTTAGCATAAAACAAATGCCCAGGAAAGAGACTCCTTCTAGAACACAACAATATTCTTACTCATACTTCTTATTAACAATGACAATTTTCTGAGAGTTTTGATGAAATATTATTAGGCATCCACCTTACAATCCTGATTTGGCTTCTTCTGACTTCTTTTTGTTTCCTAATATTAAATCTTTAAAGGACATCCATTGTTCTTCAGTCAATGATGTAAAAAAAGACTGCATTGACATGGTTAAATTCTCTGTCTTTTATGGTGAACAAAATGGCTGGCATCATCACTTACAAAAGTGTCTTGAACTTGATAGAACCTTTGAGAAATGATATTCATACTTTTATTTTTATCTTTTAATTTCATTATTTCTAGGAATGTTTTGAAGTCCACTTTTATACATATCGTGTTGAGTTTTTATCGTGAAGAAATGTTGAACTTGATTTATTTTTTGGCATCTATTGAAATGATCATGTGGCTTATGTTCTTGATTCTATTAATGTAATGTATCACATTTATTGATTTCTATATGTCGAATCATCCTTGCACCCCTGGGATAAATCTTTCTTGATCATGGTGAATAATCTTGTCGATGTATCAGTGAATTCGGTTAGCTAGTATTTTACTGAAGATGTTTGAATATATATTAATGAGGATATTGGCCTGTAGTTTTCTCTTTTATATGTTTCTTCATGTGGTTTTTGTATCAGGTTAATGCTGGCCTCATAGAATGAGTTTAGAAGTATTCCTTTCCCATCAATTTTTTAGAATAGCTTGAGTAGTATTACTAATTTTAAAAATTAGTATTTTAAAATTTTTTGGTAGAACTTAGTAGTGAATTCATAAGGTCCTGGTCTTTTCTTTGATGAGAAACTTTTATTACTGCTTCTATCTTATTATTTGTTGCCTGTATGTTCAGATATCCTATATCTTAATGGTTTAATCTTGGTAGCTTGTATACATCCAGAAATTCATCTATTTACTCTAGGTTTTCCAACTTACTGGCATATAGTAGTCTTTAAAATCCTTTGTAACTCTGTGGTGTCAGTTGTTATGCTTCCTTTTAAATTTATGATTGTATTTATTTGGTTTTTTCTCTGTTTTTGAAATTAGTCCAGCTAAAAGTTTTAAAATTTTGTTTATCCTTTCAAAGAACACAAATTTTTGTTTTGGCGATTCTTTGTATTGTTCTTAAACTGATTTTTAAAAAAAACTTCTGCTCATTATTGGGTTTGCTTTGTTCTTGCTTTTCTAATTCTTTAAGGTGCATTATCATGTTTTTTATTTGAAATCTTTCTGCTTTTTGTATCTAATTGTTTGTTGCTGTAAATTTTCTTCTTAGCACTACTTCTGCTGTATTCCTAGGTTTTGGTATGTTACAATTCCATTTTCATTTGTTTCAACAAATGTTTTTATTTTTATCTTAATTTCTTCATTGACCCAAATGACATTCAGGAGCATGTTGTTTTATTTTCATGTCTTTGTATACTTTTCAAAGTCCCTATTTTTATTAATTTCTAGTTTAGTTCCATTTTATTCCTCTGTTTCTATTTTTTAAAAATTTGTTGATGCTTGTTTTGCAGGCTAACAGATAGTCTATCCTGGAGAATGTTCCATGTGATAATGAGCAGAATGTATATTCTGCAGTGTTAAATAAAATAATCTACAAATAACCATTAGGTCCACTTGGTCTATATTGCAGCTTAAACCAAATGTGTCTGTTGATTTTCTGTCTGGATGATCAATTCGATTCTGAAGTTTGGGTACTAAAGTCAACAAACACTTTTTTTGTGTTGAGGTCCATCTCTTTCTTTGACTCTAGTAACATTTGCCTTATATATCTGGGTACTTCATGTGAAAAGTGTCATTGGTTGTTTGATAGAAATAACACTGAATCTGTACATTGCTTTGGGCAGTATGGCCATTGTAACAATGTTAATTCTTTGTATCCATGATCATGGAATGTTTTTGAAGTGCTTTGTGTCATCTCTGATTTCTTTCAGCAGTGTTCCGTAATTGTCATTGTAGAGATATTTCACCTCTCTGGTTATCTGTATTACTAGGTATTTTGTCCTCTTGTGGCTATTATGAATGGAATTGCATTCTCGATTTGGCTGTCGGCTTGGACATTTTTGGTGTTCAAAATGCTACTTTTTTTTTTACATTGACTTTTTATCCTAAAACTTTGCTGAAGTTGTTTATCAGCTCTAAGAAGCTTTGTGTGGGACTATGGGTTTTCTAGGTACAAAATCATATCATATTTGAAGAGAGATATTTTGACTTCCTCTTTTCCTATTTGGACCCCTTTTATTTCTTTTAATGTTTAATTTTTTTTGAGATGGAATCTCACTCTGTTCTCCAGTCTGGAGTGCAGTGGCATATTCTCAGCTCACTGCAACCTCCATCTCCTGGGTTCAAGGAATTATCATGCCTCAGCCTCCTGAGTAGCCAGGACTACAGGTATACATTACCATGTCCAGCTAATTTTTTTATTTTTTCAGGAGAGATGGGATTTCACCATGTTGACCAGGCTGGTCTCAAACTCCTGACCTCAAGTGATCCTCCCACTTCAGCCTCCCAAAGTGCTGGGATTGCAGGTATAAGCCACTACACCCAGCCTCCTTTTATTTCTTTCTATATGGCATGGCATGATTTCTCTGGCTAGGAATTCCAGTACAATATTGAATAGGATTAGTGAGAGTGGGCATCCTTGTCTTGTTCTGTTTCTCAAGGGGAATGCATCTAGCGTTTGCCCATTTACTATGATGTCTGCTGTCAGTTGGTCATAAATAGCTCCTATTATTTAGAAGTATGTTCCTCCAATGCCTTGTTTGTAGAGGGTATTTAACATGAAGGATGTTAAATTTTATTGACAGTCTTTTGTGTCTATTGAGATAGTCATGTGGTTTTTGTTTTTAGGACTGTTTATGTGGTAAATTACGTCTATTGATCTGCATATGTTGAACCAACTTTGCATCACAGGGATAAAGCATACTTGATTGTGATGGATTATACTTTGGTGTGCTGCTGGATTCAGTTTGCTAGGATTTTGTTGAGAATTTTTGCATCTATGTTCATCAGGGATATTAGCCTTTAGTTTTCTTTTTTGTCATGTCTCTGCCAGATTTTGTTACAGAATGATGCTGGCCTCATAGAATGAGTTAGGGAGCAGTTCCTCCTACTAAATTTTCAGTAATAATTTCAATTAAGTTGATATAGCTCTTCTTCATATGTCTGGTAAAATTTGGCTATTAATCCATCTGAACCAGGGCTTTTTCTGAATGGTAGTTGATATGGTTTTGCTGTGTCCTTAACAACATTTTATCTTGAATTGTAGCTCCCATAATTTCCATGTGTCATGGGAGGGACCAAGTAGGAGGTAATTGAATCGTGGGGGTGGGTTTTTCCTGTGCTGTTCTCATGAGAGTGAATAAGAGTCATGACACCTGATTGATTTCTAAAAGGCAGTTTTCCTGCACACACTCTCTTGCCTGCCACCATGTAAGATGTGCCTTTGCTCCTCCTTCACCTTCTGCTATAATTGTGAGGCCTCCCTCAGCCATGTAAAATTGTAAGTCAATGAAACTTCTTTTTCTTTATAAGTTTCCAAGTCTTGGGTATGTCCTTATGAGCAGCATGAAAACAGAATAATACAATAAATTGGTAGCAGTAGAGTGTAGTGCTGCTGTAAAGGTACCTGAAAATGTGGAAGTGACTTCAGAACTGGGTAAGAGGCAGAGGGTGAAACAATTTAGAGGATGCAGAAGAATATTAAAAAAAGTGATAAAGTTTGGAACTTCCTAGAGGCTTGTTGAATGGCTTTGACCAAAATGCTGAATTGATATGGATAATAAAGTTCAGGCTGAGGTGGTATCAGATGGAGATGAGAAGCTTGTTGGGAACTGTAGTAAATGTCACTCTTACTATGCAAAGAGACTGGTAGCATTTTCCCCTGCCCTAGAGATAAGTGAAACTTTAAACTTGAGAGAGATAATTTAGGGTATCTGGCAGAAGAAATTTCTAAGTGGCAAAGTGTTCAAAAGGAAGCAGATCATACAAGTTTGAAAAATGTGCAGCCTGATGATGCAGTAGAAAAGAAGAACCCATTTTCTGGGGAAGAATTCAAGCCCACAGCAGAAATTTGCATAAGTAATGAGGAGCCAAATATTAATCACCAACACAATGGGGAAAATGTCTCCAGCACATGTCAGAGACTTTCATGGCAGCCCCTCCCATAACAGGCCCAGAGGCCTAGGAGGGAAAATGGTTTCTGGGCCAAGTCCATAGCTCCTCTGCTGTGTGTAGCCTTGGGACTTGGTGCCCTGCATCTCAGCCACTCCAGCTGTGACTAAAATGGACCAAAGTACAACTCGGGCCATGACTTCAGAGGGTGCAAGTCCCAAGCCTTAACAACTTTCACAAGTCGTTGGTCCTGTGGGTGCACAGAAGACAAGGGTGGAGGTTTGGGAACCTCTGCCTAGATTTCATGGAAATGCCTAGATGTCCAGGAATAGGTGTGCTGCAGGGGTAGAGCCCTCATAGAGAACATTTTCTAGGGCAGAGGAGATGTGAGATTGGAGCCCCCACACAGAGTTCCCACTGGGGCACTGCCTAGTGGAGCTGTGAGAAAAGGGCCACTCTCCTCCAGACTCCAAAATGGTAGGTCCACTGACAGCTTGCACCCACACCTGGAAAAGCTGCAGACACTCAACACCAGCCTGTAAAAGGTGGCAGATAAGGAGCTGTACCCTGCAAAGCCACAGGGGCAGAGCTTCCCAAGGCCATGGGAGCCTACCTCTTGCATCAGCATAACCTGGATGTGAGACATGGTGTTAAAGGAGATCATTTTGGAACTTGAAGGTTTAATGACTACCCTATTGGATTTTGAACTTGCATGAGGCCTAAGGCCTTTTGTTTTGGCCAATTTCTCCCATTTGGATGGGTGTATTTAACCAATGCCTGTAGTTCCCATTGTATGTAGAAAGAAAATAACTTGCTTGCAATTTTATAGGCTCATAGGCAGAAAGTTCTTGCCTTGTCTCAGATGAGACTTTGGACTGTGGACTTTAAGTTAATGCTGAAATGAGTTAAGACTCTGGGGGACTGTTGGGAAGGCATGATTGGTTTTGAAATGTGAGGACATGAGATTTGGGAGGGGCCAGGGGCAGAATAATACGGTTTGGCTGTGTCCCCACCCAAATCTCATCTTGATTTGTAGCTCCCATAATCCCGATTTTTCCTGGGAGGGACCTGGTAGGAGATAATTGAATCATGGCAGTGAGTTTCTTCTGTGTGTTCTCATGATAGTGAATAAGTCTCATGATATGGGATGGTTTTATACAGGACAGTTCTTCTGCAAATTCACTCATGTCTGCCACCATGTAAGATGTGATTTTTTCTCCTCCTTCACTTTCTGCCATGATTGTGAGGCCTCTCAGCCATGTGAAACTGTGAGTCCATTAGACCTCAATTTCTTTATAAATTACCCAGTTTTGGGTATGCCTTTATTAGCAGCATGAGAACAGACTAAAACAGTAGCTTTTTTATTAATGATTCAGTTTTGGAACTTGTTAGTTGTTGGTTCAGGGTTTCAACTTCTTTCTAATTCAATCTTGGGAGGTTGTATGTTTCCAGGAATTTATCTTTTTTTTCCTTCAGGTTTTCTAGTCTGTATGCATAGAAGTGTTCATAATAGTCTATGAGGGTTTTTGTGTTTCTATGGGAGAAGTGGTAATGTCCTCTTTCATCATTTCTGCTTGCATTTATTTGGATCTTATCTCTTTTTTATTATCCTAGATAGTGGTGTATCAATCTTATTATTCTTTCAATGAACAAACTTTTGGTTTTACTGATCTTTGTATATGTTTTGTTCACATCTCAATTTTGTTCAGTTCTGGTTGGATTTTGTTCATTTCTTTTCTTCTGCTAGCTTTTGGTTTGGTTTGCCCTTGTTTTTCTAGTTCCTCTGGGCGTGATGTTAGGCTGTTATTTTGAGACATTTCTGACTTTTTGATGTGGATAATTAGTGCTATGAACGTTTCTTTTACCACTGCTTTGTCTGCATCTCAGAGATTCTGGTATGTTGTATCTTTGTTTTCATTAGTTTCAAAAAAAATTGCTTTATGCTTAAATTTTGTTGTTTACCCAAAAGTCATTCAGGAGCAGGTTATTTAATTTGCATTTAAATATATGATTTTGAGATATCTCCTTGGTATTGACTTCTATTTTTATTGTGCTGTGATCTAATACCATGGTTGGTATTATTTTGGTATTTTTGAATTTGTTGAGAATTGCTTTATGGCTGAGAATATGGTTGACTTTAGAGTATGTGCCATGTGCAGATTAAGAGAATGTATATTCTCTTGTTTGGAGTGGTATGTTCTGTAGATGTCTGGGAAGTCTATTTGGTCAACCATTGAATTTAGATTCTGAATATTCTTGTTAGTTTTCTGCCTCAATTATTTGTCTAATACTGTCAGTGGGGTGTTGAAATCTCCCACTATTATTTTGTGGTTATCTAAGTTTTTTCATAGGTCTCTAAGAACTTGTTTCATAAATCTGGGTGCTCCAGTGTTAGATATATATATATATATATATACATATATATGTATATAGAATAGATATACATATATATGTATATAGAATAGATATACATATATATGTATATAGAATAGATATACATATATATGTATATAGAATAGATATACATATATATGTATATAGAATAGATATACATCTATATATAATATTTAGTATATAATATTAAATATATTTAATATAATAAATAATATCCAATATGTATACTATTTAAGTCTTCTTGTTGAATTGAACCCTTTATCATGAAGTAATGTCCTTCTTTATCCTTTTGATCACGGTTTGTTTAAAATCTACTTTGAGATAAGAATAGTAACCCTTTTTTTGTTTTCTGTTTGCTTGATAGGTCTTCTTCCATCCCTTTACTTTGAGCCTATGGTTGTCATTGTATGTGACATGGATCTCCCAAAGAGAGCATATACTTGGGTCTTACTTCTTTATCTAACTTGCCACTCTGCACATTTTAAGTGGAATCATTTAACTTGTTTACATTCAAGGTTAATATTGATATGTGTGGATTTGATTCTGTTATTGTGTTGTTAACTAGTTGTTATGTAGGCTTGATTGTGTAGTTCCTTTACAGTGTCAATGGGCTGTGTACTTCAGTGTGTTTTTGCAGTGGCCAGTAATGGTCTTTTAATTCCATGTGTAGTGCTTCCTTAAGGACTCCTTGTAAGTCAGGTCTGGTAATAAATTTCCCTAACATTTGCTTGTCTGAAAAGCATTTTATTTCTCTTTTGCTCATGAAGATTAGTTTAGCTGTATAGGAACTTCTTTGTTGGAATTTCTTTTCTTCAAGAATGCTGAATATAGGCCCTCAATCTCTTCTGCCTTGTAGAGTTTCTGCTGAAAAGATTTCTGCTGGCCTGATGGGGTTCCCCTTGTGGGTAGGTGCCATGCCCCTTCTCTTTAGCTGCCTTTAATATTTTTTCTTTTGCATTGACCTTGGAGAATCTGATGTGTCTCAAAGACTATCATCTTGTATAGTATCTTGCAGGGGTTCTGTGAATTTCCTAAATTTGCTTGTCAACCCCTCTAACTAGGTTGAGGAGATGTTGATGTACAATGTTTTGCAACTTGCTTACTCTCTTTTTTAGGGATGCCAGTGAGTCATAGGTTTGATCTCTTTATATAATCCCATATATCTCAAGGTTTTGTGCATTTTTTTATTTTGGTCTGACGAAGTTAAATCAAAGAACCAATCTTTTGTTGTGAAACAATCGAAGACCAGAGAGATAGAAAAATGTTCAGGAGAGTCTATTAAGGTGATCACCAGCCCAGACGGACATGTGTCCTGAAAGCCTGAGCCCTGAAGAAAGAGCTTTTACTACTTTTAAATCTCTTAAGTTGGGAACTACGTGAAGCAGGGAGCGAGTTACAGAAGCAAGAAACAAAGGCGGCATTGCAACATTTCTTACATTTTGAGAAAGACATGACTTGCAACCTAAACTTATCGGTCTTGTGACCCTGCAGTAGTGCAGGAGTTCGCTGGGCCTGTAATAAACTTTGAAGAATGTGGAGTTCAGGAGCATAGATAAGGTCCACTGTCCACAGAGAGAAGACAAGTTAGAGGTCCCTTGTAACTTGAGTGTAAGGGGAGGTCACACTTTGCAGCAACTTTAAGAGGATTTTAAAACTTCTATTACTACTACTATTAGGTTACAGTTGATTTCATTAATTCCTTCTTCATTCCCCCCTTTTGGTGCATGACACAAATGTAGATTAGTAAAGAGAACCACAGTTAACTATTTCTTCTTGAGTGGGTACATACTCATCTTGGGATACTGGTTGGTACTTTTGCAGAGCCATTATTCAGGTGGTGGTGTGTATGTCTACTACTACTTCTGTGGTGGATTGGGTGCTTCTGATGAGAAGTGGCAGGAGACAGGAAGCAGGAGGCATCCACCTATTACAGCCACAAAGCCTACTATTAAAGTTTTAAAGCCTCCAAACCATGAAAATCATCCTCCGAAGAATGAACTCGGGTTCCAACCAGACCACATCTGGGCCAGAACATGAGCTAACTTTAGCATCCTGGCAGTGATTTCCATGACAGCTTTTCCATGTCATCAATTTGTAAAAAGCAATTCATTAAATTAAGTTTTCCACAAACTCTGAAGGGGTGGCCTGTCCCTCCACACCTGTAGGTATTTCTAGTCGGGTGGGACGAGAGACTGAGAAAAGAAATAAGACACAGAGACAAAGTATCAAGAAACAACAGTGGGTCCAGCGGACCAGTACTCAGCACACCAAGGACCTGCACTGGCACCGGCCTCTGAGTTCCCTTAGTTTTTATTGATTATTATTTTCATTATTTCAACAAAAAGGAATGTAGAAGGAGAGCAGGGTGATAATAAGGAGAAGGTCAGCAAAAAACATGTGAGCAAAAGAATCTATGTCATAATTAAGTTCAAGGGAAGATACTATGCCTAGACGTGCGTGTGGGCCAGATTTACATTTCTCTCCACCCAAACATCTCAGCGGAGTAAAGAATAAAAGGCAGCATTACCGCAAACATATCTCGCCTCCCAACATAGGGTGGTTTTTCTCCCATCTCAGAATTGAACAAATTTACAATCGGGTTCTATACCAAGACATTCAGTTCCCAGGGTCAGACAGGAGACAGTGGCCTTCCTCTATCTCAACTGCAAGAGGTTTTCCTCTTTTACTAATCCACCTCAACACAGACCCTTTATAGGTGTTGGGCTAGGGGACAGTCAGGTCTTTCTTATCCCATGAGGCCATATTTCAGACTATCACATGGGGAGAAACCTTAGACAATACTCCACTTTCAAGGGCAGATGTCCCTGCAGCTTTCCACATTGCATTGTGTTCCTGGTTTATGGAGACTAGAGAACGGAGACGACCTTTATCAAGTATACTGCCTGTAAACATTTTGTTAAGAAGGCACATCCTGCACAGCCCTAGATCCCTTAAACTTTGATTTTATACAACACATGTTTTTGTGAACTCCTGGCTGGGTCAAAGTGGCTGGGGCAAAGTGGCTGGGGCAAAGTGGCTGGGGCAAAGTGGCTGGGACAAAACTACAAATTAACAACATCTCAGCAAAGCAATTGTTTAAAGTACAGGTCTTTTTCAAAATGGAGTCTCTTATGTCTTCCCTTTCTACATAGACACAGTGACAGTCTGATCTCTCTTTCTTTCCCCTACATTTCCCCCTTTTCTTTTTGACAAAACCACCATCATCATCATGGCCCATTCTCGCCAGTCGCTGTCTCTCTGGAGCTGCTGGATACACCTGTAGACTAACAATAGAGAGGACAGACATACAAGGATTAATACAAAATTTGCAATAGTGGAATTTCCAATGGTTTTAACCCAAGTGACAGGGTTAAGTTTTGTGAGGCTATCAACAGCTTTTACCATTGCCTCAGTTTCTGGCACCAGATTTAACTGGGCTTTTGATATTTCAAAAATTTGTTCTTTCAATTTTGAAATATCTAAGGTAAGATTATCTTCACTTTCTTGTAGATTGTGTCTAACCATGTCCCAGTGATGTTCAGATTCACTATAGACTCGAGGTGTAATACAAAAATCTGACGTATTCCAGTCACACTGTAACTGAAAAAGATATTCCAAGCTCTTGAGCCTATCTCCCATCCAAATGACAGTTTGTCTAAGATCATTAATTTGATTTGCCAATTTTTGATCTATTTGAGTTTGACAATTCCACAATTTTGAGGAATTCTTTTGCCAATTATTCACATATTCTGCAGTTTGAAGAGAGGAATATAAAGCAATTCCAGTAGCCGCAGCAGTAGCAGTGACTGCAATAAGACCCATAATCACTGCTTTCAAAGTAAAAGTGAATCTTTTAGATCTAGTTAGAACTCCTTTTAATACTTCTGTTAAGATATGTATGGATGGAGAAGCTTCCCATGGTCGGTCCATGGACACAAGGAACCACACGCCCTCTCTTGCCCTTACTAACAGAATACGATGTTACCAATCAAAAGTTGAATCAATGTAAGTAAACAATCTACAATTTTCACAGGTTATAGTTTGGGGATCTGGTTTAATAACTATGTTTCCTACAACTAGCATATAAGGGGGTTTTACACAACTTTGCAAAGGAATTGTCAGATTGGAATTTAGGTTAATAGTATAATATGGCTTGTGATTTTTTGTTCCCATAACTTGATTTCCAGACCAAATTCTAATGTGGTACGAGGCAATAGTGAGCTTACATAATTCTGGGTGTTCAGAACCAACAACAGGACTAACTAACTGTGTTCGGGGTGATGAAATCCCCTTTTTACCCCATTTCCATGGATAGGGTGATTCTAGTCTTCTATAAGCCTGGTCTAACCTTTTAGTTAAATCACTATCATAGGCCAGATTAGTGGGCCAGACCGATGGAGCCTGTGAAAATGAGTGGGTCTGGCCCATACAATCATAATATAATTGGTCTCGGGGGCCCAGTCTATAATAGTTCCAAATTTATTGTTTTGTAGTACCACTGCAGTATCAGCCACACTTTCTTCCCAAACTAAGACTTCTGGGTCTTTTGATTCTTTTGGAATTTCCTTGGGGCATGGTTTTCCCTTAGGCCTAAATTTTAATGATCTTTGATAGGAAGAATTCTGTAAATTGTTCATTTGTGACCCGAGTGACATTCCACTTACCATGTGATAAGTAAATTTACTGGTGGCACTGACAGTAGGTACTTCTATCAACCAATTTTGGATTGTAGGCATTAAGCATCCTGGTGCTTTTCCTAGGATGATGATTTACCAGGAGGATAATGATACCCAGTGGAAATGTTTATCATCATTTCTTCTTCTTCAGGTTGGGCAGGGCCACGGTCATCCATGGGGCCTTTTACCCATGCACTCTTATTAACATATACTTCAATAGGATTATCTATCCAAGTAACTGCCCAAATTAAGGGTGGGAAAGGCACATAGGCCCAGTAAGTATAGTTAGCTGTAGTGGCTCCTGCAGACATAGGGAGACTTACCACCATCGATACAATCATTAAAGCTGCAAGCAGCATATTCTCTGGAGTGTGTATTATCCTTGTGTTTTCTAGGCTTTTTTCAGCTAACTGTGTCAGCTTCTTTAGCTGGGCCCAGGTCGGCAGCTCCACTTTCTTGGTGGATGGCAACTTCATCTGTTCTTCTGATATCACTATTTTGTTCACCCTTGGAGTCAATGATGCTCAATTGTGGGTTCTCTGTCTCTGTGGAGGCACTTTCATTTGCATCTCTGATGGGTTCATTATAGAACTTCAAATGTCTAGTGGGTATCCAAACAGGAAGCTGATTTTCTCCTGGTGAAACACAAGCAAAACCTCTCCCCCATGTTATCACCCTACCTATTTCCCATGTTTTATTTTTGTTATTCTTCCACCAAATCAGTTTTCATCATGTGGGCTGTTCTTTTTACCAGTAAAATGTTGTTCTGCAGAAGTAGTGGTCTGATTTCTATATATGTTTAAAAAATTTAAAGTATAGAGTGCTACATTAAGTTGCATCTGAGGAGTGTTATACTCCTTACTTTCTTTTTCCTTTTTTTGTTTAACCAATTGAGCTTTGAGTGTTCTATTAGTTCTTTCAATTAAGGCCTGTCCTTGGAAATTATAAGGGATTCCTGTTGTATGTTTAATTTTCCACTGATTTAAGAATTTTTGAAATGCTTTAGTACAGTATCCTGGCCCATTATCTGTTTTAATTTTTTCTGGAACTCCCATGACAGCAAAACAAGATAATAAATGTCTTTTAACATGGGAAGTACTTTCTCCCATCTGGCAGGTTGCCCATATGAAATGTGAATAAGTATCAACTGTCACATGGACAGATGACAATTTTCCAAATGAAGGTACTTGTGTGACATCCATTTGCCATAATGCATCAGGACATAAACCTCTGGGATTAACTCCTGCCTCCTGAGTGGACAGGTGTAAGAGTTGACACTGAGCACAATGTTGTACAATATTTTTGCTTGTTTCCATGTGATATCAAATTTGTTTTTTAATCCTTTTGCATTTACATGAGTCAGGGCATGAAGTTCTTGTGCTTCCATGAAGGCAGATTATACTAGCAAGTCAGCTTGTTCATTTGCCTTAGTTAAAGGCCCTGGTAAATTAGTATGTGCTCGAATATGAGTAATATAAAATGAGAAATTTCTTTTTCTTGTGGTTTGTTGTAGCAATTTAAACAGCTGATTTAACTGATCATCCATACTATATTTGATTAAGGCTGTCTCAACATCCTTTGTAGCCTGTACTACATATGCAGAATCTGAAACAATGTTAATAGGCTGATTAAAATCTTGTAACACTGAAATGACAGCAACCATTTCTGCTGTTTGAGCTGAGTGATGTTGAGTTTCAATGACTCATTCTTTTGGCCCAGTGTAAACCGCTTTTCCATTGCTGGAACCATCAGTAAACAACATCAGAGCATTTTCTAAAGGTTTTTGTCTGGTAATTTTAAGTAAAATCCAAGTAGTCAATTTCAAAAACTGGAAAATTTTTGTTTTTGGGTAATGATTGTCAATAATTCCCACAAAATCAGCAAAACCAATCTGCCATGCAGCAGAATTGATAAAAGCTTGTCTAACCTGTTCCTTGTTTAAAGGGACAATGATTTTATCTGGGTCACTTCCACACAGTTTTACTATTTATAGTCTTGCCTGACAAATTAATGTAGCCATTTGATCTAAGTACAATGTAAAAGTCTTAACTGTACTGTGAGGAAGGAATGACCACTCCACAAGATCTGTATTTTGAACAATAATGCCTGTTGGAGAATGTGCAGTAACAAAAATCAAAAGTTGGATTGGGGCTAAGTGACTTATTCTATTTACTTGTGCTGACTGAATTTTTTTTTCAACTAGTTCAATTTCTTTAGTTGCCTCTGGAGTTAATGTTCTGTTACTATTTAAGTCTGGATCCCCTCTCAAGATAGAAAACAAATTTGATATGGCAAAATTAGGAATGCCTAGAGTTGGTCGAATCCAATTGATATCTCCTAGCAATTTTTGAAAGTCATTTAATGTTCTTAATGTGTCTTTTCTTATTTCTATTTTTTGTGGTTTAATTTTCCTTTCCTCTACCTGCATTCACAAATAATAAAACGGAGTGGAGGTCTGAATCTTATCAGATGCTATTGTCAGGCCTGCGTTTGCAACCTCTGTCTGCAGAAATGTGTAACAGTCAATTAACTTGTTTCTTGTTTCTGCAGCACACAAAATATCATCAACATAATGAATAATATAACAGTCTGAAAACTTGTCTCTAACTGGCTGAAGAACTTGAGCTACAAAAGTATGACAAATAGTTGGACTATTAAGCATTCCCTGAGGCAACACTTTCCACTGAAATCTGGTAACTTGTTCTTTATTATTTGTGGCTGGTATAGTAAAAGCAAATTTTTCAAAATCCTGTTTTGCCAGAAGAATGGTAAAAAAGCAATCCTTTAGATTAATTATAATTAAAGGCCAATCTTTGGGGATCATGGCTGGAGAGGGCAGCCCAGGTTGGAGAGGCCCCATGGGTTGAATTACTGCATTAACGGCTCTCAAATCAGTTAGCATGTGCCATCTGCCTGATTTTTTCTGAATTACAAACACAGGAGAATTCCAAGGTGAAAATGAAGGCTTAATATGTCCCTTTTCTAATTGTTCCTTTGCCAATAAATGTAAGGCCTCCAGCTTTTGTTTCGGTAGTGGCCACTGATTTACCCATACTGGCATTTCTGTTTTCCAAGTTAATGGAATGGGTTTTGGAGGCTCTACAGTGGCCACTCCTAAAAAGGAAATCCTAGTCCTTTTCTTTCTGGATTTCCCTTAGCCTCAGTCGGGACTTTAATGCCTACTCCATTTTTCCCTCATCCTTAGCCAGGGAGATATCTCATTTTAGCCATGATTTTTTGACTTGTGGGGCTGTATATGGAGACTGTAATAGTAATCTCTGCATGCCACTGTTCTAATAAGTCTCAGCCCTATAAATTAATTGGAACAGAAGTAATCATAGGCTGAACTGTACTCTCTTGATTATCAGGTCCTAAACAATGTAAAATGATAGTACTTTGATACACTTCTGAGGCTGTGCCCACACCAACAAGTCCTGTAACAGGCTTTTGTTTAGGCCAAATTTTTGGCCACTGATTTAAGGCAATGATAGAAACATCAGCCCCAATATCCACTAATCCTTCAAACTGCTTTCCCTGAATAGTAATGGTACACACAGGTCTATTCTCTGAGAGCTGACTAGCTGAATAAACAGTTTTTCCAGCAGGGTTGGTACTTCCAAAACCTCCTGTTCTTTCTGTTTTGCTGTCCCCAATTTTAATATAAGGGAAGAGCAGTAATTGAGCAATTATATCACCTGGATTGGCACTCCAGGGAACAGTAGAGCTGATCGCTAACTGAATTTCCCCTTTATAATCTGAATCAATTACCCCAGTATGAATTTGAACTCCCTTCAAATTTAGACTTGATCTTCCTAAAATAAGGCCTACCATCCCTTCTGGCAGAGGGCCATATACTCCTGTAGGAATCTTTTGCGGGGGCTCTCCAGGGAGTAAAGAAATCATTTGAGTAGAACATCAATCTACTGCAGCACTGCCTGCTGTGGTGGGGGATAACTGTTGTATTGTTGTAATTGGCTGATTTCCTGAAATGGTGGTATTTACTGTGGGGGTTGTTGTCCCTGAAAACCCTGAGGAACAAATGGCTGAATCGGGAATGCCCCACTTTGTTGCAGGGCCTGGGGCTGGCCCCTCTTCTCATTTCCCAACAATGGTTGTCCATTTTTATCAAATTTAGAATGACATTCCTTAGCCCAATGTTTTCCTTTTCCGCATCTTGGACACAGGCCAGGTGGCTCTTTTTTTTTTTTTTTTTTTTTTGTTCTGCTTATTTAAGCCTGGGCAATTCTTTTTTAGATGACTGATTTGACCACAATTATAACATTTTCCCCCAAATGTTTTAACTTGTCCTCCTAAAGCAACCCCTGTTATTGCTTGAGCCAATAGCATTGCCTTATGCATAGCTCCTCCAATCCCATCACAAGCCTTCACATATTCTGTAATTACATCAACTCCTGCTGAAACCTTTCCTTTTAATGGCTTTATGGCCGATTGACATTCTGGATTTGCATTTTGGTAAGTCATTATTTCTATAATAACTTTTTGGGTGTTATAATCTGCAATAGATTTTTGAGCTGTATCTTGCAACCTTGCCACAAAGTCTGGATATGGCTCTTTAGAGCCTTGTCTGATTGAACTAAAAGAAGGGCAGGAGGTTCCTGGGTCCTGAATCTTTTCCCAGGCCCTGAAGCAAATAGCCCTTAGTTGTTCAATAGCCTCATTTTGCATTGCTGATTGTTGGTTAATAGTACTCCAATTTGGACCTGTTCCTAGCAATTGGTCTGCATCTTTATAAACAACAGGATTAATAGCCTGATTTTTCTATACCTGTTCTTGTACCCCATCAATCCACCAGGCTTTAAACTATAGATACTGAGAGGGTGAAAGGGAAGATTTAGCCAAAATTTCCCAATCATAAGGAATAAGTCTATTTCCATGAGAAATGAAATCTAATAATGTTCTCATATAAGGAGAGTTGGGTCCATATTGTTTAACTCCTTCCTTCATATCTTTTAACATTTTCATGGTGAAAGATTCATGTCTAGCCTCAGTTCGGACAGACACTCCTGCTTGACTCCCTTTCCTGACCGATATCAGTTGTAACATTACCAGATACTGCCATGCGTCAAGATCTCCCTGTTTTCTGGCTGTATCAATGGTCTCATTCAGTGCACTATCTTGTCCACTAGGTGGTACTGTAGGATCAAACGCCATCGCCGTGGGTTGTTGATAAAGTGGCCTGCTATTTGGCACAGGACGCGCTGCCTGAGATCCATACTGAACCTCTGGAAACAGCCGATACTGAAATTCGGCTGGCGGCTGGTGTTGATAAACTGCAGATGGTTGGGTTTTATTTTCTACTGCCTTATATTGCAGATACTGTGCCTGGATTGGCATTTGAGGTTGTGATGTCACAAGCATCTGAACTGAGGGAGAAGGAGTTGGTGGCCATTGTTGTCTAAACTCTGATGGCCCAAATAATTCTGGACCTCCTTCCCCCAATTTTGATGAATCAGGATATATTACCTCCTGTAATTGATTATAGTCAACATTTCGTGTTGACTGAGCCATTACAGGCTCTACTGCATTTTTACAATGTGAACTTTCCATTCCTTTCTTGAACTCTGTTCCTGCCTCTTCTTCACAATCTATTACACAGCTTTCAGGGGCATCAAATACTGAAACCCTATCTTCTTCTATTTGAAATGGTTCTAAAGTTGCTTTAATAATGGCCCAATCATTCCATACTGTAAGTGGGATGATTTTACCCTCCCTAATTCCTTGTTTTAGTTATTTGCCAGTTTTTTCCCAATCTTTTAAATCTAAAGTTCTCTGTTCTGGAAACCATGGACAGAATTCTTCTATTGTTTGAAATAGCATAACTAGATTTTCTATAGAAGCTTTAACTCCCCCTTTTCTTAAGAGAATTTTAATGAAGCTGAGATAAGAGGTATATTTACTTTCAGTTTGCCCCATTGTTACCCTGGATTCCTCTGAGCACACAAGCTTACTGCAAAGCTGACCGTGGATGTACTCAGGAATCTCTTGTCGGCTGTCCTCAGTGCTTATGTTCTTACCTTCACCCTAGAGAAAGGCCCCACATTGGGCGCCATATGAAGGGGTGGCCTGCCCCACCACCCCTGTGGGTATTTCTAGTTGGGTGGGATGAGAGACTGAGAAAAGAAATAAGACACAGAGACAAAGTATAGAGAAACAACAGTGGGTCCAAGGGACCGGTACTCAGCACACCAAAGACCTGCACCAGCACCAGCCTCTGAGTTCCCTCAGTTTTTATTGATTATTATTTTTGTTATTTCAGCAAAAAGGAATGTAGAAGGAGAGCAGGGTGATAATAAGGAGAAGGTCAGCAAAAAACATGTGAGCAAAAGAATCTATGTCATAATTAAGTTCAAGGGAAGATACTATTCCTAGACATGCATGTGGGCCAGATTTATGTTTCTCTCCACCCAAACATCTCAGTGGAGTAAAGAATAACAAGGCAGTATTACTGCAAACATGTCTCACCTCCCAACTTCGGATGGTTTTTCTCCCATCTCAAAATTGAACAAATTTATAATCGGGTTTTATACCAAGACATTCAGTTCCCAGGGTCAGACAGGAGACAGGGGCCTTCCTCTATCTCAACTGCAAGAGGCTTCCCTCTTTTACTAATCCACCTCAACACAGACCCTTTATGGGTGTCAGGTTAGGGGACAGTCAGGTCTTTCTCATCCCATGAGGCCATATTTCAGACTATCACATGGGGAGAAACCTTGGACAATACCCCGCTTTCAAGGGCAGAGGTCCCTGCAGCTTTTCGCAGTGTATTGTGCCCCTGGTTTATTGAGACTAGAGAATGGCAATGACCTTTATCAAGTATACTGCCTGTAAACATTTTGTTAAGAAGGCATGTCCTGCACAGCCCTAGATCCCTTAAACCTTGATTTTATGCAACACATGTTTTTGTGAACTCCTGGCTGGGTCAAAGTGGCTGGGACAAAACTACAAATTAACAACATCTCAGCAAAGCAATTGTTTAAAGTACAGGTCTTTTTCAAAATAGAGTCTCTTATGTCTTCCCTTTCTACATAGACACAGTGACAGTCTGATCTTTCTTTCTTTTCCCTATAAAACTCCTCCTTCTGAAGCTAAAAGATAATCCAGTGCTAACCTGTTCTGATAAATGGCATCTCTCATCTGGGTCACCTGTATGGCTAGCAAGTCTAAGGCTCAGGCTGTTTCAATAACTATAATTTCTAGAACTGCTTGCAACCTTATGATGTAACTTAACATATAAATAGGAGTATGGTATCTCCATGACCCATTTTGTGCCCAGGTGGCTGGTACATAGTATTTGTTAATTCTTTCAAGGGGCTTTTCATTGTCTTTCCAGCTCCCTATTTCAATGTCCTTTTTAATGTTAGTATTTATTTTTTCCACAGTACTTATTTTTGTAAACACATTTCTTCAGACTCTTTTTCTGCCTTCATCATAGACCAGATACCTAAGATTTTTCCCTTGCTGCAGTGGGAGTAGGAAAAAGGATAGCTTTATTGTTCCTAATACACTCACCTCTGTCCATTTATCAGGTAGCAATTCATAAGCCTTTGTTCTACAGATCCAATATAATGCTGCAGGTGTTCCTCAAATTCAGGCAAGGTAAAACTATCCTGTGGCACCAATTCTCTGGCTTCCAGGGCCATTGATCTTCCATATTAGTACCTCTATATACATCATCTTGGCAGTCATCAATATATATGGAGACAGGCCATTTATGCAAGTAAGGGAATACTTCTGTTTTGTTTACAAGTTTACCAACCCCAGTTTCTGTGGGGTTTGTGTATGATGGCATTAGGGGTTTGCCAATTTGGACTTCAAATGAGAAATCACAGGGCAAGAACTCTGGGTCATAACATACTTAGGGTTGCCTGTTTCCAGGATCACAGACTAAGTAACTAGTCTGGTTATAGACACAAGTTCCTGTATGAGTCCCTGTACACTCATAGTAGGCCTGATATAACAAGAGTTTTAGTCACACCTTTTCTGGACCAGGCTTCTATCATACAGTGATAACAGTCATCTTGGTTCCCATTTATAACCATAGGTGAAAGTGTCAGTGGCTTTAGTATTACTAATATGATTAAACTTATACTATGCTTGGGCACCCCTCTGGGCAACAAGCTTGGCAGCATTTGCAAAGATAACATGACAGCAAAATAGTCAGTACAAGTAAGAGTATAACTGTGTTTGTAAATTCAACCCACATTTACTTATCTATCATTGACTTTCTCAGGCTTCAGGCATGTGTAGACTAGTCAGCTTCCAGTTGTGTGACTAGAGCAGGGCTCGATGTTTCCTTAAGCTTCAGCCATGCGTGGACTGACCCAGCCTCTGGTGTGGTTGGAACAGGGCAGTTGTTCTTGTCAGCAGTGGCTTGATTTCACTGTAGCATCAGCCGTGTTGGGTGGTCTGGGTATTGTTGGCTGGTCCACTGGTCCTGGGCAGTGGCTGCTGTTGGTTTCAGCTGGCTATGAAGAACCCAAGGTATGTTACCTGCAACTCTATCAGCAGTGGGGGTAGGCAAGATTACAATATGGGGACCATCCCATAAAGGCGCAAAAGTGGTTGGGTTCCATCATTTGATCCAGACAGAGTCTCCAGGTTGGAAGGGATGTACTGCATCTGTGAGGCTAACAGGTATTCTTTCTCTAACCCACCCTTGTATTTCCTGCATGGCCTCACCTAAGGCTTGCATTTGCCTTCTTAAGGTTAATTCCCAATTTTTTAAAATCCCTTTTTATTGGAGTTATGATTGGGGTCAGCTGAACACTATTTCATAGGGTGAATACCCAGTTAATTTAATAGGGGTGCAACTGACTTGGAGAAAGACCATGGGCAGAACCTGATCCCACTTTAGATGAGTTTCTTTACAAAACTTCTTTAACAGCTGTTTCAGTGTCTGGTTCATTCTTTCAACTTTTCCATAACTCTGTTGGCAATAAGCTGTATGCAGTTTCCATTTGATTTTTAACATCTATGTTAGCTGTTGTACTGTTTCTGCCACAAATGCTGGGCCATTGTCTGATAAGAAAGTGCAGACAAATACTAGCATGTACCGGTAGCCTCTGGCTTGAGACAGCTTGGTAAAGTCTGCAAGCAGGTTTTCACAGGGTGTAGCTCCAGTTTCTTGAATGCTTGGGGGCCATGTTGGCTTCTGCCATGGATAGTTTTGGGCACCAGCCAAGCATTGCTCAAAAACAGCTCTAGTGATGGCAGTTAGGTGAGGCAGGTAGAAATGCCATCCTACAAGAGTTTCTAATGCAATTTTTCCCATATGTGTTCCTTGACGAAACTGCTTTATGAACCAGGGGGCTATTGCTTCTGGGATGGCAAGCTTCCCATCTGAGAACTTCCACCAACCTCCTTTCTGGTAACTTCCACTCTCCTGCTCAAACCAAGCCTTCTCATTAGAGGAGTAGTTACGGGGTTCTGTAAATGGAAGCTCCAGTAAGGGCATGGTAAGTGTTTTCTCTTCCTTCTTAGTTACCTCTGCCATTGCAGCTCTTTTGGCTTCTCTATCTGCTTTTCCATTTCCTCTAGTCTCATCACCTCCTACTGTTTTATGCATTTTGCAATGGATGACTGCTACTTCTTTTGGAGCCCATACAGCTTCTAAGAGCTGCTCTATGTTCTTTCTATTTTTGATTTCCTTTCCTTCAGTAATTAATAATGCTCTTTCCTTATATATGGCTCCATGAACAGGCAAAGTGGCAAAAGCATACCTTGAGACAGTATAGATGTTTACTGACTTTCCTTTGTCCAAGAGCAGTACTCTAGTGAGAACTACTAGTTCAGCTCTTTGGGCCAAAATTCTGAGTGGCAGAGGGAGGGCTGCGGCTACTGAATTCAGTGTTACCGATGCATATCCAGCCCATCTGGTACCTTCAGATATGAAGCTGCTTCCATCAGTAAAGTATTCAACATCTGGGTCTCTTAAGGGCTGGTGCTTTAAGTCTTTTCTGCTTGAGAAAACCTCATCCACTGTTTCCACACAACAGTGATACCCTGGGCCACACAATGGGGGCTTTCCATATTCCACCCATTCTACTGGCAGCAGTATGGCTGGATTCAGAGTGTTCACAGTCTTCAGGGTTCTGTAGGGGTTTTCACACAATAGCCCTTGATATCTTTACATCCTAGGGTTAGAAAGCCAGTGATGCCCCCTCTGCTCCATCAGGGTGATGACCGTGTGAGGCACCCGAATTATTAACCTTTGTCTAAATGTAAGCTTGTTAGCATCTTCTGCTAACATGTGGCAGTGGCTGCCAATGCCTTGAAACAGGTGGCCATCCCATAGCAACAAAATCTAGTCGCTTGGACAAATATGCCACATGCAGATAAAATGATCCTAGTGTTTGTACCAAAAGTCACCTGTAGCTATTCCTTTTCTTTCATGGACATACAGTAAAAAGGCTTTGTCATGTCTGGCAGTGCTAATGCCGGGGCCTGGGTCAAAGCCTTCTTGATTTCTTTGAAGGCCATCTCCTGCTCTTTTCCCCAAGGGAGGGATTCCTTTCCCCCCACTTTGTGGCTTCATATAATGGCTTAGCCATGAGCAAGAAACTTAGGGTCCAAATGTGGCAAAACCCTACTGTCTCTAGGAACTTTATTATCTGGTGCTGGGTGGTGGGAGTAGGAAGTGCACAAACAGCCTGCTTTCATTCACCACCAAGCTGTCTTTTCCCTTGGCTTACATAGAAGCCTAAATACTGGAAATTTTTAAAGCAGATTTGAGCCTTTTTCCTGACACTTTGTAGCTTGCCTTCCACAGCAGGTGCAGAAGGTTTTGGGTTTTTCCTAGGTGCAGTATTTCTTATACTATGATTCTGACCATTTTCCTTAGCCTCTTGACATTCATCCTTTCAGTGTCCCTTCCTTTTGCTCCACACACATTAATCTTTTTCTAGCCTCAGCCAGATCTTAAATCCCTGTCCATACTGGCCTCTTTCACCACCCCACCCATGCCTCTTCACAAAGTCAGCTTCCTTTCCCATTAGGGCTGCTGCTAGCAAATCTGCCATTCCTTAAGCTTCTGATTAGCTTGTTTCTTTGCCTCCTGATCTCGGTTAATGTACACCTTGGTAGCCACTTCAATAAGCTGAGTAGCACTCACACCTGCAGAGCTTCTAACTTCTGCAATTTATGCCTGATATTTCCCTGGGCCTGACCTACATATGCCCTATTTACTATGCACTGTTTTTCAGCAGCCTCAGGGTCAAATGGCATATAAATCTTGTAAGCCTTGTAGAGCCTCTCATAAAATTCACTGGGACTTTCATCTGGCTTCTGGCAGCCTTCTGAGACATTCTGATATTGGTGGCCTTTTTCCCTCCAGCCTTTATTCCATGAAGGAGTGCCTGTCAATACTGCTGCAAACTTTGTAGCCCTTGAGCTTGGTTAAGGTCCCAGCCTGTGTTAGCCTCTATTGGGAGTGCTTGTTGTGCATAGTGCCTCATATCTCCTGTGCCTGCAGGCTCATTGTCCTCCAGCCACTGGAGAGCAGCTTGTATATCTCTATGGTGCTCTTCTGTATTAAACAATGACAGAATAAATTCTTTGCAATCAGCCCAGGTAGGATTGTGAGTTAGGAAATTGGACTGCATTAGATCTATAAGAGCCTGAGGCTTATAGAGCACACAGTCCACACTAAGGGATCTGTCCCTCTCCACCTCATGCCCTGCAATGGTCTCTCCCAAGACCATCTCTTTCACAGACTTTCACACACCTCTGCCATCCCAAACCAGTTTTCCTTTTTGACTGACTCACGAGCCCCACCCACATCTGGTGTCAGTTAGGATGTGAGATTCATCTGAGTCAACAGGCCTTTCCTGTTGTTCCCAACCCTCGTGGGTCAGACTAGTCATCATGCCCTGGGAGGTGATCAGGCTCCCCTTTCATCCTTTTGGGATAGGTCTTGCCTTAGGGCCCAAACCTTACCATGGTTCAGATGTCTGTGCACTGCTCCTGTGACTGTCCTGCAACCCTTTCCACTGGTTCCTTTGGTGCTGTCAGGGGAAGGCTCTGGAATGCGGAAGGGCCATTCTCCTTCCAGGCTGAAACTCTCCCAGTTGTGCCAAGGACCCCAGATCTCCCGCATCCTGGGGCTGTAGCCCACAGGCAAAGAAGACAGAAAATCTGCCATCTCCAATACCGGAAAAGCCCCCAGAAATGTTACAGGACAATCAAAGACTGGAGAGATGAAAAAAGGTCCAGGAGAGTCTATTAAGGTCATCACTGGCCCAGCTGGACATATGTCCAGAAAGTCTGAGCCGCAAACACAGGGCTTTTCCTACTTTTAAACATTTTAAGGCAGGAATTATTTGAGGTAAGAAGTGAGTTACAGAAGCAAGAAACAAAAGTGGCATTGCACCGTTTCTTACATTTTGAGAAAGACATGACTTGCAACCTAAACTTATCAGTCTTGTGACCCTGCAGTCGTGCAGGAACTCACTGGCCCTGTAATAAACTTTGAGGAATGTGGTGTTGGGGAGTATAGATAAGGTCCACTATCCACAGAGAGAAGACAGGCTTTTAATATTCCCTTTTAACTTGAGTGTAAGGTGGGGGTTCACACTTTGCAGCAACTTTCAGAGTATTTTAAAATTTCTATTACTACTACTATTAGGTTATAGTTGATTTCATTAGTTCCTTCTTCACTTTGAGCTCTGAGATTCTTTCCTCAGCTTCGTCAATTCTGCTATTAATACTTCCAATATATTATGAAATTCTTGTAGTGTTTTTCAGCTCTATCGGATCAGTTGTTTTTCTCTTAAAATGCCTATTTTATTTTTTACTTCTTGAATTCTTTTACTGGATTCCTTAGATTCCTTGGATCAGGTTTCAACTTTCTCCTGAATCTCAATGATCTTCATTGCCATGTAGACTGTAAATTATATGTGTATGATTTTAGCCATTTCTTTCTTTCATGTTTTTGAGACAGAGTGTATTAGTCCATTTTCGTACTGCTATAAAGAACTGCCTGAGAATTGGTGATTTATAAAAGAAAGAGGTTTAATTGACTCACAGTTGAGCATCACTGGGGAGGTGTCAGGAAACTTGCAATCATGGTGGGAGGTGAAGGGGAAGCAAGGCACCTTCTTCACAAGGTAGCAGGAAGGAAAATTGCTGAGTGAAGGAGCAACAGTCCTTTACAAAACCATCAGAACTCATGAGAACTCACTTACTGTCACAAGAACAGTGTGGAGGAAACCACCCCCATGAATCAATTACCTCCACCTGGTCCCTCCCTTGACACGTGGGGATTACTGGGATTATGGAGATTACAATTCAAGATAAGATTTGGGTGGGGACAGAAAGCCTAACCATTTCAGAGTCTTGCTTTGTCAGGTGCAATGGTGCAATCTCAACTCACTGCAACTTTTGCCTCCTGGGTTCAAGCAATTCTTGTGCCTCAACCTCCCCAAAAGCTGGGATTACAGGCATATGACAACATACCTGGCTAATTTTTGTATTTTTAGTAGAGAGGCGTTTTTGTCATATTGGCCAGGCTGGTCTTGAACTCCTAGTCTCAAGCAATCTATCCACTTCAGCCTCCCAAAATTCTGGGATTACAGGCATGAGCCACCGTGCCTGGAGTCAGCCATTTATTTTATTCTGCTTAAGAATCATTGATGGGGATCTAGCATCATCATTTAAAAGTGAAAAGGAACTCTGGCTTTTAGAGTTGCCAGAGTTCTTGCACTGATTTTTTCTCATTTTTGTGGGCTAAAGTTCCTTTACCTGTGGCATAATTTGAGTGTAATCAGTTGGTTTCAATTTTGAATGTTTTCAGCAGGCTAAGGCTTTGTGCAGGGTCTTATTTGAGGCTGAATTCTTGCCCTTGGTTTCACAGAGGGGTATATTAGCAAAGTATATTGGTATTCTAGTTTGGGCTGTAATCTAGTAGATGGTGATTAAGTGTAATGGCTGGTAGATAGGCTGTTAGCCTGGTGGCTCCTCTGTACTTCCTCATGCTTGCAGCCATGCTGCCACTCAGTGCTCTGAAGGTATGAACTCCTCTTCCACTTGAATGCTGTCCATAGATCCTGGCTTGGAACTCCTAGGCTGCACACCCTCTTTTTATTTATTTCTGCTTGGAGTTCATTGAGTTTATTCTAAAGGGTTAGAATCCTGAATTTTTTAGTCTCTCTAAATAGATGCTTAACCAATGTTTAAGAAAAGAGTTGCAGTTCTAAACATCAAATCTTAACAATAGCTAATTTTTGCTTCTGCTGCAGGTGCCTACAAAAGCAGAGGGAAGAAAATTGGTATTGCCTTAGAGACCCATCCACATCCCAGCTCTTGACATGTTGGTTTCACAGCTCAGAGTTTCTGATTAAAGTTAGGACTTTTGGGAGTAGAAACAATTCAGCCTTCTGGACAAAGAGCCTCAAAACGCACCTTTCCAAGCTGTTGATGTTACAGAGCCATCTCTCAGAATGTGGGACACAGAAGGAGGTGCTTAGTCTCACATTGAGCTGTCAGAAGTTTTCTGAGCTTGGTGTATGTGTTCTCTTAAAAACATGAGCTCAGCAGTCTCTGCATAAAACAAATCAAAGCAAATCCTTTAAGACCACTATACTCAGAGTGTACATTTCATCTTCTGGAATAGTCTGCTGCCCCTTTTCTTTCCTTTGACCTCTGCAGAGGATGCATGAGAAGACAGCTTGACAGGTGGGAAAAAAAGAGACTTATCGCTCTGGGACTACTCATCTCCCTTTGCTCCCCCACTGAAGTAGAATAAATCAAAGTACTCCTGTTGGATGTAAATAAAAATTCCTTTTAAAAAACTTTTATTTTAGGTTTGGGTGTACATGTGCAGGTTTGCTATATAGGTAAACTTGTGTCATGGGTGTTTGTTGTACAGATTATTTCATATGCAGGTAATTACCCTGGTACCCAGTAGCCATTTTTTTCTGTTTCTCTCCCTCTTCCCACCCTCCATCTTCAAGTAGGCCCCAGAATCTGTTGTTCCCTTCTTTGCATTCATGAATTCTCATCAGTAAATAAGAATTTCTTAAAGAATTCTCATTTAGGCTGAGAATTATACTGAGAGAAAAGGAAGCTTTTGAAAAACCTGTATCAGACACCTACAGTATACAGGGAAGTATGCTAGATCTGTGACAAATTTTTGACTGAATATAGCCAGGTTTTGCTTTGAATTGATAAATAAATATGAAGAGACTTGGGAGCTTACCATTGGTAGGTGGGTGACTGCCCTTGGAAAGGAGTATATTGGTTTAGGTGACATTTGCTCAATTCAAGGTGTACACATACTATGCAACATTTACATTGTCCTCTGCTAAATTTTTAAGGTAGTTAGATTTTTTCCTTGGAAAACTGATATTTAGGGGAATTAAGTATCCTGCATAAAGTCACAAAGGGAGTACACAGATTGTAGTATAGGGACTAGAATACAAAGAAAATTAATGATAAACTTAAAACCATAAGAAGAGCAATTGCTCAGGGATCTAGAACTAGAAATACCATTTGACCCAGCCATCCCATTACTGGGTATATACCCAAAGGGCTATAAATCATGCTGCTATAAAGACACGTACACACGTGTGTTTATTGCAGCACTATTCACAATAGCAAAGACTTGGAACCAACCCAAATGTCCAACAATGATAGACTGGATTAAGAAAATGTGGCACATATACACCATAGAATACTATGCAGCCATAAAAAATGATGAGTTCATGTCCTTTGTAGGGACATGGATGAAATTGGAAATCATCATTCTCAGTAAACTATCGCAAGAACAAAAAACCAAACACCGCATATTCTCACTCATAGGTGGGAATTGAACAATGAGAACACATGAACACAGGAAAGGGAACACTACACTCTGGGGACTGTTGCGGGGTGGGGGAAGGGGGGAGGGATAGTTTTAGGAGATATACCTAATGCCAAATGACGAGTTAATGGGTGCAGCACACCAGCATGTCACATGTATACATATGTAACTAACCTGCATATTGTGCACATGTCCCCTAAAACTTAAAGTATAATAGTAATAAAATAAAAAAAGAAGAAAAAGAGAATCTAATCTATATTATAGATTTTAGAATATTGTAAGAGACCAGAAAATTATTTAGTATTTCTTTCTAAAGTTTTCCTTTATATATACATATAATATATATATTTATACATATATAAAATATATAAAGAGACATACAAAAGACTACATATCTAATATTAGACTACATATCTAATATTCATTTTAATACTCTCTCATATGTCAACATAATATCATAGTTTTAACATTAATGAGTTTAAAGTAGTAAAATAATTATAGATCATTATTTAGGTAAATTAACTTTGTAGAGAGACATTGCAATTGTGTTCAGTATTTACCCATAGTTAATAATGCTTTACAAAATTTTTTATACTGGTATGCTGCACCCATTAACTCACCATTTAGCATTAGGTATGTCTCCTAATGCTATGGCAAATGTATAAATATGTAACTAACCTGCACATTGTGCACATGTACCCTAAAACTTAAAGTATAATAATAAATAAAAAAAAATTTATAAAGCATGTTTCTTCATCAAATTTTTTTTTGCATAAACTCCAAGTACTGGAATGGCTATGTCAAAGTTTCAAAATGCCCTCTATAGGACTTTGCCCATTGCCAATGTTTGCAATCTACCAAAGTGTGCCAGGTTTTTTGAACCTACTCATTTTATAATCAACTGCATTTGTTGAACATCATATATCTGTTTTCAGACTGTGTGTGTACATATGCAGAAGGTTGTACCAAATGTACTTGGCAATATATTACTATTATATTCCCAGTACTTGGGCATTAAACTATTTTTTTGTTTCATTTCCCATATTTTTTAATTTTTTTATTTCAGTAGTTTTTGGAGTACATGTGGTTTTTGGTTACATGAATGAGTTTTTTAGGAGTGAACTCTGAGATTTTCATGCACCCATCACCTGAACAGTGTACAGTACACCCAGTGTTCACTGCCAGTATTTCTCACTGCCTTCCCAACCTCTCCCACAAGTCCCCATAGTCCAATATATTGCTCTCTATGTTTTTGCTTTCTCATAGATTAGCTATCACTTATAAGTGAGAACATACGGCATTTGGTTTTCCATTCTTAAGTTACTTCACTTAAAATAACGGCCTCCAGTTCTATCCAAGTTGCCGCAAAAGATATTATTTCATTCTTTTTTATGGCTGAGTAATATTTCATGGTGTATATATACCACATTTTCTGTATCCACTTGTTGGTTGTTGGGCACTTAGGATGATTCCTTATCCTTTCACTTGTGAATTGTGCTGCTATAAATATCGATGTGCAATGTCCTTTTCATATAATGACTTCTTTTGCTTTGGGTAGATAACCAGTAGTAGGTTTGCTGGATTGAATGGTAGGTCTACTTTTAGTTCTTTAAGGAATCTCCATACTGTTTTCCATAGTAGTTGTAATAATTTACATTCCCACCAGCAGTGTAAACGTGTTCCCTTTTCACCATATCTATAATTACCAAGGCAGGCCAACATTCAGATTCAGGAAATACAGAGAATGCCACAAAGATACTCCTCGAGAAGAGCAACCCAAACACACATAATTGTCAGATTCACCAAAGTTGAAATGAAGGAAAAAATGTGAAGGGCAGCCAGAGAGAAAGGTCGGGTTACCCTCAAAGGGAAGCCCATCAGACTAACAGCAGATCTCTCAGCAGAAACTCTACAAGCCAGAAGAGAGTGGGGGCCAATATTCAACATTCTTAAAGAAAAGAATTTTCAACCCAGAATTTCAAATCCAGCCAAACTAAGCTTCATAAGTGAAGGAGAAATAAAATACTTTACAGACAAGCAAATGCTGAGAGATGTTGTCACCACCAGGCCTGCCCTAAAAGAGCTCCTGAAGGAAGTGCTAAACATGGAAAGGAACAACCAGTACCAGCCACTGCAAAATCATACCAAAATGTAAAGACCATCGAGACGAGGAAGAGACTGCATCAACTAATGAGCAAAATAACCAGCTAACATCATAATGACAGGATCAAATTCACACATAACAATATTAACTTTAAATGTAAATGGACTAAATGCTCCAATTAAAAGACACAGACTGGCAAATTGGATAAAGATTCAAGACCCATCAGTGTGCTGTATTCAGGAAACCCATCTCACGTGCACAGACACACATAGGCTCAAAATAAAAGGATGGAGGAAGATCTACCAAGCAAATGGAAAACAAAAAAAGGTAGGGGTTGCAATCCTAGTCTGTGATAAAACAGACTTTAAACCAACAAAGATCAAAAGAGACAAAGAAGGCCATGACATAATGGTAAAGGGATCAATTCAACAAGAAGAGCTAACTATCCTAAATATATATGCACCCAATACAGGAGCACCCAGATTCATAAAGCAAGTCCTGAGTGACCTACAAAGAGACTTAGACTCCCACACATTAATAATGGGAGACTTTAACACCCACTGTCAACATTAGACAGATCAATGAGAAAGAAAGTCAACAAGGATACCCAGGAATTGAACACAGCTCTGCACCAAGCGGACCTAATAGACATCTACAGAACTCTCCACCCCAAATCAACAGAATATACATTTTTTTAGCACCACACCACACCTATTCCAAAATTGACCACATAGTTGGAAGTAAAGCTCTCCTCAGTAAATGTAAAAGAACAGAAATTATAACAAACTATCTCTCAGATCACACTGCAATCAAGCTGGAACTCAGGATAAAGAATCTCACTAAAAATCACTCAACTACATGGAAACTGAACAACCTGATCCTGAAAGACTACTGGGTGCATAATGAAATGAAGGCAGAAATAAGGATGTTCTTTGAAACCAATGAGAACCAAGACACAACATACCAGAATCTCTGGGATGCATTCAAAGCAGTGTGTACAGGGAAATTTATAGCACTAAATGCCCACAAGAGAAAGCAGGAACGATCCAAAATTGACACCCTAACATCACAATTAAAAGAACTAGAAAAGCAAGAGCAAACACATTCAAAAGCTCACAGAAGGCAAGAAATAATTAAAATCACAGCAGAACTGAAGGAAATAAAGACATAAAAAACCGTTCAAAAAATTAATGAATCCAGGAGCTGGCTTTTTGAAAGGATCAACAAAATTGATAGACCACTAGCAAGATTAATAAAGAAAAAAAGAGAGAAGAATCAAATAGATGCAATAAAAAATGATAAAGGGGATATCACCACCGATCTCACAGAAATACAAACTACCAACAGAGAATACTACAAACACCTCTATGCAAATAAACTAGAAAATCTAGAAGAAATGGATAAATTCCTCGATACATACACTCTCCCAAGACTAAACCACGAAGAAGTTGAATCTCTGAATAGACCAATAACAGGAGCTGAAATTGTGGCAATAATCAAGAGCTTACCAACCAAAAAAACTCCAGGACCAGATGGATTCACAACCGAATTCTACCAGAGGTACAAGGAGGAACTGGTACCATTATTTCTGAAAATATTCCAATCAATAGAAAAAGAAGGAATCCTCCCCAACTCATTTTATGAGGCCAGCATCATCCTGATACCAAAGTGAGGCAGAGACATAACCAAAAAAGTCAATTTTAGACCAATATCCATGATGAACATTGATGTAAAAATCCTCAATAAAATACTGGCAAACCGAATCCAGGAGCACATCAAAAAGCTTATCCACCATGATCAAGTGGGCTTCATCCCAGGGATGCAAGGCTGGTTCAATATACACAAATCAATAAATGTAATCCAGCATATAAACAGAACCAAAGACAAAAACCACATGATTATCTCAATAGATGCAGAAAAGGCATTTGACAAAATTCAACAACCTTCATGCTAAAAACTCTCAATAAATTAGGTATTGATGGGACGTATCTCAAAATAATAAGAGCTATGTATGACAAACCCACAGCCAATATCATACTGAATGGGCAAAAACTGGAAGCATTCCCTTTGAAAACTGGCACAAGATGCAGATGCTCTCTCTCACCACTTCTATTCAACATAGTGTTGGACGTTCTGGCCAGGTCAATTAGGCAGGAGAAGGAAATAAAGGGTATTCAATTAGGAAAACAGGAAGTCAAATTGTCCCTGTTTGCAGATGACATGATTGTATATCTAGAAAACCCCATTGTCTCAGCCCAAAATCTCCTTAACCTGATAAGCAACTTCAGCAAAGTCTCAGGATACAAAATCAATGTACAAAAATCACAAGCATTCTTATACACCAACAACAGACAAACAGAGGGCCAAATCATGAGTGAACTCCCATTCACAATTGCTTCAAAGAGAATATAATACCTAGGAATCCAACTCACAAGGGATGTGAAGGACCTCTTCAAGGAGAACTACAAACCACTGCTCAAGAAAATAAAAGAGGATACAAAGAAATGGAAGAACATTCCATGCTCATGGGTAGGAAGAATCAATATCGTGAAAATGGCCATACTGCCCAAGGTAATTTATAGATTCAATGCCATCCCCATCAAGCTACCAATGAATTTCTTCACAGAATTGGAAAAAACTACTTCAAAGTTCATATGGAACCAAAAAAGAGCCTGCATCGCCAAGTCAATCCTAAGCCAAAAGAACAAAGCTGGAGGCATCACACTACCTGACTTCAAACTATACTACGAGGCTACAGTAACCAAAACAGCATGGTACTGGTACCAAAACAGAGATATAGATCAATGGAACAGAACAGAGCCCTCAGAAATAATGCCGCATATCTATAACTATCTGATCTTTGACAAACTTGAAAAAAACAAGCAATGGGGAAAGTATTCCCTATTTAATAAATGGTGCTGGGAAAACTGGCTAGCCATATGTAGAAAGCTGAAACTGGATCCCTTCCTTACACCTTATACAAAAATCAATTCAAGATGGATTAAAGACTTAAACGTTAGACCTAAAACCATAAAAACCCTAGAAGAAATCCTAGGCATTACCATTCAGAACATACGCATGGGCAAGGACTTCATGTCTAAAACACCAAAAGCAATGGCAACAAAAGCCAAAATTGACAAATGGGATCTAATGAAACTAAAGAGCTTCTGCACAGCAAAAGAAACTACCATCACATTCAGTAGGCAACCTGCAAAATAGGAGAAAATTTTCACAACCTACTCATCTGACAAAGGGCTAATATCCAGAATCTACAATGAACTCCAACAAATTTACAAGAAAAAAACAAACAACCCCATCAAAAACTGGGTGAAGGAAATGAACAGACACTTCTCAAAAGAAGACATTTATGCAGCCAAAACACACATGAAAAAATGCTCACCGTCACTGGCCGTCAGAGAAATGGAAATCAAAACCACAATGAGATACCATCTCACACCAGTTAGAATGGCAATCATTAAAAAGTCAAGAAACAACAGGTGCTGGAGAGGATGTGGAGAAATAGGAACACTTTTACACTGTTGGTGGGACTGCAAACTAGTTCAACCCTTGTGGAAGTCAGTGTGGTGATTCCTCAGGGATCTAGAACTAGAAATTCCATTTGACCCAGCCATCCCATTACTGGGTATATACCCAAAGGACTATAAATCATGCTGCTATAAAGACACAAAGCACACATATGTTTATTGCAGCATTATTCACAATAGCAAAGACTTGGAACCAACCCAAATGTCCAACAATGATAGACTGAATTAAGAAAATGTGGCACATATGCACCATGGAATACTATGCAGCCATAAAAAAATGATGAGTTCATGTCCTTTGTAGGGACATGGATGAAATTGGAAATCATCATTCTCAGTAAACTATCGTAAGAACAAAAAACCAAACACTGCATATTCTCACTCATAGGTGGGAATTGAACAATGTGAACACATGGACACAGGAAGGGGATCATCACACTCTGGGGACTGTTGTGGGGTGGGGGTAGGGGGGAGGGATAGCATTGGGAGATATACCTAATGCTAGATGACTAGTTAGTGGGTGCAGTGCACCAGCATGGCACATGTATACATATGTAACTAACCTGCACATTGTGCACATGTACCCTAAAACCTAAAGTACAATAATGATAAATAAAAAAAAGTCAAAAAAAATAGATGTTGGTGTGACATTAAGCTCTTACTTTTCTTATTTTCATTAATCTTCTGAGATGTGTCTAGCTGAGGTGACAAATATGCCTTCAGAAATGTTATGTGTATGCTATTTTGAGGCTGTCTGAGACTTGACATGGGTGTCTGTATTTTTGTCTGAGCCTTTTTTCAAAGGAATATCTGGTACAAATTTCCATGTTCAACATACAATTGGCCTTCAATAGGTACTTTGCCTTAGTCCATTTGGGCTGCTATAACAAAATACCATAAACTAGGTCTTTCTGTGTCTTCCCATGATAGAACAGTAAGCCTCACAACCTAATCCCCAAATGCTTCACCTTGCAATACCAAACCTCGGGGGTTAAAATTTCAACATATAAATTTTGGAGGAACACAAACATTGAGACCATCACTTCCTTAATGAATGAATTAATGAATCCTTGCAATCAATAAGTGGAATGACTAAATAAATGGTTATGTTAATAAAAATACTTCATGTACTCAATTATTAAACAGATATTTATTGAGTTCTTAATGTGTATCAGGCTGTGGTAAACATTGAGAATGAAAGAATAAATAGTTTAATGCTTTGTCTAGAGGAATTCACAATCTAGAGGGCAAACTGTAATCCATTGTAACAAGTTTTGTGATTGCAATATGTACACAATTCTAGGGCAGAACAGAAAAGAGAATGATTTATTCTGCTTGGATTGAGAAATCACAAAGGGAATCATTTGCGGAAATACTGACATTTGAGAAAGACTTTGGCAAAGGAGTAAAAACTGGATTTTGAAAGTAGTGTAGAAGTAGGGCATAAGTGTGATGAAAAAAAGCCAGAACTGCTAAGGCAAATACTGAGTTAAAGAAATGTTCTGTGATCTTGTGTGGAAGAAAGAGATGACAGATGAGGCTGATAGACCAAATTTTTGTCGTTAAAAAAAATCATTTGTAGAAACTAAGTGAATCCTACCAATCTAGGCTACTTCCCCCCTCCAGCAACTACAATCAAAATACAACCAGTGCCTCAGTGGTTCCAGGAAAGACTCTCCTCCCCTAAAATCATGAAGATAACTCAAGGTTAAGTGAAAGGTCTGTTGTTACCCTTAAATGACAGACAAAAAAACTTGGACAATGGGGAAGATGCATGAAAAAAATTAAAGCATTCATCATGTTAAAATAGCAGGATCAAAAACGTAGTGGTATCTTTGGTATCTGGGGGCAATAGAAACAAACTAATACTAGTACTATTTCTGCAGTTACAGATTCTATTTAATTATCCTGAAGGACCAGTTTTCCTAAAGGGTCAAAATATAGGAAAAAAGGCCCTGAACACTGACTTTGCAGTTGGGAAGCAAAAGTCAGTAGAGAAGTCAGCCAAGTTAGTTGATAAGCTAAGTCAATGGACACCAAAGATAAATGTGGCATGATTTAAACAAATGATCAGGAAAGCAGAAAGTAGCAAAGAGATAAATGAATTGGGACAACAGTGACTTTTTTTCTGATAGGCAGGATTTTGCAAATCCCAAATTTGAATTGAATCACCATCTAAATCTAACAAGAACACCTCTTCCCATAGTTCCTAATACGAGGACTTAACCAGTTGTATTACTCTATTCTCATGCTGCTGATAAAGACATACACAGGACTGGGTAATTTATTTTTAAAAAGAGGTTTAGTGGACTCACAATTCCATTTGGTTGGGGAGGCCTCACAATCATGGCAGAAGGGGAAAGGCATGTCTTTTGTTCTTGTTTTTGTTTTTGTTTTAGTTTTTGTTTTTTGAGATGGAGTCTCACTCTGTCGCCCAGGCTGGAGTGCAGTGGCACGATCTCGGCTCACTTGTAAGCTCCACCTCCCAGGTTCACACCATTCTCCTGCCTCAGCCTCCTTAGTAGCTGGGACTACAGGTGCTTGCCACCACTCCTGGCTAGTTTTTTTTTTTTTTTTTTTTTTTTTTTTTTTTTTTTTTTTTAGTAGAGACGGGGTTTCACCGTGTTAGACAAGATGGTCTCAATCTCCTGACCTTGTGGTCTACCCGCCTCAGCCTCCCAAAGTGCTGGTATTACAGGTGTGAGCCACCACTCACAGCCAAAAGGCATGTATTACATGGTGGCAGACAAGAGAGAATAAGAGATCCAAGTGAAAAAGTTTTCCCTTTTAAAACCATCAGATCTCGTGAGACTTATTCATTACCAGGAGAACAATATGGGGGGAACCACCCTCATGATTCAATTGTCTCCCTCTGGATCTCTCCCACAACACATGGTAGTTATGGAAGCTACAATTCAAGATGAGATTTGGGTGGGGACACAGCCAAACCATATTGTTCCATCCCTAGCACCTCTAAAATCTCATGTCCTCACATTTCAAAACCAATCATGCCTTCCTAACAGTCCCCCAAAGTCTTAACTCATTTCAGCCTTAATTCAAAAGTCTACAGTCCAAAGTTTTATCTGAAGCAAGGCAGGTCCCTTCTGCCTATGAGAGCCTGTAAAATCAAAAGCAAGCTAGTTACTTTGTAGATACAATGGGGGTACAGCCATTCTGAACAGGAGAAATTGGCCAAAGCACTTACCAGCCCAGTCACTGCTTGATGTCAAGAAGTGAGTTATAAAAAAAATGGCTGCTTCTTCAATTTTGCCCTCCAAATCTCCCATAAAAATCTCTCCTGTGGCCCACCCTAACTGGAGTGTGCAGGGAAGAGAATTTCAGGAAATGTTCAGTCTTGGCAAGGTGACATCTTACAAAGTCACCACAGTAAGTTCTGAGTCAAGACTTATTATATGATTGCATGAGTAAATAGATTGATACTCAGGTTTCCAGGTTTGTCACAAAGGTCCATTTAACTTGTAACAAAGCTATACTAAAGTATTTTTAAATAAAAACAACTTTAGATTTAGGTAAGGAGAAATTTTATTTAAAGGAGTGTTGCAAGAGGGGAGAAAAAGCCTTCTGCGATAGGAAGAGGGAGACAATTTCAATAGGGAGAACTCAGACCATAAGATCAAACATCTAAAAGGTCAGGAAGAAAAGAACTGTTCTTATATGGTGAAGAGTAAGCAAGGTCTATGGAGTGTCTTTTGTTTGGAATAAGGAGGCTCTTTCTGCATGCTATTTTTGGCTCTGGCTCTGGCTCTGGCTGTGGGTGGATCAAAGTTCAGGGTCCCATAGGGAGGACAGAAGGTTAACTAAGGTTTGGTCAAGTTGGTTAACAAGCACTTTGTTCTTATGGATCAGTGAGGATGAACAATTTAGTTAATCATTTATAAGGGAGGAATAAGCAGGGCTATGGAGAACACCATGTGAGGATGTAGGATGAATATTTTATCCTGAGTTCAATCTATTCTTGGTAGGGGCTCTTAAGGAAGGGTTCTATGCTGACTTGGCCTTGGGGAAGAAGAGAAAATTGACCAAATTAAACAAAACTTAGTTAACATTTCTTAACTTCTCATTTATCAGTGGTGATAAGCAGTTCAGCTAATCATTTATGAAGCAAAATTGGGATTTTGGAGCTTCTGTGCCTGGTCTTGTCATAAGTAAACAAGGAGGACATCTGCGAGCCCTAAGTCAGGTGGGGCTGGATGTCAGAAAAGGGGATTGATTACAAAGGGACACACAGTTTTTGGAGCATTGGAAATGGTCTATATGATAATTTTGGTGCTAGTTACACAAATATATGCATTTATCAAATCGCATAAAATTATCCACTTAAAATTGGTGAATTTTATTGTATCTAAATTATGACTCAAAAATCTGAACAATAACACAAAAAATTGCCGAGCTTTTTTAGAATACAGATTTATAGACTGCATACCCTCTCACCAGGTCTTCTAAATAAAGAATAGTAGAAGCAGGGTTAAATATATATACATATAAATATATGTGTGTGTGTGTATATGTATATATATATACAGACATATATATACAAGTAAACTATAAAATATATGTAAATAGATACATATATGTGTGTGTATATATATATACACACACATAAATACATGTATTTTAATCCTCAGATTGTTCTAACACATAATCAAGTTTGAAAATTTTGCACTACATCATTTTAATGTCTTCTATATAAGGGCTCATAAGAAAAGTTTTTTTGTTTTTCTTTTTCTTTTTTGCAGGATGAGAGTCTAGTAGCAATAAAATATATTATTTATTTAAGGGATAATGCTAACAATAATTAAAACAGCTGACACATATTGAGTACTACTCAAGCCAGGCATTCTACTGAATACTTGAAACATTAGCTCCTTTACCATGTGCCAGATTGGAAAGATTACTCTTACTTAATATTTTTCAGTTTGTTTCAAATCTACAACAAATTGTTGTGCAGAAGAAAAGTCACCCAATGGACTTTTTGGATGGCAGTGTGGGTTAGCTGCTCCTTCTCCCAATGACAATAATAAAAAGAGTATTAATAATCATAATAATTCATGAGATGCTTACTATGTCCCAGATGCTATTCCAAGCACCTTATAGGTCTTGATTTATTTAATTGTCTCAACTACTCTATGCAACAGATACTAAACTCATTGCCATTTATAGATGAGGAAACCAAGGCGCTGAGGAAGTAAGTAACTTGCTCAATGTCATACAGCTTCTAAGTGGCACAGTCAGACTTGTCTTGGATGGAAACCTAATTCAAAAGATGCTCGTGCATAGAGAATGTATTTGTTAATCTCAGTGCACCCTTAATTATTGGAATTCTGGTCGATATAAAAATTTTGTAAGTATTTTTAAAAGTTTTAAAAATGATATTAAAATAATTTATGAAAGAGGTACCTGTACTTTCCACCAGTCTTATTTTTTCTTTGAGTTTGTGAGAAGTTTAGTAAATAGGGCACCAATAAAATAGTAGGAATGGAGGCCAGGCCATTCACTAGAACTGCCTATTGTGCCTGTGTATCTTCCAGCTCTTCTCATTCCTTGATGTTTTTTGATCCTCTGTTTAGTTAAGGTACCTGCCAAGATGTTCCATTTGCAGAGTCCCCATGGACTGCAGATGCTAGAGAAATCCATGAGGAAGTGCCTCCCTGAGTCCCTAAAGGTGAGAGTGGAACAATTTTAGGGAACAAAGGACGAATAACTACCTATTAAAAATGTGGGAAAGAGAACAAGCATTCACTGAGCACCTATTCTGAATTACAAACATATAGTGTCAACAAATTTTTGACAAGGATACTAAGAGGACACAAAGAGAAAAAAAAAAGTCTCTTCAATGAATGGCATTGAGAGAACTCCAGATTTTCACACGCAAAAGAACAAAATTGGATGCTTATCTTACACCATATAGAGAAATCAACTCAAATGAATTAAATAAATAAATGTAATACCTGAAACTATAAAATTATTAGAAAAGAACATAGG
Organism: Pongo abelii; assembly: GCF_028885655.2. Taxonomy (NCBI): domain Eukaryota; kingdom Metazoa; phylum Chordata; class Mammalia; order Primates; family Hominidae; genus Pongo; species Pongo abelii. Next base: position 16,555,632 of record NC_071994.2, read on the forward strand.
AGAAAACTTCCTGGACATTGGTTTTCACAAGGATATTTTGAATATCACACCAAAAGTTTAGGCTACAAAAGCAAAATTTAAATAAATGGGACTATATTGAACTACAAATCTGCACAGCATTTGCAACAATCATCAAAATGAGACCACAGCCTATGAATTGGGAAAAATATTTGCAAATTATAAATCTTTTTTTTTTTTTGATTTATTTAAGTACATTTATTGTCATTGTTTTGCAACACATAATACAATTTCCAAAATAACTAGGAATTGTTTTCTTCTATTTTATATTGTTTTTTGAATTTCCTCTATGAAGGAATCATTTAACCTTCCAGTTTAGGCACTATATTTTTTTTTCTTTTATTATTATTATTATTATTATTATTATACTTTAGGTTTTATGGTACATGTGCGCAATGTGCAGGTAAGTTACATATGTATACCTGTGCCATGCTGGTGCGCTGCACCCACCAACTCGTCATCTAGCATTAGGTATATCTCCCAATGCTATCCCTCCCCCCTCCCCCCACCCCACAACAGTCCCTGAAGTGTGATGTTCCCCTTCCTGTGTCCATGTGTTTGCAAATTATAAATCTAATATGGGGTTAATATCCAAAAGTTATGAAGTACTCATACGATTTTACAACTTAGTCGTAAAAAAAAGCAAACAAGAAATATAAAAAGGACCTGAACAGACATTTCTCCAAAGAAGACATAAAAATTGCCAAGAAGTATATGAAAAGGTACACCATATTATTAATCTTCAGAGCAATGAAAATTAACTATGAGATACTACTTCATAGCTATCAGGGTGGCTAATATCAAAAAGTCAAAAGATACAGTTTAATGAGAGTGTGAAGAAAATGGAAGCTTTGTTGGAACAAATGTATATGGGGCAGTCATTATGTAAGACAGTATGGAAGTTTCTAAAGAAAGCAGAAATAGAAGTACCACATGACCCAACAATCCCTCTTCTGGATATATATGCAAAGAAAATGAAATCATCACTTAGAAATGATATCTGCATTCCTATATTTATTGCAGCATTATTAAAAATAGCCACGATATGGAAACAATCTGAGTATCCATCAGTGGATGAATGGATAAAGAAACTGGGGTATGTGTATAAAATAGAATATTATTTCAGCCTTAAAAAGAGAGGTCTTACCATTTGCCACAATATAAATGAAACTGGGGAACATTATGCTAAGTGAAATAAGCCAGACACGGAAAGAAAAATATTGTGTGATCTCACTTATATGTAAAATCTTTTTTAAAAAAATGTCAAATATACAGGGATAGAGAATAAAACAGTGATTACCACGGGTAGGGGAGGGGAGAAGAAATGTGAGAAATCTGGGTCAAAGGATACATAGTATCAGATATGTAGGATAAGTACATCTAGAAGTCTAATGAAGACTATACATAATAAAATTGTGCTGTATTTGGGATTCCTGCTCAATGACTAGATTTTAGCTGTTCTTCCCACAAAAACAAAACAAAACAAAAGTTAACTATGTGAGATGATGGATATGTTAATTTATGTCACTACAATAACCATGTTACTATCCATATATGTCCCATAATATCATGTTATATACCTTAAGTATATAATAAAATTTATTTTTTTAAAAAATCACCAAAAAAAACAATATAAAAATGAAATATTTCAAGTTAATTACTAAAATCTAGAAACGGAATAATATTAGATTTTTAAATGTGGTCTTTACAAACACAAATTGTTACTGGTATTCTTGCTGAGTCGTGAGTGCCTATCTGTGCAAAATTTTTCCACTATTCTACCCTAGCTGGGTAGTTGTCCTCTGGGTCTTCTTTCACCTTCAAATAATCCTACCTTATATTTGTTGTAGGGAAAAGAAAGAGAGATCAGACTGTCACTGGGTCTATGTAGAAAGGAAAGACATAAGAGACTCCATTTTGAAAAAGACCTGTACTTTGAACAATTGTTTTGCTGAGATGTTGTTAATTTGTAGTTTTGTCCCAGCCACTTTGCCCCAGCCACTTTGACCCAGCCAGGAGTTCACAAAAACATGTGTTGTATAAAATCAAGGTTTAAGGGATCTAGGGCTGTGCAGGATGTGCCTTCTTAACAAAATGTTTACAGGAAGTATACTTGATAAAGGTCATCACCATTCTCTAGTCTCAATAAACGAGGGGCACAATGCACTTCGGAAAGCCGCAGGGATCTCTGCCCTTGAAGGCGGGGTATTGTCCAAGGTTTCTCTCCATGTGATAGTCTGAAATATGGCCTCATGGGATGAGAAAGACCTGACTGTCCCCCAGCCCGACACCCATAAAGAGTCTGTATTGAGGTGAATTAGTAAAAGAGGAAAGCCTCTTGAAGTTGAGATAGAGGAAGGCCACTGTCTCCTGCCTGTCCCTGGGAACTGAATGTCTCGGCATAAAACCCGATTGTACATTTGTTCAATTCTGAGATAGGAGAAAAACCGCCATATGGTGGGAGGTGAGACATGTTTGCATTAATTCTGCCTTGTTATTCTTTACTCCACTGAGATGTTTGGGTGAACAGAAACATAAATCTGTCTCACGTGCACATCCAGTCATAGTACCTTCCCTTGAACTTAATTATGACGTAGATTCTTTTGCTCACATGTTTTTTGCTGACCTTCTCATTATCACCCTGCTCTCCTACTACATTCCTTTTTGCTGAAATAATGAAAATAATAACTGATAAAAACTGAGGGAACTCAGAAGCCAGTGCTGGTGCAGGTCCTTGGTGTGCTTAGGGCCGGTCCCCTGGACCCACTGTTGTTTCTCTATACTTTGTCTCTGTGTCATTTATTTTCTCAGTCTGTCATCCCACCTAACTAGAAATACTCACAGGTGTGGAGGGCAGGCCACCCCTTCATTTCTTAACTTTGAGAAGACCTTTTTGAACAAATTTTATGTTTTGATTTTGCTGAATATGTAAATTTTTTAATAGTGCATTGTAGTCTACATTTTAAAGACATCATGCGTCTTCATTTTTGTGTAGCTTTATCACATGTAGACGAAAATTTTGATATTGTCACATTCATAATACATTTGTTCTGAAGCTCTTTGAAATAGAGTAGAATTTATTCTTGCAACAGAAGCATGACTTTGACAATAATACTTTTCTTTGTCCTGAAGACTACAGAATTAGAGAATAATGTTTTGTAAAATGTAGGCGGCAAGCCACCCAGGCGCCAAGGCAAGAGACCGAGGACATGAGCTGTTCCAGTATAATAAAATATAAAACAAGAATAGTTATACCAGATATAGATCTTAGATATGATTATATATGAATATCATTAATCATTAGCTGATAGGTCCAGTGGTAGCATAAGTGTCAAGGGAAAACACCCGCTCCTTAGCAGACCCAGAAAGGGAGTCTCCCTTAACCCGGGGGAGTTTAGAGAAGACTCTCCTCCTCCACCTCTTGTGGAAGGCCTGACATTAGTCAGGCTCGCCCGCAGTTATCCAGAGGCCTAACCATCTCCCTGTGATGCTGTGCTTCAGTGGTCATGCTCCAAGTCCACCTTCATGTTCCATCCTGTACACCTGGCTCTGCCTTCTAGATAGCAGTAGTAAATTAGTGAAAGTACTAAAAGTCTCTGATATGCAGAAATAATGTGTAAACTGTCTTTCTCTCTGTCTCCTCTCCCTCTCTGCCTCAGCTGCCAGGCAGGGAAGGGCCCCCTGTCCAGTGGACACGTGACCCACATGAACTTACCTATCATCAGAAATGACTCACACTCTTTACCCTGCCCCTTTTGCTTTGTATCCAATAAATAACAGCACAGCCAGACATTCGGGGCACTACCGGTCTCTGCACATTGGTGGTAGTGGTCCCCCGGGCCCAGCTGTCTTTTCTTTTTTCTCTTTGTCTTGTGTCTTTATTTTTACACTCTCTCATCACTGCACATAGGGAGAAGCCCACCGACCCTGTGGGGCTGCTCCCTACAGTAAACCAGTGCATATTTATTTGACCTAAAATTGTAATCCAACATATAAATATTTGACTCAGCAGGATTTTTTTCCACGTAAGTTGAATAATTGATCTCACAACTTAGTTTCATGACATACATAATTCAGAAATAATGATTGCACATCAGAAATTAATATTTAAGTTTGCAAATAGCAAAGTATGATAAAATACTGAATACAAATATTGCAATCACTTGGTATAAGCAATTTGATTTATTCCATGTTGCCCAAACAGGAGATGACAGATGACTTTGATCACTACACCAACAGCTACCATATCTATTCTAAAGATCCCAAGAACTGTCAAGAATGCTTTGACATGTCAGATATCATCAACTGGAAACAATAGTTGCAGATCCAAAGTAAGATGACTAAGATATATGCTGGTTTCTGGGACTACCTTTGTCTACATTGCAGGTTCACTTTCATCTGGAGAGAATTCTCTTACAAACTTTACTTTCTTCTACCAATCTCCAGACTCTTAGCTTGATGTTCATTCCTTTTATCAGCTGCCACCACCTCTTCAGTGGAGCAGGATTCAAATATTGCAAACTATGGGGTTGATATAAGGAACTATGAGTAATATAATTTCTTGTTAGCTGAGGACTCATGATACAGTTTGCAGACACATTCAGAATCTTTTAGGGAGATTAGATGGGAGAGCTGAGCTTCTTCTCTGGCCTTCCAGTGCTGGAATAAGGACCACAGCTCATTGTGTCACACAGCACCTCCCAGGTCAGCAAGGACAACGATGGTTACAGTTATGAGCATGCTTCCTAGAGTCAGACTCCCCAAGGTGGCATCCTTGTTCTTTTTGTTACTTCATTTGTGATCTTTTGCAAGTGTCTTAACTATTACTCAGTTTTCTAACATATAAACATGAGGATAGCAAAAGACCCTAATGCATAGGGTCAATGTAAGGAATAAAAGTGTTAGATCAGTACCTGGGCATGTAGTATGGGCACAATCAAGGTTGGCTACTGTTTTTTCTTTAAAAAATACTACTTTTCCTTTGATTTCACAATGATACAGTCAGGGTTTCTAGTACTATCTCTGGCCTAAAAGAAAATTTGCTCAGGGAGTCACTTGCTTATGGTCACACAGTTAGTGGCAACATCCAAAGCAAGACTGTCTCACTCTAAATTCCATCTACTTCCATCCGGCAGCTTCCTGTAGCTTCTAAATGGGCATTTACTTCACTCCTGTCTAGGCTCACAGTCCAGCCTGAATGAGGTAATACAAAGTCTTGTAGCTGCTAAATTGGTCAAGTTCAAAAGATCACAATGCTAGCTTTATGAAATGCCTGAGACAGCGAAGAAACTGGTTCCCTTTCTGCTAGAGACAAAGAACTTATGTTATAAATCTGGAGTACTTAAGGTCATGTAAGTTTAATGAAAGATGCTCTGCACTACTCACATCATTTTCTACTAAAGTAGCCTCCCAGATTCTCTTCCTGTGTTCACTCTTGCCTTCCTAAATTCCATTTCCAGGGTGATTCCTTTAGTATGTATTGTAGATTATGTCATTCACTTGCTTATAAGCCACCAATGTTTATCAGCTCACTTTGAATAAAATCCAAACTCCATTATGGGTCTTGAAGGCCCCACAAGAACTGCACCCATCACCTCTTGAAATTCATCTTATCATAATTGCTCATGCTCACCAGCAGCTTGAACCTTCTTTCTACTACTTGATTCTCATGCACTCACACATACCTTTGAGCCACTGGATTTGTTTTTCATCTGCCTATAAAATTATTCCCTCTGATCTTCTTTTCTCTTTGCCTTTCATAAAAATATCGTCTCCTTTGACACTTCTTTTCAGACCACCCTATCTAAAACTACCCCTCCCATAATTCACCATTATAAACCCATTTTTATTTTCTTTATTGCACTTATAATTATCTGAAATCAGCTTACTTGTGTATTTATCTACCTGTGTGTTGTGTAAATTCTCCTCCACAATATTTCGAGTCCCATAAGAGCAGAGATCCTCTCTATACTGTTTACTAATAGATCCTGATAGCCAGAACCATGCCTCACACATAGTATGTGCCTAATAAATATGCACTTAATACATTCATTTTAAGAAAAAGTGTTTTTAGTAAAAATAATGAAAACCAATTCTATATTTTCCCCATTGATTTATAGTCAAATACTCAGTAGAATTTCAAATTGTTGACAAAAATTTCATTTAGAGATGATTAATCTCATGGTCCTGTGTGTGTTAATGTGCCTGGAAGAGCTTTATACACTCTGTAAAGCACCTTACAGCCTGAAAAGCACCTCTACATCCAGAATCACTGTATCCTCTTGTCCATCCTATGAGATAGATAGGATAGGAGACATTCTCTCCATTTCCTGGAAATGGAGAGGCTCTGATGATGAAGTGGTTTGATCACCACGTGCTTGGTTAAGGGTGTAACTGGGGCCTGAGTCTAGATCCAGTTCCACAGCTTGGGCTCTTTTCAGAAAGACTCCCAATCCTACCCCTAATCCCCTTTACACCACTTCAGGAGCCTTCAGACTTCAGTCCTCTTTAACACGGGGCATCTGCATTCATATCGTTGCCCCTCTCTATACTTCAGCTTTCCCATTTGCTTAACACCATGGCCAAAGATGCTCTGACACCAACATTCTAAGATTTCATGATTCTAAGCCCTGGCTTTACTGCCTATTAGCATGTACTTTGAGGAATCATTTATTTTCTGTTTACCCATTTTTTTCATCTATAAAATGGGGCTGATATCATCTGCCCCATCTTACACAGCAGGCCACAGAAACATCAAGAACAATATGTAACATTTATAAAATTTTAATTTTTTATGACTCCTTGTCATGCAGTAGTTCTTATAATATTCATGTCTGTCTTTGATGGAGATTTATTATTATACTGTAAGTTATAGGGTACATGTACACAATGTGCCAGTTTGTTACATAGGTATACATGTGCCATGTTTGTTTGCTGCACCCATCAACTCATCATTTACATTAAGTATTTCTCCAAATGCTATCCCTCCCCAAGCCCCCCACCCCATGACAAGCCCTGGTGTGTGATGCTCCCACCCATGTCCAAGTCTTCTCATCATTCAATTCCCACCTATGAGTGAGAACATGCAGTGTTTGATTTTCTGTGCTTGTGATAGTTTGCTGAGAATGACGGTTTCCAGCATCATCTGTGTCCCTACAAAGGACATGAAATCATCTTTTTTATGGCTGCATAGTATTCCATGGTGTCTATGTGCCACATTTTCTTAATCCAGCCTATCACTGATGTACATTTGGGTTGGTTCCAAGTCTTTGCTATTGTGAATAGTGCCACAATAAACATACGTGTGCATGTGTCTATATAGCAGCATGATTTATAATCCTTTGGGTATATACCCAGTAATGGGATTGTTGGGTCAAATGGTATTTCTAGTTCTAGATCCTTGAGGAATCGCCACACTGTCTTCCACAGTGGTTGAACTAATTTACAGTCCCACCAACAGTGTAAAAGCATTCCTATTTCTCCACATCCTCTCCAGCATCTGTTGTTTCCTGACTTTTTAAGGACAGCCATTCTAACTAGCATGAGATGGTATCTTATTGTGGTTTTGATTTGCATTTCTCTGATGACCAGTGGTGATGAGCATTTTTTCATGTGTCTGTTGGCTACATAAATGTCTTCTTTTGAGAAGTGTCTGTTCATATCCTTTGCTCACTTTTTGATGGGGTTGTTTGTTTTATTCTTGTAAATTTGTTTAACTTCCTTGTAGATTCTGGATATTAGCCCTTTGTCAGATGAGTAGTTTGCAAAAATTTTCTCCCATTCTGTAGGTTGCCTGTTCACTCTGATGGTAATTTCTTTTGCCATGCAGAAGCTCTTTAGTTTAATTCAATCCCATTTGTCTATTTTGGCTTTTGTTGGCATTTCTTTTGGGGTCCTAGTCATGAAGTCCTTGCCCATGCCTATGTACTGAATGGTATTGCCTAGGTTTTCTTCTAGGGTTTTTATGGCTTTAAGTCTACCATTTAAGTCTTTAATCCATCTTGAATTAATTTTTGTATAAGAAGTAAGGAAGGGATCCATTTTCAGCTTTCTACATATGGCTAGCCAGTTTTCCCAGCACCATATATTAAACAGGGAATCTTTTCCCCATTTCTTGTTTTCATCAGGTTGTCAAAGATCAGATGGTTTTATATGTGTGGTGTTATTTCTGAGGCCTCTGTTCTGTTCCATTTTCTGTATCTCTGTTTTTGTACCAGTACCATGCTGTTTTGCTTACTGTAGCCTTGTAGTATAGTTTGAAGTCAGGTAGCATGATGCCTCCAGCTTTGTTCTTTTTGCTTGGGATTTTCTTGGGTATGTGGGCTCTATTTTGGTTCCATATGAACTTTTAAGTACTTTTTTTCCAATTCTGTGAAGAAAGTCCTTGGCAGCTTGATGTGGATGGCATTGAATGTATACATTACATTGGGCAGTATGGCCATTTTCACAATATTCATTCTTTCTATCCATGAGCATGGAATGTTCTCCCATTTCTTTGTGTCCTCTTTTATTTTGTTGAGCAGTGATTTGTAGTCCTCCTTGAAGAGGTCCTTCACATCCCTTGTAAGTTGGATTCCTAGGTATTTTATTCTCTTTGTAGCAATTGTGAATGTGAGTTCATTCATGATTTGGCCCTCTGTTTGTCTGTTATTGGTGTATAGGAATGCTTGTGATTTTTGTATATTGATTTTGTATCCTGAAACATTGCTGAAGTTGCTTATCAGCCTAAGGAGATTTTGGGCTGAGATGATGGGGTTTTCTAAATATACAATTATGTCATCTGCAGGGGCAACTTGACTTCCTCTTTTCTTAATTGAATACGCTTTATTTCTTTATCTTGTCTGATTGCCCTGGCAGGAACTTCCAACATTATGTTGAATAGGAGTGGTGAGAGAGGGCATCCTTGTCTTGTGCCACTTTCCAAAGGGAATGTTTCAACTTTTTGCCCATTCAGTATAATATTAGCTGTGGGTTTGTCATAAATAGCTCTTATTATTTTGAGATACATTCCATTAATACCTAGTTTATTGAGACTTTTCACCATGAAGGGCTGTTAAATTTTGTCAAAGGCCTTTTCTGCATCTATTGACATAATCATGTGGTTTTTGTCACTGGTTCTGTTTATGTGATGGATTATGATTATTTATTTGCATATGTTGAACCAGACTTGCATCCCAGGGAGGAAGCCAACTTGATCGTGGTGGATAAGCTTTTTCGTGTGCTGCTGGATTCGGTTTGCCAGTATTTTATTGAGGATTTTTGCATCGATGTTCATCAGGGATATTGGTCTAAAATTCTCTTTTTTTGTTGTATCTCTGTGAGACTTTGGTGTCAGGATGATGCCGGCCTCATAAAATGTGTTGGGGAGGAGCACCTCTTTTTCCATTGATTGGAATAGTTTCAGAAGGAATAGTATCAGCTCCTCTTTGTACTTCTGGTGGAATTTAGCTGTGAATCTGTCTGGTCCTCAGCTTTTTTTGGTTGGTAGGCTATAAATTATTGCCTCCATTTCAGAGCCTGATATGGGTCTATTCAGAGATTCAACTTCTTCCTGGTTTAGTCTTGGGAGGGTGTATCTGTCCAGGAATTTATCCATCTCTTCTAGATTTTCCAGTTTATTTGTGTAGAGGTGTTTATAGTATTCTCTGATGGTAGTTTGTATTTCTGTGGGATCAGTGGTGATATCCACGTTATCATTTTTTATTGTGTCTATTTGATTCTTCTCTCTCTTCTTTATTGGTCTTGCTAGTGGTCTATCAATTTTGTTGATATTTTCAATACACCAGTTCCTGGATTCATTGATTTTTTAAAGGGATTTTTTGTGTCTCTATCTCCTTCAGTTATGCTCTGATCTTAGTTATTTCTTGCCTTCTGCTAGATTTGACTTTGTTTGCTCTTGCTTCTCTAGTTCTTTTAATTGTGATGTTAGGTGTCGATTTTAGATCTTTCCTGCTTTCTCTTGTGGGCATTTAGTGCTATAAATTTTCTTCTACACACTGCTTTAAATGTGTCCCAGAGATTGGTATGTTGTGTCTTTGTTCTCATTGGTTTCAAAGAACATCTTTATTTTTGCCTTCATTTCATTATTTACCCAGTAGTCATTCAGGAGCAGGTGGCTCAGTTTCCAGGTAGTTGTCTGGTTTTGAGTCAGTTTCTTAATCATGAGTTTTAATTTGATTGCCCGATGGTCTGAGAGACAGTTTGTTGTGATTTGTCTTCTTTTACATTTGCTGAGGAGTGTTTTATTTCCAATTATGTGGCCAATTTTAGAATATGTGTGACGTGGTGCTGAGAAGAATGTATATTCTGTTGATTTGGAGTGGAGAGTTCTGTAGAGGTCTATTAGGTCCACATGGTGCAGAGCTGAGTTCAAATCCTGGATATCCATGTTAACTTTCTGTTTCATTGATCTGTCTAATATTGACAGTGGGGTGTTAAAGTCTCCTATTATTATTGCGTGGGAGTCTAAAACTCTTTGTATATTTCTAAGGACTTGCTTTATGAATCCGAGTATTCCCATATTCGGTATATATATATATGTGTGTGTGTGTGTGTCTATGTGTGTGTGTATATGTATATATATGTACAAGAAGAAGAGCTACATTTTATATGTGTATATATGTATGTATATGTATATATATACACATATATGTGTATATGTGTGTATATGTATATATACACATATATATGTGTGTGTATATATATACGTATATATGACAGTTAGCTCTTCTTGTTGAATTGATCCCTTTACCATTATGTAATGGCCGTCTTTTTCTCTTATGATCTTTGTTGGTTTAAAGTCTGTTTTATAGAGACTAGGATTGCTACCTCTGCTTTTTTTTTTTGCTTTCCATTTGCTTGGTAGGTCTTCTTCCATCCCTTTATTTTGAGCCTATGTGTGTCTCCGCACATGAGCTGTGTCTCCTGAATACAGCACACTGATGGGTCTTGACTCTTTCCAATTTGCCAGTCTGTATCTTTTAATTGGGGCATTTAGCCCATTTACATTTAAGGTTAATATTGTTATGTGTGAGTTTGATCCTGTCATTATGATGTTAGCTGGTTATTTTGTTCATCAATTGATGTAGTTTCTTCATAGCATTGATGGTCTTTACAATTTGGCATGTTTTTGCTGTGGCTAGTCCTGGTTGTTCCCTTCCATGTTTAGTGCTTCCTTCAGGAGCTCTTGTAAGGCAGGCCTGGTGGTGAAAAAATCTCTCAGCATTTGCTTGTCTGTAAAGGATTTTATTCCTCCTTCACTTATGAAGCTTAGTTTGGCTGAATATGCAATTCTGGGTTAAAAATTATTTTCTTTAAGAATGTTGAATATTGGCTCCCACTCTCTTCTGGCTAGTAAGGTTTCTGGTGAGAGATCTGCTGTTAGTCTGATGGGCTTCCCTTTGTGGGTAACCTAACCTTTCTCTCTGGCTGCCCTTGACATTTTTTCCTTCATTTCATCTTTGGTGAATCTGACAATTATGTGTCTTGGGGTTGCTCTTCTCAAGGAGTATCTTTGTGGTGTTCTCTGTATTTCCTGAATTTGAATGTTGGCCTGCCTTGCTAGGTTGGGGAAGTTCTCCTGGATCATATCCTGAAGAGTGTTTTCCAACTTGGTTCCATTCTCCCTGTCACTTTCAGGTACACCAATCAAACCTAGATTTGGTCTTTCACATAGTCCCATGTTTTTGGAAGTTTTGTTCATTTTTTTTTCACTTTTTTCTCTAAACTTGTCTTCTCACTTCATTTCATTAATTTGATCTTCAATCACTGATATTCTTTCTTCCACTTGATCAAAACGGCTATTGAAGCCTGTGCATGCATCATGAAGTTCTCGTGCCATGGTTTTCAGCTCCATATGGTCATTTGAGGTCTTCTCTACACTGTTTATTCTACATAGCCATTCGCCTAACCTTTTTTTAAGGCTTTTAGTTTCCTTGTGTTGGGTTAGAACATGCCCTTTAGCTTGGAGAAGTTTGTTATTACTGACCTTCTGAAGCCTACTTCTGTCAACTCATCAAAGTCATTCTCCATTCAGCTTTTTTCCATTGCTGGCGAGGAGCTGTGATCCTTTGGAGGAGAAGAGGAGCCCTGGATTTTAGAATTTTCAGCTTTTCTGCTCTGATTTCTCCCCATCTTTGTGGTTTTATCTACCTTTGGTGTTTGGTGTTGGTGAACAGTTACAGATGGGGTTTTTGGATGGATGTCCTTTCTGTTGATGTTGATGCTATTCCTTTCTGTGTGTTAGTTTTCCTTTTAACAGTCAGGTCCTTCAGCTGCAGGTCTGTTGGAGTTTGCTGGAGGTCCACTCTGTACCCTCTTTGCCTGGGTATCACCAGTGGAGGCTGCAGAACAGCAAATATTACAGAACAACAAATATTGCTGCCTGGTCCTTCCTCAGGAAGATTCATCCCAGAGGGGCACTTGCCTGTATGAGGTGTCCCTCGGCCCCTACTGAGAGGTGTCTCCCAGTTAGGCTACATGGGGGTCAGGGACCAACTTGAGGAGGCCATCTGTCCATTCTCAGAGCTCAAACTCCATGCTGGGAGAACCACTGCTCTCTTCAGAGCTGTCAGACAGGGATGTTTAAGTCTGCACAAGTTTCTGTTGCCTTTTGTTCAGCTATGACCTACCCACAGAGGTGGTGTCTATAGAGGCAGTAGGCCTTGATTAGCTGTGGTAGGCTCCACCCAGTTTGAGCTTCTTGGACACTTTATCTACTCAAGACTCAGCAATGGCAGATACCCCTCTCCCCACCAGGCTTCAGCCTCGCTGGTTGATCTCAGACTGCTGTGCTAGCAGTGAACAAGGCTCCCTGGGTATGGGACCTGCTAAGCCAGCACAGGAGAGAATCTGACAGTTGCTAAGACAGTGGGAAAAGTGCAGTATTTGGGCAGGAGTGTCCCATTTTTCCAGGTAGAGTCTGTTATGGCTTCCTTTGGCTAGGAAAGGGAAATCCCCTGACCCCTTGTTCTTCCAGGGTGAGATGATGCCCTCCCCAGCTTCAGTTTGCCCTCTGTGGGCTGCACCCACTGTCCAACCAGCCCCAATGAGATGAACCAGGTACCTCAGTTGGAAATGCCAAAATCACCCCTCTTCTGTGTCGACCACACTGGGGGCTGCAGACTGGAGATATTCCTATTCGGCCGTTGAAACAGACCCCTATGGAGTTGTTATTAATATATCCATTTTATGTCAGAAGAAATGGTGGTAAAGAGATACTAAGTTACCTGTTCAAGATCACACTGCTAGTCAGATTATGAACCCAGGCAATCTAGCAGCAGAGACTATATGCTTATCTGTGTTCCTATTTGCCTTTCAAGACAATTTCAGGGAATACAAATATCCATCACAGTATGTGTGATATTTTGGGCTTTTCTTTTCCTCTTCTATCAATAGTAACCAAGAGATGTTTAAACTCTCATCTCTGAAAACCACCCATGCTTCCTTGGTGAATAAATTCTGGCAATTTTGTGGCAATGAGAGGAACCAGAGATTCATTGAGTGCTGTATTCAGAGCCTCCCATTCTGCTGTCTGCTGGGGCCTGAAAGGACCACTGTGTCCTGGTTCATAATGGACCATACTGGAGAGCTGTGGATGGCAGCCATCATGCCTGAGTCCCAGCGCCAGGGCCTCATATCCTATCTTATCTGGTCCCAGTTACAGATTCTGGACAAATCTGGCTTCCCCCTATATTACCATGCAGACAGAGCCAACAAATGCATACAGGGTGTAAGTCATGCTCTGCATCATATTCTCATGCCCTGTGACCTGAACCAATGGAACTGTGTTTCTCTGTGAAGCTAGCCCTGAACATAAGACAGTGTTGTGTGGGATGTGCACACGAGTGGAGGAGTGTACGGTGGACAGAGAGAAAGGATGAATTGTAATAAACAGGAAAGGAGTGGATGATATTTGGGCTCTGGGGAAGCAGTGTGAATGGTCAATAGGTCTTCCTTGCTCCCTGCACTTGAATTCCCCTTCCAATCTAGCAGACCTGGTATGGCTAGATCTTCCTGCAGTGGTCTCTGATTTTGTTCAATTTCCTATACCTCTAGATCTCAGTGACACGTTTTATTCAGCTGCATGCTGCCCTGGTGCCTCTCTTGGAACTCACGTCTTACATGTGTATTGTTGCCAATGGGTAGATTTTGCCAGTTTTGATGAGATATGGTATTATCTTTTGGGTAGTATAATTTTTCCCTGTTTTTCTATGACTTCTTTATTTAGTAGCCAGTGTGTGTCCTTTGTCTTTCAGAGGCATTTTGAAGTGATTATTTTATGGCTAGCCCTTTGATCTGCTTAATAATCACATTAACATGTATGAAAAATATGTGACAGTGTATATGACACCTGAGGAAGTTATTAAGAGAAAGACTAGCTGTTGGTAGAATTTTTTCTCACTGCCACCCCAGGAAAGTGAGACTGGTATTACCTTTCTAAAGTTGGGTGAAATTTCACCCCCTTGATCACCTATAGTGGGAAGAGAGATACATATATATCATTAGTGACAAGTATTCAATTAGACTAATATAGCACACTTATACAACCTTTCCTTAATGTATATATTTTGGGGGCACATGTGATATTTGATAAATGTATACAATGTGAAATCATCAAATGACAATAATTCGGGTATCCATCACTTCAAACATTCATCTTTTCTTTGTGTGGGGAACATTACAATGCCTCCCTTCTAGCTATTTTGAATTACACGATAAAATATTATTATGTATAATAATGTTTCTTTTCTTTCTTTTTATTCATTCCTCTGTTCTTTCTTGCTTAAAAATTTATTTTCTTGAGGAAAATTCTAGGGACTGGAAGTAATGACATTGAAATGAGCCATGATTGTTCTGCTTATTGACATGACATTTTTATGTCCTTTCTGCATGCTGGCAATATCAAACACATGTACCAAATTCTCAAAAATTTGCTTGTTTCAACAGCAGCAATAAATATTAACTGATTGCCAAGCACTGTTCTGAGCATTTTTGACACATACTGAACAAAATATAGATCACTTGCTGGGCTTACATTCTAGTGATCACCTACTAATATAAAAATAAAACATATCAGTAATATGATATAAACACTAAGGGGGTGGGGCAGCATATTATAGTGATTAGTATGGAGCTAAACTCCCTGGATGAAGATCCCAGATCTTCCTTTTATCAACTATAAAGTTAGGCAAATTATTTAACGTCACTGTGCTCATAGCTTCTTTATGTATAAAATGAAGTATTATTTATTGAGAGGATCAAATGAATGAGAAAATATAAGTAAAAACTTAGAACAATACTTGGCACATGTTAAACATTCCAAAAATGTTACTTAAAATATTTGTTATAAAACATCAGGACAGGTGCAATATGAAGTGAAGATTATTACATAGTGTATCCATGAGAGGAGCAGTCAACAAATTCAGACTAAGCTATAAAATTTTCGGATTATAATTTACAAATCAGATTCAAAATAGTCTTGTACCAATTTAGCATCTACCAGCTGGATATGTTCGGTAATCTTGGAGTCAGAAAACCTAAATTTAACCACATATCCAGTGTTCTGGGTCCACCCTTGGGATACACCTTTGTCTGTGGGGCAAATGGCCAACCATGAGCCTATAAATGTGTAGACAGCTGGTGCATAGGAAGTACGTGTTTGCTTGGGCTTTTAGTTGCTCATTTCTGTGTCCATAACTCTATGATGCCTGGCAATGAACCAGCTTTTTAAAACTTTTTGTTAGAACAAAAAGATTGATATTCGGTCCTTTCAAAGATAAATATTTATCAGGCAGCCTACCACATGGTGTAGGATATTTCATTGGGTGAATTATCTTGTCCTGCGGTGAATTATCTTGTGAGGACTTGCCATGCATGAACATATTATTAGGAACTTTTCCATCACCCTAAGAAGGTTTGCCAATGAGACTGCATTGGTCATAGTGGCTTAACAGAGAGTGATAGATTCTTTGTCTTGAGCAGTATTAGATAATTGAATTGCTCTAGATGATACACTGGCCGAACAAGGAAGTATTTGTGTTATGGCTAATACATCATGCTGTGTTTACATTAATACTTCTGCAGAAGTTGAGACCCATCTAGATAAAATTAGACAAGAAGCTGCTTGGTTCCAGCAAGTGTCCCATAACAAACCTGGATAGAGAGAGTCTACTTAAACTAGGAATTATAATTCTATGTGTATTGGGATTTCTTCTCCTTCAGGTCTGTGGCTGCTGTCTATCTTGTACTTTTAAATCAATTTCCTCTGCTAATGAAATGATTATATGATCTATCAGTTCATTTTCACACACTGCTATGAAGATTGTACTCAAGACTGGGTAATTTATAAACAAATAAGATTTAATTGACTCACAGTTCCACATGGCTGAGGAAGCTTCAGAAAACTTACAATCATAGTGGAAGGGGAAGTACTCATGTCTTACATGGCAGCAGGCAAGACAGAGAGATAAGAGAGAACACAGGAAAAAAACTGCCCCTTTCTCATCAGATCTCATAAGAATTCACTCGCTATCACAAGAACAGTGTGGGCGAAACTGCCCCCATGACCCAATCACTTTCTTCCCCCTACATGTGGGGATTACAATTCGAGATGAGATTTGAGTGGAGACACAGAGCCAAACCATATCATATGATATGACAAAGAGTTATCTGATGCATCTGACTATAATCTGGGATCTGTGAGTATTTACAATTATATGCAAACAATTTCATTCCTTAGACCCAGACCCACACCTCCTTTCAGCAGGAAATAACTACAGTGATTGTTGCCCAAATCCCTCAAAATTAAGGAATGAATTAAAAAATGAAGGATTTGTAACCAGCCCAAACTGGCCCTACTCCATTGGTAACAGAATGTCAGGTTATCTTGTAGGTATGACAGAGCCCAAACTGCAAGTCATACAGAGAAAGCATGCACAATTGAGAAAAAAAAAAAGAAGCTGTGACCTCTAACAACACCAGGAACCAGTGTTTCCTCTCTGTGGAACAAAGATCAGGACATGACCAGAACCTGAATACTGGAAGCCTTTAAGAAGCAAGGGGTCCATTGGCCAGGAAACTTGGGCTAAAATCTGCCTCAATATACCTTTCTATATGTGGTCAGATTTGAAGCCTTTCACTCAGACCCTGCCAAGCCAACATTCCTAATATTCCCCAAACCTTTTGATCCCTTAAAACATGCCCAGACCCCAAATCAGGAAGAGAGATTTGAGCCACACCTCCTATCTCCTTGATGGATGGCTTTGCAATAAGACTTTGTTTTCTCAAAAGCCAGTGTCATCATGATGGCTTCCATGAACACTGAGTACTGAGCTCATTGCTTAATAAAAATTCTATGTGTGTTTTCATAGCTAAAGATACAAGATATAAGACCCAACTATACGTTAATTTCATATACCTAACTATATATACCCAGGTATATGAAGATAGTGTATATTTGGGTCTTGTATCTTTATCCATTCAGCCACTCTGTGACTTTTATTTGGGGAATTGAGGCCATTTACATTTAGTGTTATTATTGATAAGTAATGACTTACTGTTGCCATTTTGTTGCTTGTTTTCTCGTTGTTTTTGAGGATCCTCTTCTTTTCTTCTTTCCTTACAATCTTCCTTTGTGGTTAAGTGATTATGTGCAATACTATATTTTAATTTGTTGCTTTTTATTTTAGTGAATCTATTATAGGTTTTTGAACTGTTGTTACTATGAGTCTTACAGAAAACACAGATATAACAAGTTATTTTACAGAGATAACAACTTATCTTAGATCACAAAGAAAAGAATAGAAATAAAGACAAAACATACACATAAAAATTCTGTACATTAACTTTGTCTCCCCTACATTTTAACTTTTAGTTGTTTTAACTTACATATCTTTATATTACCTATTTCTGAACAGGTTGCTGTAGCTATTATTATTTTTGATAGATATGTCCTTTGGGCTTTATACTAGAGTTATGAGTGGATTGCACACCCCACATGAAATAACTGAGTATTCTGGGTTTCTTCATGTACTTAATTTTACCAGTGGGTTTTTAACCCTAAAGAGATTTCTTGCATATTAGTGTTTTTTTCTTCCAGACTGAAGAACTCCCTTTAGCATTTCTTGCAAGATGGATGTGGTGGTGGTAAGTTCTCTCAGCTTTTGAGAAAAATTTTATCTCTTTCAAATTTCAATGACAATTATGCTAGGTACAATATTCTTGGGTGCAGTTTGTTTTTCTTTGAGCATTTAAAAATGCCATTTCTCTCCATCCTGGCTTGTATAATTTCCATTCTGAAGTATATTGGCAGGCAAATTGGAGTTCCTTAATATGTTATTTTCTTCTTATCTTTCACTGCTTTTAGGATCTTCTCTTTTTCCTTGATCTTTGAGAGTTTGAATACTAGATGACTTGGGGTAGTGTTATCTGGGTTAAATCTATTTGGTGTTCTAAGATCTTCCTGTACCTAAACATTTATATCTTTCTCAAATTTTGGAAAGATTTTTGTTATTATTTCTTTAAATAAGAAGCTTTCTACCCCTTACTCTTGCTCAGCTCCCTCTTGAACACCAACAATTCTTCATTTGGTCTTTTGAGTCAATTTCTATATTTTGTAGATGGTCTTCATTACTTTTTATTTGTTCTTTCTTCTCTCTTACTGTGTATTTTCAAATAGCCAGTATTGGAGGTCAGTGATCCTTTCCTATGCTTGGTTTAT
This sequence comes from Pongo abelii, assembly GCF_028885655.2. Lineage (NCBI taxonomy): Eukaryota > Metazoa > Chordata > Mammalia > Primates > Hominidae > Pongo > Pongo abelii. The sequence goes on from NC_071994.2 coordinate 16,574,368, forward strand.
TCTGCTGTTGAAAGCCTCTAAAGACCTCTTCAGTTCAGCAAATATATTTCTCAGTTTCAAGATTTCTGTTTGATTTTGTTTTTATTATTTCAATATCTGTCAAATTTATCTGATACATTTCTTAATGGCTTTTTTGTGTAATTGATGCAGGAATTTTTGCTCCTTGGTTCAGCTAAATCTGAGTTCTTGTCTCACAACCAGGAAAAATTAGGCATGAGGACAAATTAGATTAGGAGGACAAATTGAAATTAAAATTAAAATTAATTGATTTAATTGATTATTTAATAATCAAATAATCAATTAAATAATTAATTAATTTAATTTAATTAATTAAAATTAGGCATGAGGACACACTGAAAGGTGTAGATTAAAATTAAAATTAGGCATGAGGACGCATTGAAATGTGGAATTTATTAAGTGAAAGGAAAGCTCTTAGCAAAGAATGGGGTCTTTCACACAGGTTTCCACCTCACGAATTGAATACCAGGCCACCACACATGAGCTTAAGAGGCCAGGCTTCTCCCCTGCATAAGGCATGAATTTCTGGTGGCTGCATCCCATTTCCCCACTGCATGTGGGCAGGAACCTGTGCAGGTTCCCTTATCTGCACAAAGGATCAGTGTAAATACATGTGAGGCAGGTTGGAGATTCTCCAGGGAACCTTCCTTAACTGTCTAAGCATTTGTCTGCTTCCCACCTCTGTCATTCTCTGCTCTAAAGAGGTGCATCTAACTGCTACTGGAATATGGATAAAGACAAATCTTAACTGCTTCCTGCTGACAGGGGGTGCTGTTTTGGGAAGAAGGCAGTCAGATCCCCCTCAGAGACCTATCTAAGGGTCCCCAGTAAAAGGGGCCATTATCTGAGGCTCTGGCTGCACGACTATTTGGAGTCATGGCCTGGAAGCAAGAGGGAACAAACTTGGTTATAATAAAATGTATCAAAACAAAACAAGAGAGGGGGTTAGGACAGCTAAAAAATCCCAATGCTATCAACATGTCCACATAACTGGTGGCTATAGTTACACCTGCTAAGATTTGGGTACATGGGGCTCAGCTTTGGTTAGCTCTCTTGGTCTTATTTTCCCAAACAAAGAAACCTCTGGGTTATGGGCATTCTATTTACTCCCATCACCTGGCAAGATTTGCAGGATAATTGTCCAGAACTAGAATATTGATCCAGATTTGTACATTATCCATACTTTTTTGTTTCTTCTGGGCTGAAACTGGAGATTGCCCAGTTTCCAAGATAGTGATAGAGGCAGGAGGAAGACAAATGCCTAGGCAGATAAGGAGGGTTGCCTGGAGAATCTCCAACCTGCCCCACAGGTATTTACACCAGATGTTTTTGTGCAGATAAGGGAACCCACACAGGTTCTTGCCTGAACATTCCCACAAAAGACAGGAGGTCCACATGCAGTGGGGGAATGGGATGGAGCCATCAGAAATTCACACCTTATGCAGAGGAGGAGCCTGGCTCCTTCGGCTGGTGTGTGGTAGCCTGGTATTCAATTTGTGAGGTGGAAACCCGCATGCAGGACCCCTCTCTTTGCTGGGAGCTTTCCTTTCACTTAATAAATTCCACCCTCCTTACTTTTCAATGTGTCCACATGCCTAATTTTTCCTAGTCATGAGACAAGAACCTGAATTTAGCTGAACTAATGAGCAAAAATTCAGGATTGCTCATTAGTTCACAGGAGTAAGCAGGGTTAGTTTAAAATGTGGGCAAGAACTTAAAAACAACCAATGAGTCTAGAATTTAATAAAAATTGTATGATAAGTTTTGAAACATAATTTCTCTCTCTCCAGTCCTCATTTTTGTTAAAAACAAATTATGATAGGACTGACTTGTTTGCAAAAGAGACTTTGGTCTTATACTTGGACTGATAATTTGCATAAAGTGCAGCAAGAATAATTATTTTTACATAACTTAAGTATCCACTTTTAGTTAAACTGAGCACTCATTAAGAAAGTCCCTTTAAATTCCTTATTACCCAACTTTAGCCACACCAAGCAGCTGATATTTTTGGCTTTTGAACTTTACCAGAAATAACCTCAAAGGTGAAACCAACAAACCTCAACTAAAGTTATGAGTTAACTGTGAGGGTGTAAGACATTCTCAAAGAGGTGGCAAACAGTTTTTACAAAGTCTAGAAGCTTTAAAGGTAGCTCAGAGAAGGAAAGATTTAAGAAAGGAAGCTAGAAATGGTTCATGGAGGGGCATAGAATCAGCAAATGGCAAAAGTCACACAGGTATTAACTAGTAAGTACTCATTCCCCAAGCCAGGAATGAACCCAGACTGCCATTGCAAAATGGCAGAGGCTAAAACAAAATACTGCAATGTCATTACAGGTCATGCTCCCAAGGAAGTAAAACAAGATGGAGGCCTGCAGCAAAATTTGTTGCTGACCAGTTTGCCAGGCTGACTTGAGCAGTGGGCTTACGGGGTCCTAGGCCCACATCTTATCCTAAGATACCAGTCTTACTGACAGAACTATACAGAAGGACATACAAAGCACATCAGATTGGCTACAGCTTAAGACAAACCTCATAAATCCATTTTCATTAATCAAAACTTTACAGCAAATATAAACAGTGATTCTTACCATTCCTTTTACTGGTTTGCACAGCAAGAGGCAGGCCAAAATTCCCACTGGTAAAAAAATCTTTTACCTTGTGCTGGCATGTCAGGCTTCTGGGTTCCCTTCCTCTGAACCTAATTCTAACCCAACCAGTTTAAGATTTGGGAAATTAACTTGTCCCAGTTTGAGGGATGCATTCAAGAGGAATGTCCTGTAGTACAGTAACACGATTACCCATCTGGGAAGAGAGGACCAAGGGGGAAAAAGGAAAAAAAAAAAGACATTTTTTCAAAAGAGCCCCAGGACTCAGGATGCATTTGAAAGGGGTGCAGACAGAAGATAAATGGCTACTCATCTAGAAAGAGGGGAGGCATCTGTCCCTAATTCCTCACTCCTCCTAGCAAATACCTGGAGTGTGTGAGGAGAGAAGGAAAAGGTGTCCTCTTTCCTTCTTTCATCCTTATATACTAAGTCCCTGTGACCTCGACAGGATGCCACTCATTGGTGCCAAAGTGACTTTCACCCATGTTAACAGGGGACCTAGGAGGTGGGATTATGGGCTTTTACCCACACACTGCATTTCCCCCACTGTCCATAGCCTTCAAGTCCTTAGACCTCATTTATGCCATGGATACTAGCATGACCTCTATCCATGAAATGGGAAACTTGTGAATTGGGGTCTGATCTAGTAAAAAACCTTCCAAGAAAAAAAACAAAAAAAAAAAACACTGGCATAGAGAAGCCTCCTCTACTGGCAGGGCTGTGTTACTAGGTTGGTGCAAAAGCAATCATGGTCCCCACCGTTCTAAGTAATGGCAAAAACTGCAACTACCTTCACACCAACACATTAACTCTTGACCTAGGGGAGAAAATTTAAAAAAAAAAAACTGCTGGCAGGGTAGAGAATGGAGGGAAAAATCTTAAGTGCAGGGCTGTGTTAACTGCTGACAGGTTGGAGAAAAGATAAAGATGCCTGGGAAAAGAAGCCTATTATTCTTATGCAAATGGATTTCTCCAGGGGGAGAGAAACTTTTAATTGCTTTCAATTAAAAGTTCAACTGAGCTGGACCCCTCAGCCAGGGAGGAGAAGACTCCTGTGGATGCATGACAGGGAATAATGGCCAGCTGGTCTCTCAGGGCTTCTGGACCCTGAGACCACTCTGGGGCTCTGGCAGCAGCTGTGGCTCAGTCCTGCCCTGCATAGCAGTTGGATGTCACATGCACATGCAGCAGACATGGCCATGTGCCCCAGCCAGAAGGGAAGTGGGGCAGGGAGCAGCCACTCACCAGTTCTTCCCATGTGCACCTGTGGCCACTGGGGTTGGGGTGGAACACTCCCAATATTGTAAAATAAAAGATAGGTGCCATTACAGTCCTGAAAAAAAAGAAGGAAGATGCCTAGAAAACACTGGGTTGCACTGAGGCCAACACTCCTGATCCCTGAGAGTGGCAGGGGTCAGGGTGGGGGCAGTTTCCCCTGACTTCAGAAAAAGTCTGAGGACAAGAAAGCTCAGAAAACAAAGTGAAAGAGATTTTTGGGTTTGCACTTCTTTCACCCTTCTGATGTATTCCTGTACTGGCCACAAAAATGTTGCAGGATTTTTTGCTCATTAGTTCAGCTAAATTCAGATTCTTGTCTCATGACTAGGAAAAATTAGGCATGTGGACACATTGAAAAGTGAGGAGGGTGGAATTTATTAAGTGAAAGGAAAGCTCCCAGCAAAGAGAGGGGTCCTGCATGCGGGTTTCCACCTCACAAATTGAATACCAGGCTACCACACACCAGCCGAAGGAGCCAGGCTCCTCCTCTGCATAAGGTGTGAATTTCTGATGGCTCCATGCCATTCCCCCACTGCATGTGGACCTCCTGTCTTTTGTGGGAATGTTCAGGCAAGAACCTGTGTGGGTTCCCTTATCTGCACAAAAACATCTGGTGTAAATACCTGTGGGGCAGGTTGGAGATTCTCCAGGCAACCCTCCTTATCTGCCTAGGCATTTGTCTTCCTCCTGCCTCTATCACTATCTTGGAGATCACTGAGTTTCTTTAAAACTGCTCTTTTGAATTCTTGGTCAAAGAGTTCACAAATCACTGTTTTCTTAGAGTCAGTCACTGGATTTTTGCTCTGCCCTTTTGGGAAAGTCATGATTCCTTGTTTGCTGTTGTTTATTGTGGTTATAAGTCTATGTCTTTGCATTGAATGACTAGTTATTTATTAGTTTTCTCTGGCTGGCTTGGTTTAGTTTTTATTGAATATATTTGTTTACAGAATCTCCACTACTGGGTCTCTGCCTCCTTTTCAACTCTACATGGTGCCTTAAGTCCAGGTTTTCCTCAGCTCTAGTATTAATAACTGGCCCAAGCACTGCCTGTCCCAAATAGAAGACCTTCCAAAGGGATTATCTGGCAGTATGGGAAGGCTGGCTAGGCTTTTGCTCTCAGGAGACTTGTGGAACAAATCTCCTACAGCCACTCTGATTTGGCATCTCCTTTGGCTAAGTTACAGAGCAGAGTTTCCAGGGCCATGGATGGTAGACACCTCCTGTTCATCTCTGCTTGTCCTCATGGATATTTCTCCCTTTAGGAAGTTATGGTGCCACTTGTCAGTTGAAACCAAGGACATGCCTGCTGCCAGGGAATCCAAGAAGGTGAGGAAGCTGGTTTACCATCTCAGTTTTAATATTTCCAGTGCTGAAACCATGAGTTGGTAGGAGATTTTCTGTGTGCCTGGCAGAATGGTGGGGAGGGCATTGTAGATGTGCAAGTCTGATTCTCCTAACATCTTCTCAAAGCCTTTCTACTTCTCTGTTGCCCCAGGAACTGTCTCATCCTCATACTTGAGCTCTGGGTTGTTGCTAGTGTAGTTCCTGGTGCTGTATATTTGTTTGTGTGTGTGTGTGTGTGTGTGTAGGGTAGAGAAGCCAGCTTGCCTCTACATTGCAATTTTGGAACTAGGAGTTTTCAGAAGTTCTCCATTTACTTATTAATCTTCTGTCTGGATGTTCTATTTATTATTGATAGTGGGATATTGAAATCCCCTATTATTATTGTTTTTCTATTTATTTCCCTCGTTAGTTCTGTCAATGTTTACTTCACATATTTGGGTGCTATGATCTTGGGGACACAGACATCCTATTCTGCTATCTTGCTAACTCTGATTGTTATTAAGATTTTCCTTTTATCTTTAGTTTTCAGAAATAATTAAATATGCTAATTAAAGCATATTTCTAGGTTTATGTTTATTCTATTAAGATTTGTTGATATCTTGGGATCTGTATGTTGATGATATTAATTAAATAATTTCATGTGTTGCTAGGTGTCTATTATTATTTTATTTAGAATTTTTGAATATTAGAACAAGAATTAAATTATCAGACATTTGTAAATTTCCTTGACCTAAACTACTACCTTTAGCTCTATGGCCCTTCATTACTCTCTTTCACAAAGTCACATAGTATCAACCTATTAGCTAGTCACCAACAACCAATTTATCTAGAAATATCTCTAACCATACTTAATTCCCGTGACATAAACTGATGTAAGATAACTAGCCCAATATACTCAGCCCCAGCATCAACAGGCATGAGATGGATTTTCTTGTTAACCATTTATTTAGCCCTGACATCACCTGAAATCAGGTGGAAAATGCATTAGAAAAAGATGGCCCTTGAGCTTTGACGGAAGTGGCCTTCTCAGGGTAATTTTTTTGTAAGTATGGCTGTTAAACTGTAATTAAATAATCCCCAAATACATGTTTCTCAACTAAAATGACATTATCCTCCATGAAAAGTAATTGGAAAGTTACATCAACTAGAAATCTTATAAGATTCTCCACAGAATCTCTGAAAGAGGATAGTTCATAGAAATTGACTGTAGACCCAAGATTTCCAACAACAGAAAGACACCTTCATTGAAACTGACAGATTTCACTCAGAATCAGATTATTCCAGTTGTGCAGAAACACCGATTGTCACACTCTCCTTTACATACTTTGTTGTTTATTTTTTAATTTTTTGTCTTTTAAACTTTTTACTGATTTGAAGTCGTACAATTTTCATTTTTTTTTACGTTATACATACTAATATTAATGACCTCAATATGACCAGTCTATAATTTAGATATCCCAAACTATTGCAAATATAGCCAATTTAGAAAATTATGGAATAGGACAACAATGGGAAAAAACAATTAATGGCCATATTTGCAAGTGATGCTTCTAAAATAAATTTTGATTAAGAATATTTTAATCAAAAATTGTGTTAATATAACTATAGATAAACATATAAGGTAAGGTTGCTACAACTCTATTTATGCAAATAACATGACTCAACCTCATCATATGAATCACTTCAACCTCAATAGATATGTTTCTTTTGTCAGTTTTTAATGATATTTTTCTTTTTAGAGATACTGTAAGTCAAATAATGAAGAAGCTCTTACATATGAACCATTAATAATTTTTAACAAGATAAATAGAAGTGCAACATATTAAGCATAGAAAACCCTGAGAATGAAATAATGGTTGTGATGGACTGAATATTTGTTTTTCTTAAAATTTGTATGTTGTAATCATAAACCCCAATAAGTTGGTATTAGGAGGTGGGACTTTTAGGAGGTAATTAGGTCATGAAGGTGGAGTCCTTGTGAATGGAATTAGTGGACTTATTAAAGAGACCCCAAAGCTCTCTCTCTCTCTCATTCTTTCTGCCAAGGGAAAACACATCAAGAGGATGGCAGTCTGTGAACCAGGAAGCAAGCCCTCACCAGACACTCAGTATTGTGGCCTTTTGATTTCCAACTTTTCAGTTTCCAGAACTGTGAGAAACAAATGTTTGCTGTCTAAGCCATCCAGTTTATAGTGTTTTTGTTACAGCAGCCTGAACAGACTACGACAATAGTATATTACACTAACCTTACCAACAATGCACCTTTTGTAACCAACATAAGTACCGGAAATGTCCTTGTGCAAGACAATGAGATACAAATATTCTTGGGATGTAACTGAGAGTGTTTGTCATGTCAAAACCCAGAGAAAATAATCTTGCAGCTCCACTAAAGTTGATTACTGTCTTGTGAAGCATCTGAGATCTTCTTTACAATCATGGGACTCTGGCTCTTCTGTGCCAATCAAGGATAATGACTACTTGTCCTCTGAGCATCTCAGACCATTCTGAGTGTTTGGCTGTTCGATATCTTTAACAGATTTTTTTCTCCTTACAAAGAACCTGAAGTGAAAAAACTTTAAGTATGCAGTATAACTGGCAGAATGGATTCATGATAATGAATGATCCTACACATAGAAAGTGTCCATGTAGGATGGTCATGTTATTTTATCCTTTAATTTAGTTGACAAAATAAATAACTGAGACCATAACCTGTCCCCTTACCAATCAGAATAATCAGCATAAATTATATAGTCTAACCAGTTATGAGTAATTCAACAATTTTTTCCAATCGTTGCTAACCCTTCATGTCATACCTGGATTAATGGCAACAGTAAGATGGAAGAATGCATATCTCAATTAAGAAAATACAGCCTTAATGCTGTTTCTTCCTAGAATTTAAAAGGTGGAAAAAGCATTGTTTTCACCCTAATGATAAGGCAAGGCTGGACAAACTACAAAAACCACACATGTTCTGAAACTCTTTAGGTATAAGAGGGTACAGGGTAACCAAGATTCTAAATTTCAAAAAAAAAAAAAAAAAAGGCAGGAATTTCTGAAATAAGAAAGGATACATGTACTTTCTCAATGGTGGTAGAGTACAAGAAGAAGGTGGCTTCCATTCAAGTAAATTTAAAAAATTAGTTAAAATTTTATTCAATTGCTGAAGGCCAAATCTTAGCTACCGTGACAATACAGAAATTCTGGGAGCCTCAGACACAAGAGCGATTCCACCTACTCATGTATTTTTACATAGACCTTCCCCAGGTGCCAACATTAAGTATTAGAGACAAGCAGAAAACCAGAAAGTGCCTCCCTTGGTTCTGGAGGGAATGTCATGAGAAAAAGACATGAAGTCCAACTCCTGCCTGGATTCTCTTCTCCTATAAAGTAAAACCCTTAGTCTGCTGGTGAATGGGCCACAAACCCTGCCATGTTCAAGGCACAAGTAAAGACCTAGTATTGCTAGAGATGGGTAAAATAAATAAAGGTTTTCTACCTCTATAGGGTCAGGAGATTGTCCTCAGCTCAGGATCCTATTCTAACATTAGTAACTGTATGCTAGCATGGGGGTGTGGTAGGGTCTTAGACCATTTGCATTGCTATTAAGGAATTCTGGAGGCTGGATAATTTAAGAACAAAAGAGATTTACTTGTCTTATGGTTATGCAGGCTGTACAAGAAGTATGGTGCCAGCACCTTCTTCTGGTGAGGGCATCAGGCTACTTCCACACATGGCATAAGGTGAAAGGGAACTGGTATGTGCAGAGATCACATGGGAGTGAGAAAGCAAGAGACAGAGATAGGGGAGGTGCCTGGCTGTTTTTAACAGTCAGTTCTGTGGGAACTAATAGAGTGAGAACTCACCTGTTACCACAAAAATGGCACCAAGCCATTCATGAAGGATCTGCCCAACGAGGAAACACCTCTCACCAGGCCCCACCTCCAACACTGGGGATCAGATTTCATTGTGAGATTTGGAGGGAACAAACAAAGCATATCTAATCCATAGTATTCCTCCTCTGGCCTCCCAAGTCAAATGTCCTTTTCACATTGCAAAATATCATTCCATCCCAATAGTTTCCAAAAGTCCTAACTTGTTCCAGAACCAACTCAAAAGTCTAAAAGTCTAAAGTCTCATCTGAGATTCAAGGCAAGCTATTTACACTTATGAACTTTTGAAATAAAAAACAAATTATTTAGTCCAAGAGGCAATGGTTATGTAAGCATTGTGTAAATTGGTAGATAACGCTCTATTATGTGATATCTGCCATAGAGAAAAGGCTGAGATTGGTTGTCATGGGGATCAGAAATAGGGATGCTGAGAAAGCCCCACCTCAAGCATACAGGGCCTGCTTAACCAGGACAAGAGAGAATTTTCCCTTCTTTCACACCATCAGCCTGAAAAGCACTAAGTAATGCACTTCTCTTTTAGATACTAAGTTGCAGTCACTTCCTTCAACAAGTCTTCAAGAAATAATATATTTTGGGATTTTTATTATTTTCACAGTTTAGAACTCTTTCTCTCCAGGGTAAGAGGGGAACAACTTTTGAGCATTTTGAAGTAAGCCTGGTGGGGTTTTCTCATCTCTTGAAACTTCCATGTTGATTACCAGCTCATACAATAGAAGTTCTTCTTTTGCACTCCAAAATCAGCTTCTGAGAAGATGGAGGCGATTTGCTTCAATTCCTTTGATCAGTTATCAAGTTATGTGTTAGTATTTGGCTATGTGGCTATATGTTTATTTTTTATTTTTAGAGACAGGGTCTTGCTATGTTGCCCAGCCTGGTCTCAAACTCCCAGGCTCAAGCAATCCTTCTGCTTACCATCCTGAGTAGCTGGGACTAACAGGCATGCACCACCATACCATGCCTGGCTTATTTGACTATATTTTAATATAGTGTTATCAGGTATAATTTCTGAGTAACAGATGTTCCATATGGAGGCAAACTTTATCTGACACTGTGATGCAAGTATGTGTGCACTAATATATAGAATAAACTAGTCTAAAAAGTCCAAAATAGATTTTTGACATGTAATTAATTAAGGGAGTTATTAAGAGTCTTTTTGCAAGGGGCAGGGGGGCAGTGTACATATATTTCTGCAATATAAATTTTTCTCTCCACCGTCTACGAGTCTTATGAAAACTGACTTGACTTAGAACCTTAGGGAAAAAAATTCACTAAATATTTCATGCATGCATTTGTATATGCATGATGCACTGTATTCAATAATTCTTTACTAAATAAAGCATTTCTATGTGCTTACCATGTATCAGGAAGTTGTCTAAGAAATTATCACTATACATATCTAAATTAAGAAAAGACAATCTTAGTTCTGATGCTACTTGGGATTTATAAAGCTGGAAAAAGCATTGCTCTCACACTAGTGATGAGAAAAATCTGAATAAACTACAAAATCCTTCATATTCTGAAATTCATTAGGGATCTGAGGGCATGGGCAATCAAGTATCCTGAATTCCAATTAAGCACAGGCCCTGCTTAGGTAACAAAGGACACAGGAGGACCACTTAATTTTTCTTTAAGACCCTACAAAGATTCCTAAGGGAAATTATTTAATTCCCTTTATTGATATAGAAATGGAGGCAAGAAAGGGTGAAATCATTTGCTCAAGGTCACACAATAGGTAAGTCATACAGTCAAGATGTCAGCCTGTTAGTTTGGGGTAGTCATGCTTGCTGCAAGCCACTCTGCTCTGCTACCTCTGTCATCATTGCTAGCACTTCAATTCAGACCCCAAAGAAAAACCACTTAGAATACTAAGACTGATGCTGGAGCTCCCGAATCTTTTCCCTTGTATCTGATCCCAAAGTGTGTGAGGTTATGTCTGTTATCACATATAACGTAGTAAGAATAAGAACCACAGAGTCAAAGAAAAGCAAGAAAAATCCTTGGTTACCTAATACAACACACTTTTTACAGCTAGGGCAACAGCTCAGGGAGGTTAAGAGGCTCTAGTCAAAGATTTGAGGGTGAGAGACACCATTGAATCCTGGTCTATTGCCTGACTGTGTGAGTGTAGGAGCTAAAGGAGACAGAATAGGAGGGGTCTGGTTTCTGGGCTTGGGATAAAGGAGTACCCCACTCTTTTGTTGCAGTTAGATATATCCTTTGTGAGATATGAACCCTATTGGAGTCAAGAGATCCACTGGGTTAATAAATGATAGAACAATCTCAGTGGCCTTGAAGAAAGAGTAATGGAAGGTTATAATGACTTCAATCTCAGGGGAAAAGATGGAGAATTAATGTTCTAGGAGTGGCAGGGCTCCTAGACAGTGCAGAGAAAAATATGTGAAAACTTGCTCTGTGCTGATCCATTAAGTGAAGGAACACACACTTTTTGTCCCTCTATCTCAACCTAGCCTCTTGTGTCCCTGCTCCTCTGATTAGAGTGTCTGTTGCTCCCTATACAATAAAGATATTTACTAACCTGGGAATGAGGTGGTGAGAACAAGGACCTGGAGAGTGTCAAAATCCCCATCTCAGCTGTTTTACGCAGTGAAGTTGAGGCGCAAAGTATCTTTGCTATGAACCCTCCTTTCTTTTCTGAGCAAGTGGAAAGTATAGTAATTAGGACTTCGGAGTGAAAAAGCTCTGGGCTTAACATCTAACCAGTTCAACCATACTGAGAACTCAATGGCCCTTCTCTGTAAAAGTAGACTAAGAAGTGCCCACATTGAATCATTGTCAGAATGTTTCACTGCAGCTTCAAAATGGGCATGGGAGGGGTCACAACTTGTCTTTAAGAAGGAAGATTCTAACAGCTTTCATCACTCCAGGCAAGTAATTTGCTATTTTATTGCATTCTGCAAATCAGATGTCATTCATATCTTTCCCACTGCCTTGCTTCTATTACAGATACTTGAATGGGAAAGAGGTGAGGGTAGGGCCTACATAATCTGACCCTCCTTCCAGTATCTGGCCTGTTGGTTTCACACAGCTTTGGTTTTCATAGTATTTCCATGACCTGTGAGGACAAAAAGTATTGTGATGTTTTAAAAAGAGAAGCTCAGGGGCATACAGCCAGCCTCTCAACCATGCAGAGCCAATTACTTCAACATGGGTCTGTGAGAGGCAGGGCTGAATTCCACTAGAACTGACACCAGATTCTTTTGCCAGCCTAGTACAAGGTCCACATTACAAGCCAAAGCTCAGAAATTTCTGGAGGTGGTGTATCAAAATTTACTCTGTGAGACTCTGCTGAACTGGCTGCATCAGGGAGAAATTTCATCTCCCAGAAGGGTGCTGCTCATCATTTCTTCCCGGAAACATCTGCAGAGACTAGCTTTTCAGGTGAGGACTCATTACAAAGTATCAGATACATAGGATGAACAAGTCTAGAGATCTAATGTACAATATGAGAACTATAGTTAATAGAATTGCATTGTATATGGGATTCATGCTACATGAGTGGAGTTTAGCTGCTCTTTACATAAAAACAACAACAAAAAATAAGTGACTATGTGAAGTAATAGACACATCAATTTGCTTCATAATGGTAATGTTTTCACTATCTGTATGCTCTCATAACATCATATTGTATACTTTAAATATCCACAATAAAATTTATTTTTTTAATATAATTATTGCTTTGTGACACCTCTTCCACTTAAGTGAGTGAAATTAAAGTGCCCATATTGTGTTATGCTCAGAATATGCAGACAACTATGCTCAAGGAAAAGGAGTAACTTCCACTTAAGAAACACATATCTGACAACTATTTTGTCAACGGCAGTTTGCTAGCTATCATGAAAATCCTTAGAAGTTTGTGCTCTGGACTAATAAATGAAAAAAGAAAGATTTGAGAGCTTCTTGGAAGCAGGTGGATGAATCGAATACTGAATGTGTGGAGACACCAGAAAAATTACTATTTTTAATCCTGGTCACATTATAAGGGAGGCAGTTTTTTCCTTACACTACTAATAAGAAGTTTGTTGCACTGAAAGTGAGAGAGGAAATAAGTAGATCAATAAGACAAGAATACAGACAAGATTTATTGTTTATTTAAATTATACAGAAAACAAATTTTACTTTAAAAATTTAATCTACAATAGTACTACCACCATTTACTTATTTATTCCTATTTGCCTTTGTTCTCTCTTAAATTTGAACTTTATGTGTTGTATGTGAACTGTTTTGTGTTCTATATTTTCTCATTTTATTTGAACACTCTCCCATGTGTCTATACATATTATATATTATGTCTGTTGGCATTATGTTAATGACTTAGTGTTGCATCACTCTGTTGGATCATATTTTATGTTATCTTCCCCTATTGAGGCACATAGAGATTTTGTTCAGGACTTGCTTATGTTCATGTGACTTTATAAAATTCTGTTTAGAGTTTTTGTTTTGTTTTGTATTTAGAGACACTCTGTTACCCAGACTGGAGTGCAGTGGTATGAACATAACTTATTGTAACCTTTAACTTGCTGTGGGCTCAAGTGAGTCCAGGGTTAGATTCTACTGGAACTGACATCAGAATTTTTTGCCAAGTTAGTACAAGGTCTGCATTACAAGCTGCAACTCAGAAATTTCTGGAAGAGTTGTAACAAAACTCACTCTGTGAGACCGTGGTCAGATTATGTAGGCATAATCTTCCTCTCCTTTCCATTCAAGTAGCTGCAGTAAAAGCAAGGTAGTGGGAAAGATCTGAATGAGGTCTGATTTGCAGAATGTATTCTCTTTTTCTGCTTACACTAAACAGCAAATTACTTGCATGGCGTGATGAAAGCTCTTAAAATCTTCCCACCTTAGCCTCCTGAGTAGCTAGGGCTACAGGTGTGTGCCACCATACCCAACTAATTTTTATTTTTGTAGAGATTGTGGTCTTGCTGTGTTGACCAGGATAGTCTCAAGCTTTTTCCCTCAATTAATCCTCCCTCCTTGGCCTCTGAAAGTGCTGGAATTACAGTTGTAAGCCACCATGCTCAGCCTAGAGTTGTTTTCTTTTAAATTGTTTTCTTTGGATTAATTTCCATTTCTGTAATAACTGGACCAGGATCAAAGATTCTGAAGTTTATGCCCAGGAATGCTACTCATTGCCCAGTGCTGCCAGCTACCATGATTGTGTCAGATTTCTTGGAAGAACCTCAGCCTCAGTAGCTTTCAGTTTACCCCAACCAAGCATGAGAGCCATACTTGGTTGTTAGTTTGTACGTACATCCTTAGAGGGTGGTTCCAAGCTCTACTCTTCAGAAAATATAGTAATATCACACCCCACAGACATGACATTAAGCTCTACTTTAAGTCTACTTTGTTACTTCCTTCTGAGTTGCCTCTAGAGAAAAGACAAGATTAGCCTTTAGGAATGTTATACTTTTATCATCCTAAGACCTTTAGATATGAGATATGGTCTGGAGTTTTCTTTAAGATATAATGTAGTACAAAATAGCTGGAAACTTTTCTCATGTCCAGAATATATTATGCATTTAACACACATGTGTTTATTGAATGAATATATTAATGTCTCTATACTTTTGGAAAGTGGAGTGATTAGACAGATAATTAATACAAGCATTTCATGTATTCAATCATTTGTTACTCATTATTGAGGGCCTACTATGTGCCAAATACTGTGATAAGAATTACTGATAAAAGAATAAGTAATACGAGCTTCCTGCCTCAAAGATTTCAATATCTAGAAAAGAAAATGAAATTCGACTTTAAAACATCATATTGAACAGCATAAATATATACAATATTTATCAATTGAAAGAAGAAAACTTTAACCCAACACAACAAGTTATATAATTGAAATATGCATAAACACTTATGAGAGCACAGAAAAGGGAGTGACTTATTCAGACAGACATAAGAGACAGTGAAAAGAGCACTAGGGATAATAGACTGTACAGGTAAACTTGAAGGGGTAAGTGGAAGCTTAATTTAGAAGGCGGAACTGAAGCAGGAAATTTCAAACTGAGAATAAATGTAGAAAGACCAGAGGTGCTAAGCAGACACTGTGTTGAAGAAATGCACTGTGGTCTTACATGGTGGATGGTAGCAACAGAAGAGGCTAGAAGGGTAGATTAGACTCAGATGGCAGAGGAAGAATCCATGGGCTAAGGTATTAAGGTAGTTTCTTTTTATGTATGCTCAGATCAGTAATTAGCCAGACCCTAGGAACTTCCTTCCTTCCTTCTTTCTTTCTTTCCTTTTTTTTTCTTTTTCTTTTTCTTTTTCTCTCTCTCTCTCTCATCTCTCTGTTTACCCTCTCAATGAAGCTCCACCTTGGCCTCCGTAAGCTCTAAAACCTCTGTAAGCTCAATCACTGAGAGTCCTTGTGCTCTGGTTAGATTCCATCTCCCTGAACTTCAACCTGAAAACTTCCATCAGGAAGTAAGCTGGTGCAATTCTAAGACTCACCTTTTCTGTTTCACTTTTCTCAGGGATCATACTTCTTTCTGCATGTCCTCATGTTCGACATATGAAAATTGTTATTGTTTTAGGTGGAAAGGCAAATTCAAGTTCTGTTATCCTATTTTGGCTGGAAGCAATGTTACTGATAGTGAATTCTTATGGGTCTGCAGCAATCTCAATTCTCTCCTTAGAAGAAAGAATTCAACTGAGGGGCATAGGTGGAAGGAGAGACCAAGGCAAGTTTTAGAGTCACAGTGAAAGTTTTTTAAAAAGCTTTAGCCGGGTGCAGTGGCTCACTCCTGTAATTCCAGCACTTTGTGAGGCCAAGGTGGGCAGATCACAAGGTCAGGGTTTCAAGACGAGCCTGACAAACATGGTGAAATGCCATCTCTACTAAAAATACAAAAATTAGCTGGGTGTGGTGTTGCATGCCTGTAATCCCAGCTACTCAGGAGTCTGAGGCAGGAAAATAGCTTGAACCTGGGAGGTGAAATTTGCAGTGAGCTGAGATTGCACCACTGCACTCCAGTGTGGGTGACAGAGCAAGACTCCGACTCAAAAAAAAAAAAAAAAAGCTTTAGAGCAAGAAGGAAAATAACTAAAGTGCACTTGGAAGAGGGCAAAGTGGGTGACCTGAGAGATCAAGTGAGTAGTTTGAACTTTTGCCTTGGAGTTTTATATGTTGGCTTACTTCTGGGCTCTTGTGTCCATTCTCCTCTGATTCTTCCCTTGTGGTGGGTTGTCCACATGTGCAGTGGCCTGCTAGCACTTGAGAGGTGAGCATATGCAGTGTGTTTACTGGAATTGTATGCATGCTCACTTAAGGTGTTCTTCTCTTACCAATCAAATATCCCTAGAAGGTCACGTACCAATTAAACTTCACCTTTTTGTCTCTGAATGCACATGCTTGAGCCCACTTGCCCAGCTCCTGAGATCTTATCAGGAAGCTGCTGATCACCAGTTTTAGGTTCTCTGTCTACTGAGAGACTACCTGATAGGTGGCTCGTGGGAGTGGGAAGGACCTTCGGGTCTGCACTAAGTAGAAGTAATGAACTAATGGCCCTCCTGAACAAAAGGTTTGTGAGAGTGATAGGGCTAAAGCCTAAAACTGCAATGCCTGGGATTTCCTCTGCTTTTTCAACTAAAAATGGCTCTTTCACAAGAAGCTGCACCCTGTATCTCCTGTTTTCTCTGTGTGATCTGAAATTGTCTTGCACATCTACCAAACTGTCTGGCTTGAAGACAAGTCTGCCTCTTCTTTTACTTCACATGCCATATGACTTCTTAAACACACACTTCCTGTTATTCTTGCACCCATGGCTCTTATTGCATTTGTGCAGCAGCAAAGGTAAGAGCTCCCTTGCAGATATCCCCCAAATTTGTATGTGTTTTTGTCCTACAAGCTTGGATGACCTCCAATCCTCTCCCTATCTGTTGGCACATGGCCAAAAAAGACACTAATTGAAACCCCAGCTCTGCCAGTGCTTTATGATTTAACATATGCTTTTTGTTCCTGTCACAACCCAGGGCTAAGTTTTTCTGGGGTTTTTGAAACAGTTTGCTCTTCTGCATAGGGCTATGATACTTTAAGGATCTCGCCTACTTGCTTTTTTTTTTTTTTTTTTTGAGTCATCACTTCTTTAGGGGAGGGGAAATTCTTCCTTTACCATTAGCAAGTTCTTGCCCTAAGTCCCAAGGCCTCCAAATGTTCCTCCTTTATGTCGAGGGCAAATAAACATTGCCCTCTCAAATCCAAGGGTTGCTGTTTTTGTAAGCATATGAAGGCTTTTCATGAGTGTTCTTCTCGCTTCCTCCTGCTTCCTCCTGTAGTCTCCATTTCTCTAATCACTCCTACTCCATTCTCAATATGCATCAAGACCTTCAAGGTCATATTTAAAGGGAGGGGAGTCCAGCCCCCTTATGGCGGTTAGCTGAAAAGCAGGCTTCTCTTCTACTTAAAGAACATACAAAATGAGAATCTGAGAAAAGAGATAATCGTTTTTATTTTTTGCTTGAATGCTTTGAGCAAGAGTCACTGTAAAGTCATGGAGACAAGGATATAGGCCAGCCCAGCAGGTGCAAGAGACCCATAGGACAGAGATGAAGGTTGGTCCCAGGCTGATAGATTACTATTTGAATAGTGATAAAGATAAGGTTAGATGTACAGGGTAACACCAGTTCATTCCAGAACCCCAAGGATGAACAGGACACCTACTGTTCACTCCAGTATCTCCTCTGTTCTCAAGTGGGCAATCATAATGAGATAGGACCAAGGGTAAGGGTACATAGTAAGACCAGTTAATCCGGAACCTTAAGGATAATGGGGATGCCCCTTTCAGGATAACAGGAAACTAAGAAGGGACACATTCTTTTCCTTTTTCTTTTCTTTTTCTCCTCTGTCTTCTCTTCACAGATGGGTAATCATATCTCCATAAAACAGGTTATGACAGCCAGATATATACTCCCAAACTAGCAAAAGTTTGAGTCCCCAAACCTTAAAACAAAAAACTAGTTTTTCTTTGTAATACTTGGCCTAAGAATGGAGTGAGAGAAAATTACAAAAGTCAATCTTGGAACCCAGTGCCCTTATGCAGGAAATTCTCAGTCTTTTATAATGAAGAACAGAATAAGGAGGACAGGGCTAAGAAAAATTAGAAATGCAGGGACCAGAGGCAGGTATATTGTCCTCTCAATATTCAAGAGTCACCCTTCTACAGGGGACCCCTAGGCTGCCCATCAGTGAGACATGACAGAATCAAAATCCTCCCCCTGTGCCCCTTGAACCTGGCTGGCTACTACTGCCCTGACAGCTAGCAAGAGGCCAAATCCACAGAACAACTGCTACTACCCCTCTGTCAGCAGGAAGCAGTTATAGAAGACTGACCTTTGTCTATTTTCCCCATATAATTGGGGTCTTGAACTCATGGTGGGGGAAATGTTACACAAGGTAGATAGTCAGGCATGAGTAGGGCAGGAGAAGGTTCCATGCCCCACACCCCACACCCAGATATGTCAGGCAACCATCAAGTGATGGTCCAGTGGTTGTTAACTGTCTCTCTAAAATAATAATTGGTCACAGCCAGTGCCAGCCAGATTCAGTCTCCGAATACAAAAAAAAAAAAACCTGAAAATGGTGATCAGCAGCTTCCTGACAAGACCTCAGGAGTTGGGCAAGCAGGCTTAAGCATGTGCATTCAGAGGCAAAATGGCAGAGTTTAATTATGATATGAACTTCTAGGGGCATTCGACTGGAAAGGGAGAATGCCTCAAGTTAGCATGCATACAATTCCATGCTCACACTACACATGCTCACCTCCCACATGCTAGCAGGCTGCTGCACATGTGGACAGCCCACCTCCATGGGAAGAATCAGGGGAGAATTGACACAAGACCCCAAAAGTATGCCTACATATAAAACTCAGTCAAAAGGTCCAACTGCACACTTGATATCTCAGGTTGCCCTCTTGGCCCCCTTCCAAATGCACTTTACTTCTTTTCCTTCCTGCTCTGATGCTTTTTAACAAACATTTACTCCTACTCCAAAACTTGCCTTTGTCTCTCCTTCTGCCTTCTGCACCTCAGTCAAATTCTTTCTGTTGAGGAGGCAAGAATTGAGGATGCTACAGACCTGTACAGATGCACCACCAGTAACGGCAACAGTCTTTTCACTGATATTCTAAAATAACAAGGTTACCTACTTATGGAATCTTGCATCAGACCAATCTTAATGCAACACTGTTTCATAGCCCTACCTTCACTTAGAAGTTATGTTGCGCTCTTCCAAATATCACAGTTCCAAAATAGAACAGAGTGACACAACATCTTTCTTCATTTTTCAGGTAGTTGTGATGTTATGAAATGTTTAGGTAACCCCAATTTGATGCAGCTAGTCAAATATGTAAAAATGCTATTTTTGTATTACTTAGTAATTTCTACAAAATGTACCACAGATCCTAGAATAAGGCTTAAAGATGGAATTAGCCTCAAAGTGTGAGGCTTGGTGAGAGTACAAGTTTTGAATATGGTGCAGTAATAATTTTTGAAAGGTTAATTGTTTATATTTAGACCATGTCAGAATGCCCTTTATTGAAATGCCTATATCAAAACATCATGCAATATATAGGACTTTGGCTCAAGTGGGGAGAAAGAAGAAAAGGAAGAGGAGGAAAAGAGGAGTGGTGGTAGTAATCAAACAAATAACAAATGTTCAGTGCTTACTCTAAGACCAAAAATCTACTAAGCACATTGCAGGTATTCATTCCTTTAATCCTTACAAAAATTCTGAGTGATATAGTGCTATTATCCCAACTACCTTTGAGGAAACCAAGGTACAGAGAGACTAAATAACTTTCCCAAGGTTACACAGCTCATTCTCAGAGGAGTCAGGAGAATCACTGATAGCAACTGAAATTCAAAATATATTATGTGTATTTAAAAATGTACTTTTTAAATCTAAAATGAAACTAATGGCTGGAATTCATCAAAGGATAAGAAAAAAGAGCTGAAAAACTCAGAGAAAGCTCCTTGTGTTTTCCACCAGTCTCATTTTCTCTTGGATTTGCTGAGGACTGCGGTTGAAAGGCACTTAAAAAAAAACCTGGTCATTAATAAAGAACTTGCTACTCTTGTTTCAGAATCTCCTCCAGCTTCTCTCACTTCTGTATGTTCCTTGGTTGTCTTTCTAGGCTAAGGTATCCTCCATGATGTTACCATTACAAGGTGCCCAGATGCTGCAGGTGCTGGAGAAATCCTTGAGGAGGAGCCTTCCAGCATCCTTAAAGGTGATAATGGAAAATTCTGAGAGGAGTAAAGAAGACAAACTTGATGTGAAAGAGGAGGGAAAGGGACTGACATTTATGATGCACCTATTTTGAGCCAGGCACTATTTCATATTTTCTCTCATTTAGTTTGCCTTACCTCTCTACAAGATGTTTACTGTCATGTCCATGTTGCTGTTAAGAAAATGAAAACTCAGTTAACTGATTTTCTCAATACACCACAAATACGGAGTTGCAATGCTATGATATCAACATAGTTATGCCTTAGTCTAAACACTGCCTTTTTCTCTGTGCTGACTCAAAAAATTATTTCATTTCTCCTTTCCAAGTAGCATTTTATAATAACATTTGAAATTTGCCCAGAGTTCTACAAAGTTGGCTGAGGCTGCATATTAATGTTTAACTTGTTTATTACAAAAGAACACTTGCCAGTGAGAGGTTAACCAGAATGAGTCTTCTTTGAAATTAATAATAGATCAATTTCTATTTTAATGTAAATTTCCCAATTGCTCTGAATTTAAGACATGTCGAGTTACTTTAGGGCTAGCTCCCAGTATCTCTCTTATCCTAGTATTAATAATTAGAGGTCTAAGAATTAAAGAAGACATATATATATATATATAAATGGATATATATAAATGCCTACATCCAGAACTATACAAGAACAGTTCCAATGATAGAGTCAGATTCTTGTCTGCATATATATATATATATATATATTTAGCAACAAATAGATATGGCTCACTCCAATAGAACCCCAGTACAATTGTTCATGTATATGTGTGTGCATATCTCTTTAGTGGACAATTATTTTTACATTGGTATTGTTTTAGAAGACATTCCTATATATTGCATACATTTCAGGTAAATACATTCAAATTACCCATTCCCTAAATGATTTGTTATTCCCTTCTTTCAGTATAAAGGACAAAATATTAGCATTCTTTTATTTGTGATTATGTAGTTTTATTTTCATTCATTAGAGATACATTAATGAGACAACAAGCTTTATTCTTTATTTATTAACAACACAATATTTCTTCAAGTAAACTAATCCAAATCTAAAGTTAACCGCCTTGCAGCTCCTACTAACATTAATCAAAATTACCTAATATTTAAGTGCCTTCACATGACAATCCTTAAGATATAAATAACCTCCCAGAGAGACAGAACATTTTTCTTGGAAGGCATATTAGTTAGACACTGTATGTATACTTACTTGAGGTATTTTTATGATTAGTGGCTACCTTTAAAAATTCCCTAGGCTAAACATTTTTTTCAATACTCTGTGATGTAGAATTTTGTGCTTTAAATTTCTCCTTATTCCTTGTGTTAAGTGGATCCTAAACATTTTGAGAAAACTCTAGGTGTTTCCCAAGGATTCCTTCTTGGAACCCCTCTATGGTGAGATAAGGAGGCCCTCATGACTCCTCCCTTTCATGAGGAAATAGCATTCCTCCTCTTTGGTTGCATACTAAAAGACATACAGTTTCCCCTAATGGAACTCTAAAAGTTTTTATGCCAGTTGCTTTTAATGGAGGTGTCTAACCCAGAACAATTACTTGAGGCCTAGTTAAGAAAATGTCCATCCATTCTTCTGAGTGTTAGATATAAAATGCATAAAGATGTCCACTACAACTGATTCAACTGAAAACAGCTACCTCACTATGTTCTGTTCACTAGTGTGAAAGGAAAATATCTTGGGCCCCCAAAATCACTAAAGAAAACTCAAGCTGGCAACTGCTTAGGGCAAACTTGCCTCCCATTCTGTTTATTCAAAGTTGCTAAGATAGATGCATATCTGATTGCCTCTTTGGAAAGGCTAATTAGAAACTCAAAAGAATGAACTGTTTGTCTCACATATCTGTGACCTGAAAGCTTTCTCCCTGCTTCAAGTCTTCCCACCATTGCTTCAAAATGTCCCTTCTTCAATATGTCCCACCCTTCCAAACTGAACCAAAGTACTTCTTACATATATTGATTGAGGCCTCATATCTCCCTAAAATATATAAAACTAAGTTGTGCCCTGACCACCTTGGGCACATGGCATCAGGATTTCCTTAGGCTGTGTCAGGGGCACGTCCTCAACCTTGGCAAAATGAACTTTCTAAATTAACTGAGACCTGTCTCTGATTTTTGGGGTTTAGATTTTGGTAACCATGGGGGCATTCTGAGAGGAGATGCCCCTGACCTTTGACAAATCTCCTATCGGTGCTTGGTACCAGTATGGCTAACTTTATGGCTCAAACTAATAGGACAATTTGCTGAGGTCTGCGAGCATCACCTCCAGAGAATCCCTGATCTCCCCAAATTTGGTCAAATTATAACGTTTATTTATTCCTAAGTAGATGGGGAGGAAGGTCTCTTTGAAGAGGAACCTCTGCTTTACTTTTTACACAACTAAAGTTAGCATTTAACAACTACCTGGTGTTAATTTCTGCTTACACTTACGGTGCTCAGAAATCATGTAATTTGGGTGATCATTGTTAGTTTTGCTTAAATTTTTTGTTCTTTGTATTTTTCTTGGTGAAATCAAAAGGAGAACCCTAAATTATGAAGAACAAGACTTCTGATGTGGGAGGAAAATGGCTAGCAAAAGAGAAAAAAAAAAGATTTTGAATTTTAACTACTAAAGGGGCTTTATTTACATTGTAAGGCCACCTTTTTGCCAGCTAGACCAAACTGAAAGAGCAATGGCTGTACTTCTAAAAAGCAGCATTTTGTCCTAACTGAAATATGGTAATAAAATTTTTTTAAAAATTTAAGGAGCTCAATTGTTAAAAGTCAGCTTAATTAAAAGGCTAACATCCTAGATGTATGTGTGTATGTGTTCATGTGTGCATGTTTGTATTTGAAGGACTTCATGTTTTTATTTTTGTTTCTTTTTCTCTCCTAAGACCTTGTCTATTTTTGTGCAAAATTTTTTTGTTTTGTTTTGTTTTGTTTTGCTTCTCAGTTGACTGAATTCTGTTTTCACCTGATTTTTTTTAACTAAAATAGTTATTGCAACAAAGGCTACTTGGGTATTTAAGAAGAAAATGAAGTTTAATTTTATTTTTAATTTAGCTAAAAGAAAAATAAAAACATTTCCCTCTAGCATCACCAGAATTTTTCTCTCTGTACCTTATGTTGTAAATTTTACTATTTGATTTTCACCTGAGTTGTTTCCTTTAATGTGCAAATTTAAGGCTATTTTTCTGACAACTGTCTAGGGTTTTGAAACAGGTTACCAAGAATCTGAAATTCTAAGATAGAAAAAAAAGTGGGGTGGTCTTTATAAATCTATAAAATGTACTTCTGTCGGCATGCTTAATTCATCTTTATATGTATTTATGTGTTGTATACAAAATATTTCACTACTAAAAATATATAAAGAGTTCTAATTAATTGACTTAAAGAAAAAACAAAAGTGCTTAAATTCGATACTAAAAAAGAAAAGACTAGTCAAATGCTTTTTCAAGTTTATGTAACTTAAATAAAATCTTTAATAAATAAGCTAGCTTTAAAATTTTTGGTAAAGTAATAGTAGAAATGTCTTAAGAATTCCCAGCATACATCTTGTTTGCATTGATTAATCAAACAAATTTCTTACTTATCCCTGCCAAATACTATAAGGTGTCAATGTTTGGCATATGGGTTACATAACTATGAACCCAGCCCCAAACAGGATAATCAATGCTTGTATAATTTTTAATAAATAAGACATTAATATGTGTTTCATGAAAATAGCTGCATCTTTAATTTAGTAAGATTAGCATAACTTCTAATCCTGTGGGTTTATGCAGTCTGGTCCACAGTCAATAAGGAGG
This sequence comes from Pongo abelii, assembly GCF_028885655.2. Lineage (NCBI taxonomy): Eukaryota > Metazoa > Chordata > Mammalia > Primates > Hominidae > Pongo > Pongo abelii. The sequence goes on from NC_071994.2 coordinate 16,598,580, forward strand.
TTTGTTTGGGGAAAAGACTGTTATCCTCTTTGTTTCAAAACTAAACTATAAAACAAGTTCCTCCCAAAGTTAGTTAGGCCTACATCCAGGAATGAATGAGGACAGCTTGGACGTTAAAAGCAAAATGGAGTCAGTTAGGTCAAATGTGTTTTCACTGTCTCAGTTATAATCTTGCAGTGTCAGTTTTATAACTTTAAATCATGAATATCACAGTTTTCATAAATAATCCAGGTAAACAAATAAAATAATTGGGGTAATGTAATGGGATAAATATTTGTAGGCAAACTGGTCATAATTTAGCATATGAAATTATATTAAATTAAATAATAGACATTTCATTATTTGAGTATCTTCCCATAAAAATATGTCATAGGAAAATATTCTTGCTAAAAAACAAACAAACAAAAATGTGTGTTTTTCTTTTAAAGAGGTGAACAAGTTTTTTTCCAATTCAAAGCTTAAAGTTTATATATAAAACAAGGTAAAAGGGACTAGGACTAAAAAAAGATATAAAAAAGCTATTTTTGACAAAGGTTTTCTTAGGTAAAAAAGCTTAAAGAGGAATAATTTTATATAAGACAGAATCTTCTGTGGCAAATTTAATCCTAAAATAAGTGTTTGCTTAAAAAAGACGGATGTTCAGGACAAACCAGAAAGTCCAAGCATGTCATGAACATTCAGTGTAAGTCACAATAAGAGGATTTCTATATTTAAAAAGTTTATATAATCAAGTTGTCATATTATTAAATTTTCATTTGCTTAGAAAAAAACTAAGATAAATTTTTTTAATTAAGATTATTACATTCTAATGTCCCTGTCTGACAGCTTTGAAGAGATAGTGGTTCTCCCAGCACACAGCTGGAGATCTGAGAATGGGCAGACTGCCTCCTCAAGTGGGTCTCTGAACCCTGAGCAGCCTAACTGGGAGGCACCCCCCAGTAGGGGCAGAATGACACCTCACATGGCCGGGTACTCCTCTGAGAAAAAACTTCCAGAGGAATGATCAGGCAGCAGCATTTGCAGATCACCAATATCCACTGTTCTACAGCCACCACTGTTCTGCAGCCACCGCTGCTGATACCCAGGTAATCAGGGTCTGGAGTGGACCTCTAGCAAACTCCAACAGACCTGCAGCTGAGGGTACTCTCTGTTAGAAGGAAAACTAACAAACAGAAAGGACGTCCACACAAAAACCCAGGTGTACATCACCATCATCAAAGACCAAAAGTAGATAAAACCACAAAGATGGGGGAAAAACAGTAGAAAAACTGGAAACTTTAAAAAGCAGAGAACCTCTCCTCCTCCAAAGGAATGCAGCTTCTCACAAGCAATGGAACAAGGCTGGATGGAGAATGAATTTGATGAGCTGAGAGAAGAAGGCTTCAGAAGATCAAACTACCCTGAGCTACAGGAGGAAATTCAAACCAATGGCAAAGAAGTTAAAAACCTTGAAAAAAAATTGGACAAATAGATACCTAGAAAAACCAACACAGAAAAGTCCTTAAAGGAGCTGATGGAGCTGAAAGCCAAGGCTTGAGAACTACGCAAAGAATGCAGAAGCCTCAGGAGATGATGCAATCAGCTGGAAGAAAGGGCATCAGTGATGGAAGATGAAATTAATAAAATGAAGTGAGAAGGGAAGTGTAGAGAAAAAAGAATAAAAAGAAATGAGCAAAACCTCCAAGAAATATAGGACTATGTGAAAAGACCAAATCTACATCTGATTAGTGTACCTGAAAGTGACGGGGAGAATGGAACCAAGTTGGAAAACACTCTGCAGGATATTATGCAGGAGAACTTCCCCAATCTAGCAAGGCAGGCCAACATTCAGATTCAGGAAATACAGAGAACACCACAAAGATAATCCTCGAGAAGAGCGACTCCAAGACACATAATTGTCAGATTCGCCAAAGTTGAAATGAAGGAAAAAATGTTAAGAGCAACAAGAAGGAAAGGTCGGGTTACCCACAAAGGGAAGCCCATCAGACTAACAGCTGATCTCTTGGCAGAAACTCTACAAGCAAGAAGAGAGTGGAGGCTGATATTCAACGTTCTTCAAGAAAAGAATTTTCAACCCAGAATTTCATATCCAGCCAACCTAAGATTCATAAGTGAAGGAGAAATAAAATATTTTACAGACAAGCAAATGCTGAGACATTTTGTCACCACCAGGCCTGCCCTAAAAGAGCTCCTGAAGGAAGAACTAAACATGGAAAGGAACACTGCAAGAACATGCCAAAATGTAAAGACCACCAAGGGTAGGAAGAAACTGCATCAACTAACGAGCAAAATAACCAGCTAACATCATAATGACAGGACCAAATTCACACATAACAATATTAACTTTAAGTGTAACTGGGCTAAATGCTCCAATTAAAAGACACAGACTGGCAAATTGGATAAAGAGTCAAGACCCATCAATGTGCTGTATTCAGGAAACCCATCTCACATGCAGAGACACACATAGGCTCAAAACAAAGGGATGGAGGAAGATCTACCAAGTAAATGGACAACAAAAAAGGCAGGGGTTGCAATCCTAGTCTCTGATAAAACAGACTTTAAACCAACAAAGATCAAAAGAGACAAAGAAGGCCATTACATAATGGTAAAGGGATCAATTCAACAAGAAGAGCTAACTATCCTAAATGTATGTGCACCCAACCCAGGAGCACCCAGATTCATAAAGCAAGTCTTTACTGACCTATGAAGAGACTTAGACTCCCACACAATAATAATGGGAGATTTTAACACCCCCTGTCAACATTAGACAGATCAACGCGACAGAAAGTTAACAAGGTTACCAAGGAAATGAACTCAGCTCTGCACCAAGCAGACCTAATAGAAAGCTACAGAACTCTCCACCCCAAATCAACAGAATGCACATTACTTTCAGCACCACACCACACCTATTCCAAAATTGACCACATGGTTGGAAGTAAAGCCCTTCTCAGCAAATGTAAAAGAACAGAAGTTATAACGAGCTGTCTCTCAGAACACAGTGCAATCAAACTAGAACTCAGGATTAAGAAACTCACTCAAAACTGCTCAACTACATGGAAACTGAACCACCAGTTTCTGAAAGACTACTGAATACATAACAAAATGAAGGCAGAAATAAAGATGTTCTTGGAAACCAATGAGAAAAAAGATGCAACATACAAGAATCTCTGGAACACATTCAAAGCAGTGTGTAGAGGGAAATTTATGGCCACAGGAGAAAGCAGGAAAGATCTAAAATTTACACCCTAACATCACAATTAAAAGAACCGGAGAAGCAAGAGCAAACACATTCAAAACCTAGCAGAAGGCAAGAAATAACTAAAATCAGAGCAGAACTGAAGGAAATAGAGACACAAAAAACCCTTCAAAAAATTAATGAATCCAGGAGCTTGTTTTTTGAAACGATCAACAAAATTGATAGACCGCTAGCAAGACTAATAAAGAAGAAAAGAGAGAAGAATCAAATAGATGCAATAAAAAATGAGAAAGGGGATATCACCACCAATCCCACAGAAATACAAACTACCATCAGAGAATACTATGAACACCTCTATGCAAATAAGCTAGAAAATCTAGAAGAAATGGATAAATTCTTCGACACATACACCCTCCAAGATTAAACCAGGAAGAAGTTGAATCTATGAATAGACCAATAACAGGCTCTGAAATTGTGGCAATAATCAATAGCCTACTAACCAAAAAAAGTCCAGGACCAGATGGAATCACAGCCGAATACTACCACAGGTACAATGAAGAATTGGTACCATTCCTTCTGAAATTATTCCAATCAATAGAAAAAGAGGGAATCCTCCCTAACTCATTTTATGGGGCCAGCATCATCCTGATACCAAAGCCAGGCAGAGACAGAAGAAAAAAAGAGAATTTTAGACCAATATCCTTGATGAACATTGATGCAAAAATCCTCAATAAAATACTGGCAAACCAAATCTAGCAGCACATCAAAAAGCTTATCCAACATGATCAAGTGGGCTTTATCCCTGTGATGCAAGCCTGGTTCAACATACACAAATCAATAAATGTAATCCAGCATGTAAACAGAACCAAAGACAAAAACCACATGATTATCTCAATAGATGCAGAAAAGGCCTTTGACAAAATTCAACAACCCTTCATGCTAAAAACTCTCAATAAATTAGGTATTGATGGGACGTATCTCAAAATAATAAGAGCTATGTATGACAAACCCACAGCCAATATCATACTGAATGGGCAAAAACTGGAAGCATTCCCTTTGAAAACTGGCACAAGACAGGGATGCCCTCTCTCACCACTCCTATTCAACATAGTGTTGGACGTTCTGGCCAGGGCAATTAGGCAGGAGAAGGAAATCAAGGGTATTCAATTAGGAAAAGAGGAAGTAAAATTGTCCCTGTTTGCAGATGACATGATTGTATATCTAGAAAACCCCATTGTCTCAGCCCAAAATCTCCTTAAGCTGATAAGCAACTTCAGCAAAGTCTCAGGATACAAAATCAATGTACAAAAATCAAAAGTATTCTTATACACCAATAACAGACAAACAGAGAGCCAAATCATGAGTGAACTCCCATTCTCAATTGCTTCTAAGAGAATAAAATACCTAGGAATCCAACTTACAAGGGATGTGAAGGACCTCTTCAAGGAGAACTACAAACCACTGTTCAAGGAAATAAAAGAGGATATAAACAAGTGGAAGCACATTCCATGCTCATGGGTAGGAAGAATCAATATCATGTAAATGGCCATACTGCCCAAGGTAATTTACAGATTCAATGCCATCCCCATCAAGCTACCAATGACTTTCTTCACAGAATTGGAAAAAACTACTTTAAAGTGCATATGAAACCAAAACAGAGCCTGCTTTGCCAAGTCAATCCTAAGCCAAAAGAACAAAGCTGGAGGCATCACGCTACCTGACTTCAAACTATACTACAAGGCTACAGTAAGCAAAACAGCATGGTACTGGTACCAAAACGGAGATATAGATCAATGGAACAGAACAGAGCCCTCAGAAATAATGCTGCGTATCTACAACCATCTGATCTTTGACAAACCTGACAAAAACATGCAATGGGAAAAGATTCCCTATTTAATAAATGGTGCTGGGAAAACTGGCTAGCCATATGGAGAAAGCTGAAACTGGATCCCTTCCTTACACCTTATACAAAAATCAATTCAAGATGGATTAAAGATTTACATGTTAGACCTAAAACGATAAAAACCCTAGAAGAAAACCTAGGCGATACCATTCAGGACATAGTCATGGGCAAGGACTTCATGTCTAAAACACCAAAAGCAGTGGCAACAAAAGCCAAAATTGACAAATGGGATCTAATTCAACTCAAGAGCTTCTGCACAGCAAAAGAAACTACCATCAGAGTGAACAGGCAACCTACAAAATGGGAGAAAATTTTTGCAACCTACTCATCTGACAAAGGCCTATATCCAGAATCTACAATGAACTCAAACAAATTTACAAGAAAAAAACAACCCCATCAAAAAGTGGGCAAAGGATATGAACAGACACTTCTCAAAAGAAGACATTTATGCAGCCAAAAAACACATGAAAAAATGCTCATCATCACTGGCCATGAGAGAAATGCAAATCAAAACCACAATGAGATACCATCTCACACCAGTTAGAATGGTGATCATTAAAAAGTCAGGAAACAACAGGTGCTGGACAGGATGTGGAGAAATAGGAATACTTTTACACTGTTGGTGGGACTGTAAACTAGTCCAACCATTGTGGAAGTTGGTGTGGTGAATCCTCAGGGATATAGAAATAGAAATTCCATTTGACCCAGCCATCCCATTACTGGGTATATACCCAAAGGACTATAAATCATGCTGCCATGAAGACACATGCACATGTATGTTTATTGCAGCATTATTCACAATAGCAAAGACTTGGAACCAACCCAAATGTCCAACAATGATGGACTGGATTAAGAAAATGTGGCACATATACACCATGCAATACTATGCAGCCATAAAAAAGGATGAGTTCATGTTCTTTGTAGGGACATGGATGAAACTGGAAACCATCATTCTCAGTAAACTATCGCAAGGACAAAAAACCAAACACTGCATGTTCTCACTCATAGATGGGAATTGAACAATGAGAACACATGGACACAGGAACGGGAACATCACACACTGGGGACTGTTGTGGGGTGGGGGGAGGAGGGAGGGATAGCATTAGGAGACATACTTAATGTTAAATGACGAGTTAATGGGTGCAGCACACCAACGTGGCACATGTATACATATGTAACAATCCTGCACATTGTGCACATGTACCCTAAAACTTAAAGGATAATAATAATAAAATTAAAAAAAAAGATTATTGCATCCATGTGTCTTCATGTATATGCTTTTAAAGTCTTGTAACATTGAATCACAGAGTTTTAACTCCTGCATCTATAAAGCATACCAAGTCCTGCTAAATTTTAAACACTGATCGCAATTAAATCTCATCTTTACACCCTGTAGAAAATGCCAATCAAAATAAACTGCATTCCTAAGACACAGCACAATAAATTAAAGCTATTCAACTCCTCAGGGCCCAGGGACTATCATGGAGGAGTTGGGCATGTAAGAGTGTAATGGCTGATTTTGAAAGATAAAATAAGTTTAGTTTCTCTGTAAGTTAATCATTAATGTCAAAGGAACACTGATGAAAAACCAGCACATAGACTCCTGTGTCAGATTAACAAGGCTCTCTTGAAGCATTCACCAACTCTTTAATAAACGTTATAAGAGGCTTAAAGAAGTTACATTTTATAATATAGATTAAATTTTATAGATTGTTTACAAATTTTGAAAAACAAATGTAATTGGCTTCATGCTGTTTTTATTAGGGCTTCTTGTTTAGAAAATTAAATTTCCTTTCTCAAAAAATGAAGGTTTTCACTGTTTTTTGAAGTCTTTGACTTTCACTTTGGTTAAATAAATGACTTTAAAATTACCTGTAATCCTATTTTGTAATTTCAAGTGTTTTAAACTTATATTTGACAACTTTCAAAAATTGAATTATTATTTATGTCTTTTCCTGACCTAATTAATTCTTTAAGACAGTAGGTTCCCCTAAGTACAAAAATGACACAATTTGGCTTATTTGGTATAAAAATTATACAGAAGACATTGCCAAATATGAATTGGTGTTTGGTTTTCTTTGGGCTGTCTTTGTATAAATATGTTATTGGTATGTGTTCCAAAATTATGGGAAACTCCTGCAATTATAATATAATTTAGTATACATTATCAGTAATAATCATATTGTGTGCCACAACGGTAATAAATTTTCTTGTCAATTGTGTCTTTTGACTATGGCTGCCTTAAACCTTTTTTCATCCATGGAAAATTGTTGCCTTGTGTTGGTCCTCTTTAGAAGGTGGTTTTATAATCAGCTATAAAACTCCAACAAGTGCTCTTAAATGCTGGTTTCTGGTTGGAGATTGTGACATCAGAATAGGGAAAAAACTTTCAGAACACATAGAAAGATAAAATGTTAATGAGTATCAAGCAAAATAGGAATTAACTACATGGACTGAACCAATCTTTTTAACATTTTACTTAAAATGTTTGCTGATCCTTTGTTTTTCAGTCTTAAAACTTTTCTTTTGAGCTATTGACAACTTTTAACAATTTAGTATACTCCTATGAATAAACTTTGGAGCATATTTGTTTCTCTGTACCTGACTTCTCCAGAATTTGGAAATTGTGAGTATTCTTAACTTATGGTAATACATTTATTTGCATAAGTGCAATAAGAATCTGTTTTCATTTGTAACAGGAAACAATTGGAGAAATTGGTTATTTTACTAAGGCTTTAATTACTTTCCTTTAAGAAATCAAACTTGACATATGGAGCCAATAAAGCCCTTGAAAAAAATTGCCATATATTTTGTGTACACAGTCCCTGTACAGGGTTTCTGACTGTGGTAAGTAAAGAATGTCACTTTCTGACAGACACAGAAGCCCCAGGTTTAACAAGGAACCTCAAGAGGAGAGGAAATTCATCCAACTCATAGGTATTTGATGGCACAAATTCATGGCTAGGCTTTGCTATAAAAAGTCTTATCTGAGACTCCTCCTATGGAACAAGGTTTCATCAAAGCCAATTTAAAAGCCTATGTAAAAAATAATTATTCTTGCTGCACTGTATACAAATAATTAGGCCAAGTATAATAAAGCAAACCAGTCCTACCATAATTTGTTTTTGGTAAAAATGGGAAACTGGAGAGAGAAAAAAACTATATTTCAAGACTATAGTACACCTGTTGTTAGATTCTAGTCTTGCCTAATGTTATTTTTCAATTTTTATTATTTTCTACAATTTGAACTGAATTCTATTTTTCTTGGCTACAAGTCTTCAAAATAATGTTTTAAATTTATTTTTCTTTTTTTTCATTTTTCCTAATTTGAAGTAACTGAAAACTAAGCTGTGCTTTCTTAAAACCCTGCAAACTGAAGCCAAACAACTTAAACTTCAGAAAAAAATAACAGCAACCTATTTATATACATAAGCCACTTTCATACCTGCCTATAAATGTATGGATTTTAGAGTAATGTGGCCTGTATTTATTTTTCCATGATTGTTCTTTTGTTTGTTGTTGTTTTTTCTCCCTTTCACCCCTATTTTCTCTTCATAGGACATGAGACTGCATAACATGCTAAAAATGAGCTTTTGAGACCTACCCATCTAGAAATAAACTGTCCTAGCCATAAGACATTAAATGAAACCTGAGACCGGAGACTCATTTTATTGTTAAATGCTTTCTCCAAAAGATTTTACAAAAAGATTGGCGGGCATATGAAAGGAAAATATCTTGGGCCTCCCAAATCCCTAAAGAAAACCCAAAACCCAACCTGGAAACTGCTTTGGGCAAACTAGTCTCCCATTCTATTCAAAGTTACTAAGATAGATGTATATCTGATTGCCTCCTTTGGAAAGGCTAATCAGAAACTCGAAAGAATGCAACCATTTGTGTCTCACCTATCTGTGACCTGAAAGCTTCTTCCCCACTTCTAGTATTCATGCCCTTGCTTCAAGATGTCCCACTTTTCCAAACTGAACCAGTGTACTTCTTACATATATTGATTGAGGTATCATATCTCCCTAAAATGTAGAAAACCAAGCTGTGCCCCAGCCACCTTGGGCATGTGTCATCAGGACTTCCCAAGGCTGTTTCACAGATGTGCACTCAATCTTGGCAAAATAAACTTTCTAAATTAACTGAGACCTGTCTTAGATTTTCTGGGTTCACACTAGGTTTGGGTTCAATAGGACTAAAAAGGATTTTAATAAATTAGGCCACAATAATAAGAAAAAATAAGAGTTTCACATATTTTCATTTTTGCAATGGATAATATTATAGTGTAAATACATTTTAACAGGCCCCAGGTACAAATGTGTAAAAATGTAACCACTATATTTTGCCAAAACTGTACTAAGTTTCTATATTAAGCCTCCACTCATGGCTGAAAACAGAATTAATTCAGATAAACTCAGACTTAGTCGATTTAGAGTATTTTTCACCTTCATTCCCTAGTCTAACATCAGTATTTCATGTAGGGTAGGGGGCAGCAGGAGGGAAATATACTGGTATAGTTCTATCATCTATCCTTGATTGAAAGCATTCGAGTGCACAGCACCTTTTTGGTGTATTTCCATGCTGGTATCAGCTGAAGCTTCATGTTCACAACGGTCATGAGATCTATGATGACATCCACTACAGCATACCACAACTCCAAAATCATAAGGACATTTACTGTCTGTGGGATTTACTCTCACTCATTCTCATGTCCTACCCTCTCTTTCATCCCTCTCTCTCGTTAGTTTTTCCAACAGGGCAAGTGTGGGGATCTAAGACTGGACCCAGGCTAGGGGACCCCAAGCTTATTCTCTTGAGCAATAGGCTATAGTCTCTGCTGACTGATGAGAATTCAATTAAGCTCTCCAGAGAGTTATATGGAAACAATGCTAAAGAGTTTTAAACATGTATATAGCCTTTAAACCAGCAATTACTCTTCTGGATATTGTAAGAAAATGTTAGGTACCCATGCAAAGATTCCTGTGAAAGAACATTCTATAAAGAATTATTTATTTAAGTGAAAACTTGAAAACAGCTGAAATGCCATCAACTGGCAAGTGAATAAATTAACTGTGATGCATCCATATAATGAAATTTTATTCAGCCATTAAAAGGAATAGAAAATTATTTTGTATGTTTGTGAATAGAGAAATAGGTACACAATATGTTCAATGATGAAAAATAGCAAATACCAGTAATTTTATTATTGAACAAAAATCTGTTTAATCTAAAAGCTCTGGTGGACAAGTGGCCTGATTTTAATACAGTGGTTGTCTGCCCTCTGTGTACAGACTAAAAAATAGCACGCAGAGATTCTTTGACCTAGATTCTCCATTTGGCTACTTTGTATCACAAAATGTCATGATTTTATAGAAATAATTTTTGTCCTAATCAAGCAAGAAACTTTACTGTCTTTTTCTAATAAACCAAACCTCTCAATTTCTTGGGATCCTGTAGGTTTATGGAACTGTCTTTCACATAAACCATGGAAATCCGTTCAATCTGAAGGCTGTGGTGGACAAGTGGCCTGATTTTAATACAGTGGTTGTCTGCCCTCAGGAGCAGGTAAGTTTCCATGTGTGAATATTCTTCTATATTTATATTAGCTGTGTGTCCATTACATTCTTAGCAATATGGTAGAGTCAGGGCATGCAGAAGTAAATCATAGTGATAGTCAACAAGTCCTCATCCTCAAGAAGCTCAGAGTCTGGAAGACAAGACAGATCAACCAATAAAGTGTGAAGTATACAAGAACACAAGATAAACAGGATACAGAAATAGGCCAAATAAAACTTGATTAAACTATAGAAGTCAAAGGTGGGGCTACCCGACAAATTCAGTATACTTCTTGGTTGAGATTTCATCTGAACTGGATATTGTAGGAAAAATATGTTTTTGTCAGGATTACAAGGAAAAGTGGACATTCTAACCAGAGAAAATAGCAAGAGCACAGATATAAAGTGGTAAAAAAAAGGGCAATGAGTTAGAGTGACTATTATATTAGTCTGTTCTCATGCTACTAATAAAGACATATGTGAGACAGGGTAATTTATAAAGGAAAGAGGTTTAATTGACTCATAGTTCAGCATGGCTGGGAAGGCCTCAGGAAACTTACAGTCCTGACAGAAGGGGAAGCAAACACGACCTTCTTCACATGGTGGCAGGAGAAAGAATGACAGCTGAGCAAATGGGGAAGCCCCTTATAAAACCATCAGATCTCATGAAAACTTACTATCACAAAGACAGGGTGGGGGAAACCACCCTGATGATTCAATTTTCTCCATCTGGTCCCTCTCATTACATGTGCGGATTATGAGAACTATAATTCAAGGTGAGATTTGGGTGGGGGCACAGCCAAGCCATATCAACTATGAAAAGCAAAACTATAATGATAGAACTTCTATACATATTTGAGGAAACACTTAAAAATTATTGAAACTAAACAATTAACACATTTCAAGATAAAAATGCATAAGCTTATTTCAAAACATCAGAAAACACAAATATACTTTTAATACTAATAAAGTTATTTAAAAATCACTTTGTTATGAGAACACTTAAAGTCTACTCTCTTAGCAATTTTCAAGAATACAATACATTGTTATTAACTATAGTCACCAAGTTGTACAATATGTCTCTTGAACTTATTCCTCCTATTATAACTATTATAACTGAAGTCTCATATCTTTTGGCTAACAAGTTCCCAATTCCTCTACTTTCCCCCACCTTACCTGCTGATAACTACCATTCTACTCTCTACTTCTATGAGTTCACCATTTTTACATTTTACATACAAAGGAGATCATGAGGTATCTGCCTTTCTGTGTTTGGCTTATTTCACTAAGTATAATGTCCTCCAGGTTCAACATAGGGGAAGCAATACATATGCTAATTACCCTGATTTAGCCATTTCAAAATGTATACATATTTCAACACAACGTATTGTTAATAAATATATGCAATCTTTTATTTGCCAATTAAAATAAAAAATAAACAATATATGAAATGAATAAATTTATGGTATGAAAACTAAACTGAAATAAAATTATTTGATCTTTTATTAAATGTCTTAAGCAACAAAATGTGTCAGTGGTATCATTGCTTACTTGTGAGTGTGTTTTTTGTGCAACATTTTCCAACTTTTAAAAAAGTTTTTTAATTCTATAATAGTTGTGGTAATATTTTCATCCACCTTCTTCCTGTAAATAATTGTATCTGACATTTACTAATTTGAGAAGCTCTTTACGTGTAAGTGGATTGTTTGTTTCTCTGGAATTGCAATTGGTTTAACCAACATATTTTTTAAAGAAGGCATTTTGAATTAGTTTTTAATTTTCTTTGGTATCAATATCAAGTTTCATACTGCCATGGTCAAGTTTGTGTATTCTGCAAGTCTTTGAACTGTAGTAAAATTTATTCTTGTGACATAAGCTTTCCCTTGTCAATTGCCTTTCTCTTCTTCCTGTTGAAGATGATGGTGATAAGAAGAATGCTTTCTAAATGGTTATGTCTTTTATTTGAAATTTTAACGTGGTATGTGGATAATGAATAGTATTGTTCTGGAATTTTCCAACATAAATTGAATCTTTGATCTTTATCTCATTATTTAAATAATTCAGAAATAATTATATGCATACAAACCCACAGTTAGATAAAGGAAATAAGTTCTAATGTTTAACATAGGATGATTATAGTTAACAGCAATGTATTGTATATTTCAAAGTAGATTGAAGGAGGACTTGAAATGTTCTCAACACATGGAAATAATAAATATTCTGGATGATGAAAACTATGACTTGATCATTAAACATTCTATGCACATAACAAAATATTACACATACCCCATAAATTTTTACAAATATTATGTATCAATAAAAAAGAAATAATTGTGATACACCAATAAAACTACCAATATTTTATTACTTAGAAATATCACAGTATAAAATTATATGTAATCATAAAATATAAGGATGTGTTTTATTTCCTTTTTCCTAATGATAACAGGATATGACAGATGACCTTGATCACTATACCAATACTTACCAAATCTACTCCAAAGATCCCCAAAACTGTCAGGAATTCCTTGGATCACCAGAACTCATCAATTGGAAACAGCATTTACAGATTCAAAGTAAGTAAGGGGAATGGGATGTGTGCTGACTCACTTATGTGTCCTGAGCAAGTTTTCATATGACTTATACAGCCTTCCTCCAAGCTCAGACTCCCAGCTGTCAATTTTGTTACTGTGTGGTAACTATACCTGTAAAAGGTGGTGGACAGTATGGGAAACCCTAAAATTTGCAAAGAATGGGCTTCATAAAGGGAACCATAGTATAATTCCTTGGGACCAAGGATTTATGACATATTTTGCAGCTGTATCCAGACCTTTTAAGGTAAATGGATGCTGAAGGAGAGCCTTCCCTCTGGCCTTCCATTCCTGAAATAAAAATGATAGCTTATTTGGCCATAGAATACTTCCCAGGTCACCAAGAACAACTATCATGGTTCCAACTATGCTCTCTGGAGATTCCCTAGGATGGCATTTGCCTATTACTTGCTGTGTAATCTTAGTTAAGTGATTTAACCTCTCTGAGATTATGTTTCTCATATATAAAAATGAGGAAAATAATGTTACCTAAAACACAAGGCATTGAAAATATTAAATGAAGGTGACTAGGAAGTGCTTAGCATAATACTTGGACATGTTAGTTAACGTTTGCTGCATAGCAAACCTAATAATTCTGTGAATCAACCATTTGGGCTGAGCTTTGCAAGGCAGTTCTTCCACTGGTCTTAACTGGGTTTACTCATGTAGCTGTAGTTGATGGGTGGACCATGGCTGATTGCTCTTACATGGCCTCACTCACATGCCTGAATGAGAGTTCTGCTGTTAGTTCATGACAGCTGGTGACTGTGGTGACATCATGATAGCAACATGTGTCTCTAGCAGGCTGGCCCAGGCCTATCTTAATGGTATTGGTCTTAACATAATTGGTCTTAACCAGGAGCAAAAACAAAGGGAAAGCCCCAATGGGGCAGGCACTTTTAAGCCTCTCCTCGCATTAAATTTGCTCTTTCCATTGATGAAAGATGGTCAATGTGACCAAGGTAAGCTGCAGTGGAGGAGGGGACTATCCTGGGGAATGGATTCCAGGAGATATGGGCAAATCGTGGGTCATTACCTCATATTATTACACTAGGAATGTAGCTTAGTAGATGTTAGCTACCATTTTTTAAATTTACCTACTAGGATTATCAAAACTACACAATTATGCAGCCCAGAAAACTTGGTTCCAGTGCAGATACTGCTGTTAATAACACAATCATAACTGAATCTATCCCTAAGCATGTTTTCACTTAGGTAAAACAGAAAAAATTACACAAATCCTTACAGTTTGAAATGCTTCTTCCCTGGTGCTGTAAAGAAATAGCACTTGAACATAAATTTAATTTCCTCAGCAAGGCCATTTTTACTTTCTGCAGAAAGGGTACACTCACCAGCAATTTTGCCATGAGAGTACACTGAGCAAAGCAGACAGGGTTATTTATAACCTGACATGTCCACCCTACTGTTGTGTCTGGTTTCCATTGGCTGGAATGGGACCTCACATTCTGCATTTGTCCCAACTGGCTAGCAACTTAAAACCTTTTAAAAGAGATAAAGGCAGAGGAGAACAAAGGAAGGGGCAAGTAACTTGTGGAATGCTGAGAAAGGTAAAGCATCTCCAAGTAAGGAAGAGGAACAGGCTGTGGCCTAATTCTTGCTTGGACCAGTATAAGCATGCCAGGGTAAATATTTAGGCTAAATTGTGGGAGCTAAGAACAAAAAGTACATTGATTTCTTTATTATCTTCTAGCAGTTATCTAAGAATGCTAGCACAGGTCTTTGAATAAATTTTGCTTCTAAGAGGGAAGTTACTATTGATTCTTAATTAGATGGGGAGGGAAGTCTTTTTGAAGAGGAATCTTCACTTTTTAAATTACTATTGACATGGGCCACACAGTGGTAGCACCAAGCCCAGAACCAAGATTTTATGATACTAAATCCAGGACACTTCTTACTCCACTGCAGAACTTCACTCTAGAATATACCTAAACCATTACATCTCTGTTTATTATACCATCTAGGTTCACAGCCTAGCCTGAATGAGGCTATACAAAATCTCGCAGTCATTAAGTCCTTCAAAGTCAAACAAACACAACGCATTCTCTATATGGCAGCTGAAACAGCCAAGGAACTGGCTCCTTTCCTGCTGAAATCAAAGATTTTATCTCCCAGTGGTGGCAAACCCAAGGCCATGTGAGTTTGATAAAATCCAGTCTACACCACTCACACCTCTCAAGTAACCTCCCAACTTCTCTCCCTGAATTCACTCTGGCTTTCCTACAATCAATGTTGTACAAAGAAATCAGAATTACATTTTTTAAAAATGTAACTCAGAACATGTTTCTCTCCTGCTTAAAAGACTCCACCATCTCCCTTCTAATCTAGAATAAACCAGGCCTCTGGCTACCACTTGGACCTTTGTTGCCCTTCCTGCTTTCTTCCTCCAACAGCTCTGACCTTCATTCTGTTCCTCTTTCATCACAAGATCATCTATATTCCAGGACTTCACATTTGTTATTTCTTCTGTCTACTCTGTCTCTCAAGACAATAGAGGTCATAGCAAATACAAACCTTTATACTAATGGATTTTGTTTTCTTCTTGGACCCTCCATAGCAACCAAGAGATGTTTAAGCTCTCATCCATGGATGTTACCCATGCTCAATTGGTGAATAAATTCTGGCATTTTGGTGGTAATGAGAGGAGCCAGAGATTCATTGAGCGCTGCATTCAGACCTTTCCCACCTGCTGTCTCCTGGGGCCTGAGGGGACCCCTGTGTGCTGGGATCTAATGGACCAGACTGGAGAGATGAGAATGGCAGGCACCTTGCCTGAGTACCGGCTCCATGGCCTTGTGACGTATGTCATCTATTCCCACGCCCAGAAATTGGGCAAACTTGGCTTTCCTGTCTATTCTCATGTAGACTACAGCAATGAAGCTATGCAAAAAATGAGTTACACACTGCAACATGTTCCCATTCCCAGAAGCTGGAACCAGTGGAACTGTGTGCCTCTGTGATGCCAATCCTGAACATAAGACAGTGTTGGGAAGGTCTGGGCATATAATTTGAGGAGTGGATGGTGGATGAAAAGAAATAATAAATTGTAATCAGCAGTAAAGGAGTGGGCACTGTTTGAACTCTGAGGAAGCAGTGTGATGTTCAACAGCATCACTATGGTCCCTGCATTCACAGATTTCTCAGTGGGAAGCTGGCCCAGGTCCTCTTACATTTGACATAAACAATTTAGCTCCCCACATTTCCAGGACCTCTATGACACTTCATCAGATACATATTGCTCCAAATTACTTCTCCTGGAATCCCTGGTTCCTCAGTTGCAAGACCCTTGCCAGTTTTTCTAGGAGCTAGGAAGAGGTGAATAAAATTTTCTGAGCACTATGACTTATTTCTTTCCCTTTCTAAAGCCTTTCCCTTATGATCAACGAGTGGACTCTCCTCAATAGGTCTTTAGAGATTATCCTCTCCTGTTATTGCTACTTTATAGGTACATTAAATATACTAGACACAAATATATATGGGATATTAGACTAAATACAGTATACATGATATAGCAGGGAATGTTACTAGAAGAAATACCAACTGATGATATCCTATTCTCTCCAAGCTCCTATTCCAGGAAAAAAGATCCAATGATATTTCTAAAGATGAGCTTCCAAAACCCACCACAACTCCTAAATAATAAAGAAAGTTTTGTGTTTGACTGTATACAATTTTTATTGTGTTTGTTCAAGCTAAGTGGTTCATCATGGTGACAGCATGAAAGGAATGAGTGTATGAAAAGGGGAAGGTGAAAGCACCTTGACCCAGGGATGTGATGGTTTATTGAGGAGAGATAGGAGTTAAAGGGAGAGGAGACAGCATGAACAGCTGCTTGTCCAATTAGCCTCAGCACATTACTAATCTCAGTTTGTTCCTGCTGTAACAAAATACCTGAGACTGGGTAATTTATAAATAACCATCTGAACCTATTTGTTTATTTAAAATGATAAAATAATTAAAAATTTATTTATCACAGTTCTGGAGGCCAGAAGTCTAAAATCATGGTGCCAGCAGATTTGGTGTCTGGTGAGAATTCAGTCCCTGCTGTGTTCTTTGTAGGGGATGAACACTGTGTACTCACATGGCAGAAAGACAGAATAGCAGAAAGGAGCCCAGCTAATTTCCTCCAGTCCTTTTTCCCTCAGGCACAAATCCCATCCATAAGGGTGGAAGTTCTCGTGGCCTAATTATCTCTTAAAGACTATCTCTTAATACTGTTGCATTGAGGATTAAGTTTCAATATGAATTTTGGAGGAAACACAAACATTCCAATTATAGCATTACTTCAGAATGCCTGAACTCTATTATAAAGTTTAGATAATTGTCTCATACAAGAGTCAGTTGAGGTGGAACAGAAAAGATAATCTTTCAGGTTGCAAGAGGTTAGGACAGTTTTCTATTTTTTTTTTTCTTTTTTTGAGACAGAGTTTCGTGCTGTCACCCAGTCTGGAGTGCAGTGGCATGATTTTGGCTCACTGCAGCTTCCACCTCTCAGGTTCCAGTGATTCTCCTGTTTCAGCCTCCCAGGTAGCTGGGATTACAGGCATGTGCTACCATACCCAGCTATTTTTTGTATTTTTAGTAGAGATGGGGTTTAATCATTTTGGCTAGTCTGGTCTAGAACTCCTGTGAAAGGGGAACAATAAATGTTAATCACCTACAGATTGTGTTTGCTCCAGGCTTTTGGTATTGTGCTTGCACTGAATAAAAGCAAGCAGCTCCAGCTTCTCGGGGCTGCATTCTGGCCACTTGAGCCAGGCAGTTACCTAGCTGTTCTTACACTGCGTATCTGTGTCTGAGTACTCATTTCATCCCTCAGTTGTCTGTCCCACAGACCCAGCATTGAATGTTTAACCTATTCCCAGACATCTTGGAGGCTTTGTTCACTGTTAAAAATTCTTTGTTCTTTGTCTTTCACATATTGGGTTATTCAAAAGCCTTGTCTTCAAGCTCTGAAGTTCTTTCTTCTGCTTGTTCAGTTCTATTGCTGAGATTTTCCAGTGCATTTTGCACTTTTCTAAGTGTGTCCCTGATTTCCAGAAGTTGTGATTATTTTTTATTTATGCTATCTATTTCACTGAAGAATTTTCCTTTCATATTATGTATTGTGTTTTTTATTTCTTTCTCTGGTGTCTCCTTGATTAGCTTAATTATTGACCTATGAATTCTTTTTCTGGAAATTCGGGGATTTTGCCTTTGTTTGGATCCATTGCTGGTGAGCTGGTATCATCTTTTCGGGGTGTTAAAGAACCCTGTTTTTTCATATTACCAGAATTGTTTTTCTGGTTCCTTCTCATTTGGGTAGACTATGTCAGAGGGAAGATCTGGGATTCAAGAGCTGCTGTTCAGATTCTTTTGTCCCATGGGGTGCTCCCTTGATGTAGCATTCTCCCCCTTCCCATGGGAATGGGGTTTCCTGAGAGCCAAACTGTAGTGATTGTTTTTGCTCTTCTGAATCTAGCCACCCAGTGGAGCTACCAGGCTCCAGCCTGGTACTGAGGAGTGTCTGCAAAGAGTCCTCTGGTGTGAACTGTCTTCCAGTCTTGCAGCTATAGATACCAGCACCTGCTTCAGTGGAGGTAGCAGGGTAGTGAAATGGACTCTGTGAGGGTCCTTGGTTGTTTTTGTTTAGTGTGCTCATTTTGTGTTGGTTGGCCTCCAGCCGAGAGCTGGCACTTTCAAGAGCACATTAGCTGCAGTTCTATAGGGAGGATGCAAACTTGCCCTAGGGACACCTGGTTAAGTATTCAGGTTTCTCAGGTGGTGGTCAAGGCCATAGAGCTCTCAAGAGATTATGATAGCTCTCATAATCTTGTCTTCAGCTACCAGAATGGTTAGAGAAAGACCACCAAGTGGAGGCAGGGATAGGCATGTCTGAGCTCAGCCTCCCCTTGGGCAGGCTTGCTGTTACTAGGGATGAGGGTGAAGTTCTCAGTCCAATGGAGTTATATTACCAAGAGGATTATGGCTGCCTCTGTTGAATCATACAGGTCACCAGGGAAGAAGCCAGCAGTCATAGGCCTCACCCCACTCTCATGCAACCCACAGTCCCAAAGGCTGGTCTCACTCCCACCATGCCCACCAACAGCACCAAGTCTATTTCCAGGTAGCCAGTGACCAGGACTGAGAACTTGCCCCAGACCACAAGCCTCCCCATTGAGAAAGCAAACAGACTCACTGTTTTTCAGTGTCTCAGGGAGCCTGCAGAGGTAATCCAGTTTCTTCTAATGGACTGTGGATTCTCTCAGCTTTCCTGGCATGTACCTGTGGTAGTTCTTGGAGCAGAATTTCAGGATGTGAATCTTCACACATGTCTCTGTCCATCTGAGTGGGAGCTGCAAGCTAGTCCTGCCCCCATCTGCAATCTTAGTCTCAATTCCTATATTGTTAATTTGAGATCTTGCTAACATTTTGCTGTAGGCACTCAGTGCTATAAACTTTCCTCTTAACACTGCTTTGGCTGTATCCCAGAGGTTTTGGTATATTGTGTCTCTATTTTCATTTGTTTCAAAGAATATTTTGATTTCTGCCTTAATTTTATTGTTTATCCAAAATTACTTAGGAACATCTTCTTTCATTTCTGTGTATTTGTGTGGTTTGAGAATTCCTCTTGATATTGATTTTTATTTATATTCCAGTGTGGTCCAAGAAGATGCTTGGTATGACTTTCAGATTTTTTAAATTCACTTTATGACTAAAACTGTAGTCAATCTTAGAGTACATTCCACGTGCAGATAAAAATAATGTATATTCTGTGGTTGTTGAGTGGAGTATTCTGTAGCTATGTATTAGGTCCATTTGATCAAGTGTTCAATTTAAGTCCAGAATTTGTTAGTTTTCTGCCTCAGTGATCTGTCTAATGCTGCCAGTGGGGTATTGAAGTCCCCTCACTATTATTATATGGTTTTCTCACATTTTTGTAGGCCTAGTGGTATTTGTTTTATAAAACTGGATGCACTTTTTGTTGGGTGCATATATATATACATATATATACACATATTTATATAAGTATATATTTAATTTTTTTCTTTTTCTTTTATTATTATTATTATACTTCAAGTTTTAGGATACATGTGCACAACATACAGGTTTGTTACATATGTATACATGTGCCATGCTGGTGTGCTGTGCCCATTAACTCATCATTTACATTAGATATATCTCCTAATGCTATCCCTCTCCCCTCTCACCACCCCACAACTGTCCCCAGTGTGTGATGTTCCCCTTCCTGTGTCCATGTGTTCTCATTGTTCAATTCCCACCTATGAGTGAGAACATGCAGTGTTTGGTTTTTTGTCCTTGTGATGGTTTGTTGAGAATGATGGTTTCCAGCTTCATCCATGTCCCTACAAAGGACATGAACTCAACAATTTTTATGGCTGCATAGTATTGCATGGTGTATATGTGCCACATTTTCTTAATCCAGTCTATCATTGTTGGACATTTGGGTTGGTTCCAAGTCTTTGCTATTGTGAATGGTGCTGCAATAAACATACGAGTGCATGTGTCTTTATAGCAGCATGATTTATAGTCCTTTGGGTATATACCCAGTAATGGGATGGCTGGGTCAAGTGGTATTTCCAGGTCTACATCCCTGAGGAATTGCCACACCAACTTCCACAGTGGTTGAACTAGTTTACAGTCCCATCAACAGTGTAAAAGTGTTCCTATTTCTCCACATCCTCACCAGCACCTGTTGTTTCCTGACTTTCTAATGATCGCCATTCTAACTAGTGTGAGATGGTATCTCACTGTGGTTTTGATTTGCATTTCTCTGATGGCCAGTGATGATGAGCATTTTTTCATGTGTTTTTTGGCTGCATAAATGTCTTCTTTTCAGAAGTGTCTGTTCATATCCTTCACCCACTTTTTGGTGGGGTTGTTTTTTTCTTGTAAATTTGTTTGAGTTCATTGTAGATTCTGGATATTAGCCCTTTGTCAGATGAGTAGGTTGCAAAAATTTTCTCCCATTTTGTAGGTTGCCTGTTCACTCTGATGTTGGTTTCTTTTGCTGTGCAGAAGCTCTTTAGTTTAATTAGATCCCATTTGTCAATTTTGGCTTTTGTTGCCATTGCTTTTGGTGTTTTAGACATGAAGTCCTTGCCCATGCCTATGTCCTGAATGGTAATGCCTAGGTTTTCTTCTAGGGTTTTTATGGTTTTAGGTCTAACGTTTAAGTCTTTAATCCATCTTGAATTGATTTCTGTATAAGGTGTAAGGAAGGGATCCAGTTTCAGCTTTCTCCATATGGCTAGCCAGTTTTCCCAGCACCATTTATTAAATAGGGAATTCTTTCCCCATTGCTTGTTTTTCCCAGGTTTGTCAAAGATCAGATAGTTGTAGATATGTGGCATTATTTCTGAGAGCTCTGTTCTGTTCCGTTGGTCTATATCTCTGTTTTGGTACCAGTACCATGCTGTTTTGGTTACTGTAGCCTTGTAGTATAGTGTGAAGTCAGGTAGCACGATGGCTCCAGCTTTGTTCTTTTGGCTTAGGATTGACTTGGTGATGCGGGCTCTTTTTTGTTCCATATGAACTTTAAAGTAGTTTTTTCCAATTCTGTGATGAAAGTCATTGGTAGCTTGATGGGGTTGGCATTGAATCTGTAAATTACCTTGGGCAGTATGGCCATTTTCACAATATTGATTCTTCCTACCCATGAGCATGGGATGTTCTTCCATTTGTTTGTATCCTCTTTTATTTCCTTGAGCAGTGGTTTGTTGTTCTCCTTGAAGAGGTCCTTCTCATCTCTCGTTAGTTGGATTCCTCAGTATTTTATTCTATTTGAAGCAATTGTGAATGGGAGTTCACTCATGATTTGGCTCTCTGTTTCTCTGTTATTGGTGTATAAGAATGCTTGTGATTTTTGCACATTGATTTTGTATCCTCAGACTTTGCTGAAGTTGCTTATCAGCTTAAGGAGATTTTGGGCTGAGACAATGGGGTTTTCTAAATATACAATCATGTCATCTGCAAACAGGCACAATGTGACTTCCTCTTTTCCTAATTGAATGCCCTTTATTTCCTTCTCCTGCCTAGTTGCCCTGGCCAAAACTTCCAACACTATGTTGAATAAGAGTGGTGAGAGAGAGCCTCCCTGTCTTGTGCCAGTTTTCAAAGGGAATGCTTCCAGTTTTTGCCCATTCAGTGTGATATTGGCTGTGGGTTTGTCATAGATAGCTGTTATTATTTTGAGATACGTCCCATCAATACCTAATTTATTGAGAGTTTTTAGCATGAAGCGTTGTTGAATTTTGTCAAAGGCCTTTTCTGAATCTATCGAGATAATCATGTGGTTTTTGTTTTTGGTTCTGTTTATATTCTGGATTACATTTATTGCTTTGCATACATTGAACCAGCCTTGCATCCCAGGGATGAAGCCCACTTGATCATGTTGGATAAGCTTTTTGATGTGCTGCTGGATTCGGTTTGCCAGTATTTTATTGAGGAATTTTGCATCAAAGTTCATCAAGGATATTGGTCTAAAATTCTCTTTTTTTGTTGTGTCTCTGCCCGGCTTTGGTATCAGGATGATGCTGGCCTCATAAAATGAGTTAGGGAGGAATGGTACCAGTTCCTCGTTGTACCTCTGGTAGAATTTGACTGTGAATCCATCTGGTCCTGGACTCTTTTTGGTTGGCAAGCTATTGATTATTGCCACAATTTCAGATCCTGTTATTGGTCTATTCAGAGATTCAACTTCTTCCTGGTTTAGTCTTGGGAGAGTGGATGTGTCGAGGAATTTATCCATTTCTTCTAGATTTTCTAGTTTATTTGTGTAGAGGTGTTTGTAGTATGCTGTCATGGTAGTTTGTATTTCTGTGGGATCCGTGGTGATATCCCCTTTATCATTTTTTATTGCATCTATTTGATTCTTCTTTTTTTCTTTATTTATCTTGCTAGTGGTCTATCAATTTTGTTGATCCTTTCAACAAACCAGCTCCTGGATTCATTAATTTTTTGAAGGGTTTTTTGTGTCTCTATTTCCTTCAGTTCTGCTCCGATTTTAGTTATTTCTTGCCTTCTGCTAGCTTTTGAATGTGTTTGCTCTTGCTTTTCTAGTTCTTTTAATTGTGATGTTAGGGTGTCAATTTTGGATCTTTCCTGCTTTCTCTTGTGGGTATTTAGTTCTATAAATTTCCCTCTACACACGGCTTTGAATGCATCCCAGAGATTCTGGTATGTTGTGTCTTGGTTCTCGTTGGTTTCAAAGAACATCTTTATTCCTGCCTTCATTTCGTTATGTACCCAGTAGTCATTCAGGAGCAGGTTATTCAGTTTACATGTAGTTGAGCGGTTTTGAGTGAGATTCTTAATCCTGAGTTCTAGCTTGATTGCACTGTGATCTGAGAGATAGTTTGTTATAATTTCTGTTCTTTTACATTTACTGAGGAGAGCTTTACTTCCAAGTATGTGGTCAATTTTGGAATAGGTGTGGTGTGGTGCTGAAAAAAATGTATATTCTGTTGATTTGGGGTGGAGAGTTCTGTAGATGTCTATTAGGTCCGCTTGGTGCAGAGCTGAGTTCAATTCCTTTGTATTCTTGTTGACTTTCTGTCTCATTGATCTGTCTAATGTTGACAGTGGGGTGTTAAAGTCTCCCATTATTAATGTGTGGGAGTCTAAGTCTTTTTGTGGGTCACTAAGGACTTGCTTTATGAATCTGGGTGCTCCTTTATTGGGTGCATATATATTTAGGATAGTTAGCTCTTCTTGTTGAATTGATCCCTTTACCATTATGTAATGGCCTTCTTTGTCTCTTTTGATCTTTGTTGGTTTAAAGTCTGTTTTATCTGAGACTAGGATTACAACCCTTGCCTTCTTTTGTTTTCCATTTGCTTGGTAGATCTTCCTCCATCCCTTTATTTGGAGCCTATGTGTGTCTCTGCACATGAGATGGGTTTCCTGAATGCAGCACACTGATGGGTCTTGACTCTTTATCCAATTTGCCAGTTGGTGCCTTTTAATTTCAACATTTAGCCCATTTACATTTAAGGTTAGTATAGTTATGTGTGAATTTGATCCTGTCATTATGATGTTCGCTGGTTATTTTGCTCATTAGTTGATGCAGTTTCTTCCTAGCCTTGATGTTCTTTACAATTTGGCATGTTTTTGCAGTGGCTGGTACCAGTTGTTCCTTTCCATGTTTAGTGCTGCCTTCAGGAGCTCTTTTAGGGCAGGCCTGGTGGTGACAAAATCTCTCTGCATTTGCTTCTCTGTAAAGGATTTTATTTCTCCTTCACTTATGAAGCTTAGTTTCGCTGGATATGAAATTCTTGTTTGAAAATTCTTTTCTTTAAGAATGTTGAATATTGGCCCCCACTCTCTTCTGGCTTGTAGAGTTTCTGCCAAGAGATCAGCTGTTATTCTGATGGGCTTCCCTTTGTGGATAACCCGACCTTTCTCTCTGGCTGCCCTTAACATTTTTTCCTTCGTCTCAACTTTGGTGAATCTGACAATTATATGTCTTGGCATTGCCCTTCTCGAGGAGTATCTTTGTGGCATTCTCTGTATTTCTTGAATTTCAATGTTGGCCTGCCTTGCTAGATTGTGGAAGTTCTCCTGGATCATATCCTGCAAAGTGTTTTCCAACTTGGTTCCATTCTCCCTGTCACTTTCAGGTACACCAATTAGTCATAGATTTGGTCTTTTCACATAGTCCCATATTTCTTGGAGGCTTTCTTCATTTCTTTTTATTCTTTTTCCTCTAAAATTCTCTTCATGCTTCATTTAATTCATTTCATCTTCCATCACGGATACCCTTTCTTTCAGTTGATTGCATCAGTTATTGACACTTGTGCATTCATCACGTAGTCCTCGTGCTGTGGTTTGCAGCTCCATCAGGTCCCTTAAGGACTTCTCTGCATTGGTTATTCTAGTTATCCATTCACCTAATTTTTTTTCAAAGTTTTTAACTTCTTTGCCATTGGTTCAAACTTCCTCCTTTAGCTCAGAGTAATTTGATCTTCTGAAGCCTTCCTCTCCCAACTTGTCAAAGTCGTTCTCCATCCAGCTTCATTCCATTGCTGGTGAGGAGCTGCATTCCATCGGAGAAGGAGAGGTGCTCTGATTTTTAGAGTTTCTGGTTTTTCTGCTCTGTTTTTTCCCCATCTTTGTGGTTTTATCTACCTTTGGTCTTTGATGATGGTGACATACAGATGGGTTTTTGGTGTGGATGTCCTTTCTGTTTGTTAGTTTTCCTTCTATCATTTAGAACCCTCAGCTGCAGTTCTGTTGGAGTTTCCTGGAGTTTCCACTTCAGACCCTGTTTGCCTGGGTATCAGCAGCGGTGGCTGCAGAACAGTGGATATTGGAAAACCCCAAATGCTGCTGCCTGATTGTTCCTCTGGAAGTTTTGTCTCAGAGGAGTACCTGGCCATGTGAGGTGTCAGTCCACCCCTACAGGGGAGTGCCTCCCAGTTAGGCTACGCAGGAGTCAGGGACTCACTTGAGGAGGCAGTCTGCCCGTTCTCAGATCTCAAGCTGCGTGCTGGGAGAACCACTTCAAAGCTGTCAGACAGCGACATTTAAGACTGCAGAGGTTATTGCTGTCTTTTTGTTTGTCTGTGTGCTGCCCCCAGAGGTGGAGCCTACAGAGGCAGGCAGGCCTCCTTGAGCAGTGGTGGGCTCCACCTAGTTCTAGCTTCCTGGCCACTTTGTTTGCCTACTCAAGTCTGAGCAATGGTGGGCACCCTTCCCCCAGCCTTGCTGCCACCTTGCAGTTTGATCTCAGACTGCTGTGCTAGCAATGAGTGAGGCTCTGTGGCCATAGGACCCTCTGAGCTAGGTGCAGGATATTATCTCCTGGTGTGCCGTTTGTTAAGCCCATTGGAAGAGTGCAGTATTAGGGTGGGAGTGACCCAATTTTCCAGCTGCCCTCTGTCTCCCCTTTCTTTGACTAGGAAAGGGAATTCCCTGACCCCTTGTGTTTCCTAGGTGAGGTGATGCCTCGCCCTGCTTCTGCTCATGCACGGTGCACTGCACCCACTGTCCTGCACCCACTGTCCAGCACTCCCTAGTGAGATAAACCCGGTACCTCAGTTGGAAATGCAGAAATCACCCATCTTCTGTGTCGCTCATGCTGGGAGCTGTAGACTGGAGCTGTTCCTGTTTGCCCATCTTGGCTTATATTTAATTTTTATCTTAAGTTCAGGGGTACATGTGCAGGATGTAGTTAAATCTTGCTGAAGTGAACCTTTTATCATTATGTCCTTTTTAATTATTATTGTCATTGGTTTAAAGTCTCTTTATATGCTACAAGAATAGTGACCCCAGCTCTCATGTGTTTTCCATTTGTGTAACAGTTCATTCTCCATACCTGTAATTTGAGCCTATGGGTGTCATTACATATGAGAAGAGTTTCTTTAAACAGAAGAATGATGGGTTTTGTTTTTTATCCAACTTGCCATTCTGTATCTTTTAAGTGGAGTGTTTAGGCTGTTTATGTTCAAGATTAATATTGATATGTTAGGTTTTTTTCTGGTCATGTGGTTATTAGCTAGCTGTGTTGCATTTCTTGATCATGTAGTTGCTTTATTGAGCTTGTTTGTAAGTTTTGTACTTATGTGTGCTTTTCTGGTAGCAAGTATTGTTCATTCATTTCCATGTTTAGAACTCCTTTGAGTATTTCTTTGTATGTCCAGTCTGGTAGTGACAAATTCCCTTAACATTTGCTGGTCTTAGAATAGCTTTATTTCCCTTTCCTTTATGAGGCTTGGTTTGGTGGAAAATGAAATTGAAATTCTTATCTGACATGTTTTTTTTCTTTAAGAAGACTTAAAATAGGCTCCCAATCTCTTCTGGCTCTATTGACCTTCTATAGCTTTATGACTATATTCCTTGGGGATGATTGCCTTGTATAGTATCTTACAGGAGTTCTCTGAACTTCTTGTATTTGCATATAGACCTGTCCAGCAAGATTGGGGAAATTTTCCTGAATTATGCCCTCATATATGTTTTCCAGGTTGCTTGTTTTCTTCTCTCAGGAATGTCAATAAGTCATAGGTTTGGCCACTTTACATAATACCATAGTTCTTGAAGGCTTTTTCATTTTTATTTTTTATTTTTTGTCTGACTGGATTACTTGAGAATGCTTGTCTTCAAGCTCTGAAATTCTTTCTTCTGCTTGGTCTACATTATGGTTAAAGTATACAACTGTATTTGGAAATTTCTGTAGTAAATTTTTTTATTCCAGAAGCTCTGTGTGGTTCTTTCCTAACATAGCTATGCTGTCTTTCATGCTCTGAATCTTTCTTCTGTCTTCTTTGTATTTGATTTCAACTTTCTCTGGCAGATTGTTGAGTTTCCTTGCCATCCATATTCTGAGTTCTATATCTGTCATCTCAGCCATTTCAATCTGGTTAGGATCTAGTGCTAGGAAGTGAGTGCAGTCCATTGGAGGTGATGGAACACTCTTTTCTCCCATGCTGCTGGGGTTCTTATGCTGCCTTCCTAACTGAGGAAGCTGATGCTTCTTTTATTGAATTTGCTTCATTTGGATGGGTTTTTTTTTATTTTTTTTCCTTGAGGATATGACTCTGGTGTATGTTGTATATAATCAATTGGCTTTGTTTCTGGGAGCTTTCAGAGGGCCAATATTCTGTACATGTTCCTCAGTGGCAAATAAA
This sequence comes from Pongo abelii, assembly GCF_028885655.2. Taxonomy (NCBI): domain Eukaryota; kingdom Metazoa; phylum Chordata; class Mammalia; order Primates; family Hominidae; genus Pongo; species Pongo abelii. Next base: position 16,626,470 of record NC_071994.2, read on the forward strand.
TTCATGAGGTGACTATCACAGATGTTGTTTGTAATAGCAATGTTTTTTTGTTTGCTTATGCAATTCAGGCTACACTCTTTAATAGTAAGAGCCAGCAGGTAGCCTGGTGACCAGTGTATGCACCAGCCCTTCTGAGGGTACCAGGAAGAAATTGTGATGGGTGAGTGCTGAAGTCTCAGGGGAAGGGGAAGGGGGTGGTCACCATCTCCTTATCCTAAGCCAACAGGATTGTGCTCCACTTCCCTATTACACCCCTGTCTTGGGTCTCATGACCTTCTGTTTATAAAGGTCATGAGACTTTTATAAGTCTCATGTGTAGCTGTTGGCCAGAGATCTGTCTCTCCAATGGCTACCACTAGGATGGGGGCTGGGGCAGAGCTTCTTCCCACAGTCCAGGTGAGGCAACTCCATAGACTTCCCTCCATTGCCAGCGTGCTGCTGCTCTGTACAGGGAGAGGAAGCTGGAACCTACCCTTCATGAATGCTTGAGTAAGTGCAGGCTCACTTTCAGTGGGAGTAGATCTGCCAGAAAATGGTGTTCTTCCTGCAAATGCTCACCAGGCCCCAATGAGAAGAACTGCTGCTGCATCCACAACAGTGCACTTGGGTACAGGGATGGGGCAGAAAGATGACTACCCTCTCCACATCTGTTTCTGGCTTTGGCAGTGGCTCCATCAGCAGTTGGCACCATGCCTATGTTTTCTTTATCCCAAGTGGGGGCCATGCTCCCCCCTCCCTTAGGGGTGATCTGAGCTGAGGGTTACATTTCCAGGGTACCACAATTCCCAGGGGACCCGCCAGTCCCCTGTGCTTTCCAAAGTCAGAGTGGGTTGTAGAGAATGTCTGCATGTCATCTGGTGGTGCAGAGGCTCAAAGGCAGAGGATCTCCAGGCAGGGGGTGGTACCACAAATGCACAACTCATATGGTACCCACTGTCTCAGCCTGTGTCTGAGTGGGGTGTGGTATGTCTCTGTGAGCTGGCCACCCTGTTCTCTATTCCCATGAAATTCACCAATCACCAGTGATATTGTTGTCCTGTATTGGGAGGTCAGAGAAGCTCTCTGACCATTTAGCATTTAGCAGATTGTCAGAGGGGTTTGGGGAGCAGAAAAGCCCTCCCATCTATGCTTTCCACTGGGCTTTGAGTTCCCTTGGGTTGATCTCATCCAGATGTTTGCTGCTTTTTTTCTGTGCACCCCAGCTTCTTCCTGACTAGTCCTGGCTCTCTTTTTCTCTGATTTCCATTCAAATCTTAATGATTCAGTGGTAACTTTATCTTCCTTCTGAGGAAAACTTGCTTGTGATGTCCCTAGACAGCCATCTTGAAGGAAAAAAAAAGTGGTTAACTGCAAATAACTTTTTTGTAGAGACAAGGTCTGGCTACATTGCCCAGGCTGGTGTCAAACTCCTGTCCTCAAAAAATCCTCCCATCTCAGTCTCCCAAAGTAGTGGGATTATAGACATGAGCCACTGTACCTGCCTTATGAATGAATTTATACCTGCTGAAAAGAAAGAGAGCAATCAGAAGACTTTCAATGTATATAACTGTGATATCACATATTACTTGAATAAAAATGAATCAGAGATTCTAAAAATTAAATATTAGAACTCTGAATTAAAATCTTAATATATGAACTGAATAGCAAAGTGGACACAGCTCATAGATAATTAGAAAGTTAGAGGCAGAGCGCCATGGCTCACACCTGTAATCCCAGCACTTTGGGAGGCCGAGGCAGGCAGATCACAAGGTCAATCCTGGCCAGCATGGTGAAACCCCATCTCTACTAAAATACAAAAAATTAGCCAGGTGTGGTGGCACACGACTGTAGTCCTAGCTAGTCGGGAGGCTGAGGTAGGGGAATTGCTTGAACGCAGGAGGCGGAGGTTGCAGTGAGCCGAGATTGTGCCACTGCACTCCACCCTAGTGTTAGAGCAAGACTGCAAGACTCCGTCTCAAAAGAAAAAAAAAGAAAAGAAAGCTAGAAGATCTAGCAGAAAGTATGCTGTGAACACAACACAAAATGAAGAAAGGTTGGAAAATATGATGGAAAAGATAAGATAAATGAGTAACAGATTGAGAAGTTTGAATGCCCATTTAAATGGCATTCCAAAATTAGGAGAACAGGGCAAACAGAGAGATGAAAACTATTTAAAGGGAGGAAAAGAAAAAAAGAGGTGAAGGAAACAGTAGATCCGAAGAGTGACTTATGCTTCAAAAAACCAACTTAAGACTGAATGGAGAAATCACTCATTCAATATTTCATGTTGAAATTTTAGACCACCAATGGTGAAGACAAGCATTTACAAGGTTTCAGAGTCACTGGTTTTGATCAGAAAACTAAGAACCACATTGATTCAGGCTTCTCATTAGCAACCTCACATACTTAGCAGACAGAGGAGTAATGTACTAGAGGTGCGAGAAGTGTTCTTGGATCTAGAATAATAAGCGTAGTAAAATAGCCTTTAATTAGAAGGATAAATTAAATAAATTTGTGGACATCCAATAATTCAAAAGTTTCATAGAGAATCTTTCTTTTTCTTTTCTTTCTTTTTTTTTTTTTCCTTTTTGAGAGAGTTTCACTCTTGTTGCCCCGGCTGGAGTGCAATGGTGTGATCTCAGCTCACTGCAACCTCTGCCTCCTGGGTTCAAGCGATTCTCCTGCCTCAGCCTCCCAAGTAGCTGGAATTACAGGTGCTCGCTACCACACCTGGCTAATTTCTTGTATTTTTAGTAGAGATGGGGTTTCACCATGGTGGCCAGGCTGGTCTTGAACTCCGGGCCTCGAGTGATCAGCCCGCCTCGGCCTCCCAAAGGGCTGGGATTACAAGTGTGAGGCAACGTGCCTGGTGAGAATCTTTTTCTTTCTCTCTTTAATGAGATATATTTTATACACACAGAGATCTTAATTTACAGTTCCATGGGATTAAAACAAGATTGCATTTATGTAATTTGCATTACTTTAAAAATTACAACAACATAATCTCTGAAAGTTACTTCAATCAATTCACATCCCTACGACGGTTAAGATTTATTTTGTGATTAGCATCTTATAGTGGGTACTCTTTTTAGTGTCTGATATTTCTATTCATTAAAATATCTGTGAAACACATCCATGCTGTTGAATATATCAGTATTTCATTCAATTTTTTTGAGTCTTATGCTATTATATGAATACACCCGTGATCTGCTCACCAGCAGGCCAACATCACAAGTGAGAGCTCCACCAATGCTGGATTCCAACATCTTATAATCTGATGTAGATAAATATTTTAAAAGACTAACCCACTGCACTCTATTATTCTTCATTAAGTACAGCCTGCCTTGTCCCATCAGACAGAAGATTGGTTCCCACATAACCTAAAAGTGGGTAATTCTAGGAAAGAAATCTGAGAAAGATTGCTCAGGAGCCATGCTGGAAAGGATCCTATCAGGTACTCCTCACTGCCAGAACAGGTGCAAACTTGCAGACTTATCCCTAGAAGACAAGATACCCATAAAAAAACTTAAAAGGCAGTTTTCAGAAAATTTCTGAATATAGAGAGTCCACAGAGTTTGACTGCCTCAAAATAGACAAACAAAACAAAAACTAAAAAACTGCATAAATCAATTAGCTTCCACTAAGGAATATCGAAACAAGATTCTCCCGGTATTTCCAACTAACAATGGTCACACTCTCTTTTACATGTTTTTGTTTTTATTGCTTTGATTGTGTTATTCTTTTTTCCAGTTTAAGATTATACAATTCCAACTTTTCATAAAATGTTTCCAATAACTTTTTTAGGTTCTAGGGATAATTCTACCTTACTTCTATAATTTACTTTTTCCAAGCTATTACTAGTGCAGCCAATATACAGAATTTCTGGTTATGTCAACTCCTGGGCAGGGGGGAAACAGAAATAATGGTCACACATTTAATTGATGCTATTAAAGTTAATTGTGAGCAATGATATTTTCTCAACAACTGGCTTTTAGGAAAACTGGATACTATTGGGGTAAATACACATGAAGTATTTGATGAAACAATATTTTTGTAGGGCCTTGTTAATGAGAATTGACTGAATTTGATGTAAAATCTTATCACTGAACCTAATCCTACAAATCACTCCAACTCTCAGTGATTCTCTAGCACTTTGTCAGTATTCAGAGGTATTTCCTTTATAATACTACAAATCAAATCCCAAAGTCTCAGACATTTCAAACCTCAAGTTATTCCAATAAAATTATATATGATCCAAAAATCTTAGGCATAGAGAAAATCAGGGATGGTATCAAAGTGGTTTTACACTGATCTTACCAATAAATAATATTTTTTCTAGACACTAAATCAAAGAAGAAAACTGTCCTTGTTCTCTAATGGTAGAGATACAAATATTCCTGGGAATCAAGAATTGTTTTTCATGACAAGACCAGATATAAAGAACCTACAGCATCAGTAAATTTAGGTACACCTCATGACAAGCTCCAGGCTTCCTATGCTATGAGGGGAGCAGGTTCTTCTTCGCCAACCAGAACCATACAGCTCTTACTTAGGCCATTCCAGTGGTATTCTCCAATTCCCTCAGTGGACTACATGTCCTTTCAAAGTCAGAAAGTGTCTTCTACACCTGGAGTTATACCTGATAGCCAATAGAATACCTCCTGAGAACTGAAATTGGACACCACAAGATGATCAAGTCTCATTTTCCTTCATATTGGCTATCACAATAAATAACATACTTCAAGTTGCATAGCTACATCAAACCAGGTTATATTCTTTGACTTGCACATTTGGTCATAATGTAGCAGTCTTGCATTTTCTTCAGCCCAGTGGTGGAAATCTGTGCAATTGCAAACACATCATAATGTACCTGGATTAACACCAGTGGTAAGTTGGAACAATCTGTATATAAGATAGATAAAATAGATAAAATACAACCCCATACCCACACTTTTAAAAGAGGAAACTTTTTAAAAAGTCCTTTATTCCCAAGTAGCAAGTAATATAAATTAATTTTCAACTCCTTTCTATCCTTCCTTTGCTGAAAATACTTATGCATAACTAAAACACCCAAACAAGTCACTGAAGGGAACAAATCCTTTTTTTTTTTTTTTTTTTTTTTTTTTTACTGTTACTTGAAACTAAAAACACTGGCTCATATTGTAATTTGGGTGAAGTAGCTTTCAAATATAATGCATTTTTTTCTATTCTAAAAACTTAAGAAAATTGGAAGGTGAGTGCTTAGGTAGGAATAAGTAACTACTGAACTGGTGGCAGCAAAGTTTAGTGGGGCAATGCTTTTTATGATACTGACAAGTGAAGGCCTATTAGTTCCAAAAGTGCTGGCTTTATTTTTCTAGTTGCAGGCAAGGCTTACCCAGCTCCTGGCTCCCACATGAACATTATTTATTTAGTATGCTAGATTTTTCTCAAGGTGCACTAGCCACTCAGGATATTTTTACTGTTGGGAACTGAGATTTTCTAGACATCTAAATTAACTGCCAATTTTGGGTTATCTTAGGGACATGTTCATTGAAACAGTATTCTTACTCAGTTTGAATCCTAAATTTTGTTTCTTTATTATCTTGTTAAAGTAATAAATATGTTTGCAAAATGAAGACAACTTTCTTTTGCCTTTTAGGCTAGAGCTTTAATATGAGAATTATACCTTGACACAGAAAATTAGTTCTATAAGTGAAATATAATAAAGTGTTCTGGAAGGAAGGGGACTCTACCTTACAACCCCAAGAAAAAAATATGTGCATTAAAATCTGGTTCCTTCTTCCTTTGTTTTGTCATTTTTTTCCCAACTTTGGGAACTAAATTTTTTTTGCTTAAATGCCAAATTCATAAATTAAAACAGACCCTTGGGTTTTATTATAAAGGCAAAGTAATAATACTTCTATATTTTATAGGGTTATATAGTATAATAACTTGAATGCATGGTTGGATCTGATTGAACCTACGTAGATACTAATCTAAATGACTTATATATAGAAAATGTGCAATATTTTAAGCATAAAAATTAAACTGGACTAGTTCACTTTTGTTTTATAGTATAAACGAAAATAACCTAGATGGCAAACTATTCAATTATCTGAGCAGAAATTGTGAATGAAAGATGTATTTCAAAGCTATATGACTGGGGGATATTTTAACTTCAACTCTCTAGTGGCAAAAGTAGTGTATAAATTAATGCTAGTGTACACACTACTAAAGTGCCAAGTTATGTAACATTTTCTAATTTAATTTTAAAAATGAAAGATTTTCCTTTTTTTTTTTTTTTTACTGTGAAGGGCAATAACACTAAATTTTCCCCATGGGTACAAGTGAATGATTTATTTAGTACACTGACATACTTCACTATTAACATTTCTGGAAAGCTGGATTTGATATAAACTTATTTTGGAAAATATGGTTTATGAAATTTTATAATAAAATTATTAATAAAGGAATTGTTAAGTTTCTATAAACATTAAATGTGAATATCTGTTGTTAAACTTTTAAATGTCAAAGAAAAATCCTTGAAAATTAGTATAGTGATAATATACATGTCCTGTGCTACTAAATTTAAGACCAAGAACAATGCCTAGATTGATTCCTTAAGTAACTAAATTTTGAACTGTGCAATACAGCTTAGTGTGTTTTTGGAAAACAATGTTAGAGCTGGAGAAAATACCTAATAATTAAAATTCAAACCATAAATAGTACTGGTATATTTAAGCACAGCTAACTGGGACATTTAGTAAAAGCACACACACATAATAAAATCCCACAGTTTTGCTTTAACAGAAGAATAAAGTAAAATGGCAATATACACAGTATTACTTTGCTTAACATTTTCCTTTTAAAGATTGAAATTAAGTGCTTATTTCTTAGGCCAATTAATTAATTAGTGCTCTTTTTAATAGACATTGCACACATAATACATATATAGCCACACAGACAACCAGAAGAAGATTCAGTCATTATAAGAGTTACATTTGCTAATTTCCTAGTTGGATTATTGGCTTCAGGGTGAGACCCTTTAAGAAAAGGACTAGGAAGACAATTTTAAGGGCCTAATAAACAAGCATAGCTGATAAACAAAGACAGATTTTGAGAGGTACTTATTCACCTTTAATTCCAGGGGTTCCACAAGGAAAACAGAGATTTTTCCAAAAATGGGAATTGTGGTGACTTTTCTGTTTTCCCAGGGACTCTCAGGCTACCAGAAGTTATTCTAGGGTCTTTTATACATGCACTAAGAGTTGAAAGACAGAGTGGAGAAAAGTAATTTTGACTGAAAAAAACTTTTTTCAGGAAAACAAGATTTATGAAGAAAAAACATAAAGACGTTTTGAATATACTTATAGCTTGGCTACCCATTTTAATTAAGCTGAGTGCTCTTTTTTATTAAGGGTGAGGGTGGAGGTTAGAATTGTAAAAATGTTATGCCAAGTTAAATGAAAGGGTTGGATTATGTGCAGGAATTCCCTGTGATAATGAGAGGGATTTTTAGAGAAAGATCCCAGAAGCTGTTCAATTTGCCACAAATTTGACATGGGGAAGAGGACATGAATACAAGTAATGCCTTCAACCCTGGCCACATCCTGGAGAAAGAGAATGGCAGATGAGGTTTGCCTGACTGGAGTAGTTTTTGAACAGGTGGAGAAGAAGGAGGGATGTGGTATAAAGTAGAAGAAAGCCTGAATATGGGGAACCTCTTGCCATTTGCCATTCCTGGTGATAACATTATTAAGGTCCCTGAGAAGTTGAATGTCAAAGGTGCTGTTTTGGGGCCATCAGCTGCTATTATCTAGTCTGTATTGGGGCCAAGCTGTGTTGTAGTAGAAAATTAAATGCATTGGCTTTAAGGTCCCCCTTAAGCCAAGTTTGGCAAGGTTGCAAAGATGACAGTTCAGTGGGAGAATGTAGGAATGTGGGATTGTTTGGCTCCCATCTAGACTGGTAAGAAGAAGCCTAGGGTGGTCTGTTTTGTTCTAGGCATCCCTAGACAAAAGACAGAGACCCAGAATCCTCTTTCTGAAAGAGGACAGTTATGATGAGAAGGAACTGGACGTCCCCAAGATTTCCTCTAGCTTAGTCCCATTGGTCCTCCAAGAACCTAGATGGCAGATCAGACTTTGCCCAGTACCAGAAGAAAGCCAGGAGAAGGCAGATCTTACCAGTTGGCTGAATTAGTGTCTGATGTTGGATGTTCTGGTTGGAATCAGCAAAGGGCCTCCCAGACTGGAGCCACTTGATACAGACAGAGAGAGAAAGAGAGAGAGAGAGAAAGAGAGGAGAGAGAGGGAGAGAGAGAGGGAGAGAGAAGAGGGAGGAAGAAGGAGCAAGGGTTAAGGAGCAAAATACACACTGCAGGTGGCCAGAGGTGGATTCCTGAGACCTGAGGGTTTTGAGAGCCCCAGACTGAGCCACGCAGTTTCCTTCAGGTTAGTTTTCCTCCTCACACAAATCACTTGAAGAGTGAAGTGAGAGAAAAAAATGGGACAGGTGGCCAGAGACTCTCAGGATCCAGGAGTTAACTCAGGATGAGCTGCCATTGCCCACTGCTTCCTGCGATGCAAGAGAGCCTCTGCCCCCAACACCCCTCCCAGGTTTGGGCACCAAATGTAACAATTAAAGGAAGAGGAGAGAAACATGAAGGGTGGCTTTTCAGTCAACAGGGACAGGTTTATTTTAAATAAACCTGAGCAAGGCAGCTGGCTGAGTTAGGTCAGAGCCCCACTCTCTTACAGACTAAGAGTTTTTAAGGATTCATGGTGGGAGAGTTTATTAGAGGCTTGGACTCCTTCTGTGTCTCTTTGCTGTGCATATCTGGGAGGGAGAGTTGTGTGTCTGTTCCCATACATCTTTCTGCAGCTGCAGGCCTATCCCCCGAGTCTGCTTTTAGCTTCCCTATCTTAGTGCACCTGAAGGGAAAGGAATGTGCTTATTAAGGCCCACTGTTTTACTGGGGCTTATTGTGTGAGGGTGAAGTTTGGCAGTTACCCAAGAAGCTTTCCCCCTACTTCCCTCTGTGCCCAAGCTGTCTTATCTGTGTTTTCCTGTCTGCTCTTTGTGGCTGCTTGTAGTTAGAAGAGAAGTGATTTCCTTGAAATGCTTGAGGCTATAAAGAGAGCTGGAACTTAAAACGGTGGTATTTGTCCAAGATGACAGAGCTTATGCTCTGTCAGAAGTTAAGTGATTTGTTCAACAGAAGGGGAATAGAGACATCGGAATCCATGTCTTCATGCTGCAAGGTCAGTGAGGTTTCCTTCATTTTGTGGCTGAGTACAGGGAATATAGGGAGTATGAGTGAAGGAATAGTGGTTGAATATCCAAGGTCAGAAGAATAAAAGGACCCCAGTCTATTGTACAAAATCAGCCCTTTATGACAGAAGCTATTTAAAAGAAAAGGGACTATAGTGAAAGGAATATCTCAATGTCCTTCTCAGGAGAAGGATAATAGTTAATCTCTAAAGACTAAATCATAAGAGGTAAGTTTGAGAGTTAATGTTCTAGAACAAGGAACAAATGTTTTTTAGAGGTCAGATACTAAATCTTTTAGACATGTAGGTGGCACTATATTTCTTTGAGAAATAACATAGACTGTCTATAAATAAATGATTTGCCTGTGTACCAATAAAACTTTATTTACAGAAACATATTGCACTTTTTGACCACTTTGGGACTACAGAGAAAACTTTCTGCAAAATCATGCCTGTTCACTGTATGTAGGCACAAATGAGCTTCCTGGGTTCCTCTTCTTCTAAATAAAGTTTCCCTTTCATCCATAATGAAATTACTAATCAATATGTAAAACAAAAAAATACTTGACCATTCAAAGACCATGGCAGGGAAAACTTTTCCTCTTGTTTATTTCACATAATGAAGTTTGGACTGAAAATACTTTTCCATTAACTCATCCATTCCAGGTAGAAAAGTACTTTCTTGTTTGAGGTTAGTACAGCAAGTATAGAGGGTGCTTTGGAATGAAAGCGCTCTGAGATTAAATCCTGTCTCCACAGGAGTTACGTTACCAATGAGGAGGCATTCAACCTCTCCAAGCTGCAATTTCCTCAGCTATAAGAGTGTGGTCAATAGATGCTTGGGGGGAATCATTGTTGTGCTATTTAATTCAAGGACCCAAAGGCAAGGGAGAGCATACAGTTTTGGTAATGAGGATGTAACCTTAGGCACTCCATATAGAAAATGTTCTGCTCTGAATATGTAGAAGCAAAGAGGTATAATTTTGAGAAAGTAATTTCAGCTAACACCACTGGCTTTCATCTTGCTTCTGCTGCTTTTAACTGGGAAGGCGGAAGTGAGGAAAGTTGTGTTGTCTACACAATTGCATCTTCCTTCCAGTCCCCAGCCAGTTGATGTCCTGGAGGTAGAAGAAAGAGCAAACAGGTGTTCTGGAAAGAGAGATTGATAGTACACATATGACTAGCCTTCCAAACTTGTAGAATGAGCTCCCTGAACATGAAAGAGGGACTTGGATGTTCACACCAGCTTATAGGGATTTTTTTCCAGCTTAAAAGATCAAGATCCACATTAAAATTTCCAGCTTAATAATGTCTATAAAAGTTTTACCCAAGCACACTCTGCAGGTCCTAGGTTTATGTGCCAGGATAAAGAGAATGATATATTCTAGAAAAGTCTGCTGCTTCTCATTTGTTCCTGGGAATATCTTCATGTGGATACAGCTTTCCAGGTGAGGAATAAGATCACAAGGGAGAACAACTGCTTTGTGGATCCCTCTCCTTTTTCTCTCACTGTGAGGTTAAAAAAATCAAATGCTCTTGTTGGTTTCAACGAGGAAGTGCTGAGCTTTTTAATTGGCAGTTATGCCATGGGAAAGAGAGTCTGCTGTACTCAAGAAATATGTATACACAGTAGTATATGCCCTGGAATAAATTATTGCAAGAACTAAGCCAGTTTTCCATTCTAAACAGGTAAATGCTATAAAGAGATTTTGAAGTTGGTAGGGGAATGGGAGCAGTAGCAACATTTGCAAGGAAGACTGCTAATCCAACTAACATTTATCTAGCACCTGTTGTATGGAGATGCCATTCAGACATTATTCTATTTGCTCCTTTAGGAAACACTTAAGGGAGGACGTTTTTCCTTAGATAAATGTTAACCAGGAAAATGAAGTATGCTGTTCAATGTATGAGAAAAGATATGCAGAGGAGTGGACTCGAATATACACTGGTTTACTGTTAATTTAAATTATGTGAAAAAGAAAGTTAATTTTAATGATTTTATCTATTAATATAATGCTATAGCCATAAAATAGTTTTTAATATTTTGTTTCCTCTTTTAAACTTATTCTTTTCTACCCTTACATATTTTCATATATGTTACATATTATTTATAAACAAAGATTTACATATTTTAATTAATGACTACATTGTTTTATGTTCTACATTTTCTCCTTTT